>NW_028318245.1:4805000-5127500 GCF_062004578.1 Staurois parvus | reverse complement strand
TTAGAGGAGCAAGTGAGTCTAATATGGATGAAAGTGAACTGTTATAGACAGTAATGGCCAGGACAGGGGAGAGATTCTATGATAGAGGTGGTCAGTTTCACAGTGGAAAAGAGATTATCCTTTTTAGACTAGATTTTTGACCCACACACCACACATAGGTGTCCATGCATAGCCAGGGCTTCTGTACTAAGAGTGAGCTCATTCATCATTTATCTACCCGTCCATCCAGTGCCTCTGGTTTATAGACCGGATACATCCTAAATATGGAACCATTTATCCAACCGTCCATCCGGAGCCTCTGGTTTATAGACCGGATACGTCCTAAATATAGAACCATTTATCCAACTGTCCATCCGGAGCCTCTGGTTTATAGACCGGATACGTCCTAAATATAGAATCATTTATCCAACCGTCCATCCGGAGCCTCTGGTTTATAGACCGGATACGTCCTAAATATAGAGCCATTTATCCAACCGTCCATCCAGAGCCTTTGGTTTATAGACCGGATACGTCCTAAATATAGAACCATTTATCCAACCGTCCGTCCAGAGCCTCTGGTTTATAGACCGGATACGTCCTAAATATAGAGCCATTTATACAACCGTCCGTCCAGAGCCTGTGGTTTATAGACCGGATACGTCCTAAACATAGAACCATTTATCCAACCGTCCGTCCAGATCCTCTGGTTTATAGACCTGATACGTCCTAAACATAGAACCATTTATCCAACCGTCCGTCCAGATCCTCTGGTTTATAGACCTGATACGTCCTAAACATAGAACCATTTATCCAACCGTCCATCCAGAGCCTCTGGTTTATAGACCGGATACGTCCTAAACATAGAACCATTTATCCAACCGTCCATCCAGAGCCTCTGGTTTATAGACCGGATACGTCCTAAACATAGAGCCATTTATCCAACCGTCCATCCAGAGCCTCTGGTTTATAGACCGGATACGTCCTAAATATAGAACCATTTATCCAACCGTCCATCCAGAGCCTCTGGTTTATAGACCGGATACGTCCTAAATATAGAACCATTTATCCAACCGTCCATAAAGAGCCTCTGGTTTATAGACCGGATACATCCTAAACATAGAACCATTTATCCAACCGTCCATCCAGAGCCTCTGGTTTATAGACCGGATACATCCTAAATATAGAACCATTTATCCAACCGTCCATCCAGAGCCTCTGGTTTATAGACCGGATACGTCCTAAACATAGAGCCATTTATCCAACCGTCCATCCAGAGCCTCTGGTTTATAGACCGGATACATCCTAAACATAGAGCCATTTATCCAACCGTCCATCCAGAGCCTCTGGTTTATAGACCGGATACATCCTAAATATAGTGAATAGAATAGAATGGTTTTCCTTCAGTTACACTGAAAAACAAGACCTCTAATCTGGTATAACAAGCAGTATGAACTCTGCGTAGACATTATTCATCCCGGTACAGTTGAGAAAATTCTCCATTTATTATCCGTCCACAGAGAGGAGAGTCCTGTATAGACCACATGAGCATATCAATGATGATGACAGACAAAGACCAAAGTCACGTGACTGAGAGGCTATTAGACCTCACCCTGGAGATCATCTACCTGCTGATTGGAGAGGTGAGGAGGATTCTGTGAGGGGGTGGGGGTGTCAAATGATAAAATTTGTATCTCTACTAGTAAAATACAAATCTGACCAGAGAGCTGAGAGGTATTCTGGGAATATTATACAATCATCTTACTATTAAATAAATGCTGAATGAATTAAGTGAAGAAGATGTGACCTGATGTAGGGAAGATTCTGGGAATGCCACTGAATGAATTTAGTAAGCATTTACATTGTCTCTCAATAGAGTTACACAGTAGTGAAGAAGACATCTGGTGAGGATGTGACCTCCAGTAGACATCACCGGAAAGGAAGGAGAGGAACCCCGAGACCCATCACTGTCCCTTCATCCGTGTCCCTGACTCCTTTACGTGACAAGAAGATTCTAGAATTCACCCAGAAGATCATTGATCTGCTGACAGGAGAGGTGAGCGGTGCCGGGAATTCTGGGACATTCTCCAGTAACAGACAAGGGATGTGTCTGGATGGTGACTGTATCATTGTGTGTGTCAGGTTCCTATAAGGTGTCAGGATGTCACTGTCTATTTCTCCATGGAGGAGTGGGAGTATTTAGAAGGACACAAGGATCTCTACAAGGACGTCATGATGGACAATCAGCCGCCCCTCACATCACCGGGTAAGAGGAGACTTTATTGTAAAGGAGACTGCAACACAAAAGGTTCAACTAGATAAACTTGAAATGCAAAAAGTATTATCAGTTTGCTTCTACAAGTATAGAGTATGAAGTATGAGCAAACATTTTAGAAAAATCTCTGGTAAAATGAGACTATTATATAATTGGTTGACCAGATGATTTATGGTGTCAGTTCATTTTGAAAAAAGTAATCTTACCTACCAGAAGAATGAAACCTTTGTTAAATTGCTACATAGTAAGGTTGAAAAAAAGAAATAAATTAATTGAGTTCACCCAGTTAGTATTCTCCATTAAATCAAGAGGAGATTCTGAACACCATATGGAAGGTCCATCTCCATCCCTCAACATAACGTCATGTTCCCAACAAATGAGGAGGAGATACTGGACACCATATGAAAGGTCCATCTCCATTCCTCAATATAACGTCATGTTTTCAACAAATGAGGAGGAGATACTGGACATCATATGAAAGGTCCATCTCCATTCCTCAATATAATGTCATGTTCCCAACAAATGAGGAGGAGATACTGGACACCATAGGAAAGGTCCATCTCCATTCCTCAATACTACATCTTGTTCCCAACAAATGAGGAGGAGATACTGGACACCATATGAAAGGTCCATCTCCATTCCTCAATATAACGTCATGTTCCTAACAAATGAGGAGGAGATACTGGACACCATATGAAAGGTCCATCTCCATTCCTCAATAGAACGTCATGTTCTCAACAAATGAGGAGGAGATACTGGACACCATATGAAAGGTCCATCTCCATTCCTCAATATAACGTCATGTTCCCAACAAATGAGGAGGAGATACTGGACACCATATGAAAGGTCCATCTCCATTCCTCCCGATGTGTGATGACTGATTTGGTGTATTGATGGTTTCGGTGAGATGTGATTGGTTTTCATGTATTGTACATTTACTTTCTATCAGAGGGACATCAGGTCAGGAATACCTCGGAGGAAGATCTTGTTTTATCTCCAGATCACGGTGCAGAAAATAATGAGATTACACAACATTCTCCTGAAGTGAACACAATCGGTCATATTACACCGCACAGACCACACCATGTGGAGACATCAATGGATCCTTCTGATCCTGAGGAATCTTTTCATCGATCCCATACTGTTCCTTCAGATCTCCATTCTCACAGAGCGGATCCATCGACACATCCATCTACACCCAAGGAGTCTACTCCAATCCATGGAGGCGTTCATCCAGGAGAGAGTTCATTATCTTGTTTGGAGTGCGGGAAACCTTTTAGGATGAAATCTGAACTTCTTCTACATCTTAAAACTCACACCATTGTGAATTTTCCATGGTCAGAGTGCGGGAAATCTTTTACCGAGGAAAGCAAACTTCTTACACACCAGAAAAGTCACAATGGTGAGAATACAAATTCATGTTGATTGGGGGAAACACTTCACTACGAAAGCAGGCCTTATTGTACACCAAAGTCACACTGATATATGTCCTTATTCATGTTCAGAGTGCGGGAAATACTTCACTAGATAAGAATACCCTGTTATACACCAGAGACTTCACACAGGTGAACATCCCTATTCTTGTTTAGAGTGCGGGAAATGTTTCAATGGGAAAGGAAATCTTCAAAGACACCTGAGAAGTCACACAGGCGAACGTCCCTATTCTTTTTCAGAGTGCGGGAAATGTTTCTCTCAGAAAAACGACGTCCTATTACACCAAAGGATTCACACAGGCGAGCGTCCTTTTTCGTGTTCAAAATGTGGGAAAAGTTTCACCCAAAAAACAAATCTTCTTCAACACCAGAGTAGTCACACGTGTTAGCGCCCATATTCTTGTTTAGAGTGCGGGAAATGTTTCACTCACAGGGGACACCTTCTCAGGCACCAGAGAAGTCACACAGGCGAGCGCCCATTTTCATGTTCGGAGTGCGGGAAATGTTTCACTCAGAAAGGAAGCCTCCTTTATCACCAGAGATGTCACACAGGCGAGCGTCCGTATTCCTGTTCAGAGTGTGGGAAATGCTTCGCTCAAAAAAACAAACCTTCTTCAACACCAGAGAAGTCACACGTGTAAGCGCCCGTATACTTGTTTGGAGTGCGGGAAATGTTTCAATCACAGAGGACACCTTCTCACGCACCAGAGAAGTCACACGGGCGAGCGCCCGTTTTCATGTTCGGGGTGCGGGAAATGTTTCACTCAGAAAGGAAGCCTCCTTTATCACCAGAGATGTCACACGGGCGAGCGTCCGTATTCCTATTCGGAGTGCGGAAAATGTTACGCTCACAAAGGAAGCTTCCTTAGACACCAGAGAAGTCACACGGTGAACGTCGCTATTCATACTTAGAAGATGTGAAATCTTTGACTCAGGAAGGACATCAGAGATCTCACGCCTGCCGTAGCTGCCAGATACCTGTTTCTCTGTTGGGAATGATCAGCCGATTCTGTCTCCCATCAGGGATACTCCGAGTCAGGGGCGGACTGACCATTAGAGCACTGGGGCACTGCCCGAGGGCCCGGGGTCAGTAGGGGGCCCCATGAAATGCCCCTGGTACCTTTTTATAGGCTTTTTTGGGTGTGCTTTAAGTGTGGGCAAGGACACAGGGGCCCCATGATCCCCTCTTGCCCGGGGGCCCCATGAGTTGTCAGTCCACCCCTGCTCCGAGTATGCCTGGGTTCGCTTCGAGTAGAGTCCGGTGAACTCGACTAAAGTTCGGGTGACAAATCTGAACCCAATTTAAATCAATGGGAGCTGAATATTAACCCCTCCAGAGGATTTACTACCCCTTCCTGACCCGGCCATTTGTTGCGATACGGCGCTGCGTTACTTTCCCTGAGAATTGCGCGGTCGTGCAACACCGCACCCAAATTAATTTTACATCCTTTCCCCCCCCATGCGTGAAATCAAGCTTTCTTTCGGCGGTATTTGATCGCCTTTGCGATTTTTATTTTTTGCGCTATGAAAAAAAAATGATTTGGAGAAAAAAATATATTTTTTACTTTTCGCTATTAAAAAAATTTTAAAAATCAAATTTCGTCATAAAGTTCGGCCAAAATGAATTCTGCTCGGCCAAAAATCCCAATACGTGTAAATTAATCGGTTTACATGAAAGTTATAGCGTTTAGAAATGGCGGTATAGATACTGGGATTTTTTTATTACTAGTAATGGTGGCGCTCAGCGACTTATAGCGGGACTGCGGTAGGCATTCTGACACTGGGGGGGGGGGACTGACTTGGTGTCACTGACATTCCCAGTGACACCAATACAGTGATCGGTGCTAATTAAAAAGCACTCACACTGTACTAATGACACTGGGCAGGAAGGGGTTAACATCCGGGGCACCGACACTGTACTAATGGCACTGGGCAGGAAGGGGTTAACATGAGGGGCACTGACACTGTACTAATAGCACTGGGCAGGAAGCGGTTAACATCTGGGGGCACTGACACTGTGCTAATGACACTGGGCAGGAAGGGGTTAACATCTGGGACACTGACTCTGTACTAATGGCACTGGGCAGGAAGGGGTTAACATCTGGGGGCATAGAACATCATATGACACCATATAAAGTAACATGAGTTGTAAAAAAAAATATATATATATATATATATTTTTTTTTTTTTTATAAAATTTGTTTCTATTTTCCTCACTAACTCCTTCTTCCCCCCTTAACTCTTATTTATTTCTAATTTATAAATGATTTATATTTAAACTTCTTGTTCATTTTGTTCGATATTTTTATATTTTAGTGTGGCCAAAGAACGGAAAAATTGATTAAAAAAAAAAACTTTTTTTTTTATTTTTTATAAAATTTGTTTCGGTATTCCTTACTAACTTCCCCTTCCCCCCTTAACTATTATTTTTTTTAATGATTTATTTATTTCTAATTTATGAATGATTCATATTTAAACTTCTTATTCATTTTGTCTGATATTTTTATATTTTATTGTGGCTGAAGAGTGCAAAATTGATTAAAAAAAACAAAAACTTTACCATTTTGTAAATATCTTTGCAATGCTTTGTACCAAAACAATATTTTTTTGTGTCATCGGGACCGATGACAGAATACAATGTATATGTTTTATCTACAGAAATATATATTTTTTTAACTAACACTGAATTTCTGCAACTTGTTTCATTTTGTTACTGTTATTTTTTCTATGGATATAAAAAAATATATATATATTTTTGCATGACAGTGTCACCAAATAAAGCTTTGTTTGTCTTGTATATATCGGTCCATTGATGGTGTACAGGGGTGAGTAGGAAAGAGCTCCGGCTTGTTTGGATCCCAGTCCCACAAGCAGGCTGTAATGGCATCCCACCAATCATACGTTTCCGTGGCATTCCTCGCCCATGCATGCATACAAGGGTTGAGCTACGTTTTTATCATCCCCCTTAAGCTGCAAAGGTGCTGCATGGGTGTGTAGACATGCCGTGGCTGCAGCAAGATATATCCAGGGCTATCTTAATGCACGGGCACCGCTGGGCACTACCCAAGGGCCCTAGGTGCATGGGGGCCCCATTGATAATCTTGCCAACATCATACTTGCCAACTGTCCCGGATTTTCTGGGACTGTCACGCTTTTGACTAAGCTGTCCCAGGAATGCAGCGTCCCGAAACCTGCACTGTGCCCTCCTGATCCCCCCTGTACTGTGCCCTCCTGCCTCCCCCCTGTACTGTGCCCTCCTGATCCCAGTACTGTGCCCTCCTGACTCCCCCTGTACTGTGCCCTCCTGATCCCAGTACTGTGCCCTCCTGATCCCTCCTGTACTGTGCCCTCCTGATCCCAGTACTGTGCCCTCCTGATCCCTCCTGTACTGTGCTCTCCTGATCCCAGTACTGTGCCCTCCTGATCCCTCCTGTACTGTGCTCTCCTGATCCCAGTACTGTGCCCTCCTGATCCCTCCTGTACTGTGCCCTCCTGATCCCAGTACTGTGCCCTCCTGACTCCCCCTGTACTGTGCCCTCCTGATCCCAGTACTGTGCCCTCCTGTACTGTGCCCTCCTGATCACAGTACTGTACCCTCCTGATCCCTCCTGTACTGTGCTCCCCTGATCCCAGTATTGTGCCCTCCTGATCCCAGTACTGTGCCCTCCTGATCCTTCCTGTACTGTGCCCTCCTGTACTGTGCCCTCCTGATCCCCCCTGTACTGTGCTCTCCTGATCCCAGTACTGTGCCCTCCTGATCCCAGTACTATGCCCTCCTGATTCCCCCTGTACTGTGCCCTCCTGATCCCAGTACTGTGCCCTCCTGATCCCAGTATTGTGCCCTCCTGATCCCAGTACAGTGCCCTCCTGATCCTTCCTGTACTGTGCCCTCCTGATCCCAGTACTGTGCCCTCCTGATCCCCCCCTGTACTGTGCTCTCCTGATCCCAGTACTGTGCCCTCCTGATCCCAGTACTGTGCCCTCCTGATCCCCCCTGTACTGTGCTCTCCTGATCCCCCTGTACTGTGCCCTCCTGATCCCAGTACTGTGCCCTCCTGATCCCAGTATTGTGCCCTCCTGATTCCCCCTGTACTGTGCCCTCCTGATCCCCCTGTACTGTGCCCTCCTGATCCCAGTACTGTCCCGTCCTGATCCCCCCCTGTACTGTGCCCCCCTTATCCCAGTACTGTGCTGTCCTGATCCCCCCCCCCCCGTGCTTTGCTCTCCTGATCCCAGTATTCTGCCCTCCTGATGCCCCCTGTGCTTTCCTGTCCTGATCCCAGTATTGTGCCCTCCTGATCCCCTCTGTGCTTTGCTCTCCTGATCCCCCCTGTACTGTGCCCTCCTGATCCCAGTAGTGTGCCCTCCTGATCCCAGTATTGTTCCCTCCTGATCCCTGTACTGTGCCCTCCTGATCCCAGTATTGTTCCCTCCTGATCCCTGTACTGTGCCCTCCTGATCCCAGTACTGTGCCCTCCTGATCCCCCCAGTATTGTTCCCTCCTGATGCCCCCTGTGCTTTGCTCTCCTGATCCCAGTACTGTGCCCTCCTGATCCCCCCTGTACTGTGCCCTCCTGATCCCAGTATTGTGCCCTCCTGATCCCAGTACTGTGCCCTCCTGATCCCCCCTGTACTGTGCCCTCCTGATCCCAGTATTGTGCCCTCCCGATCCCTGTAATAATCATAATAACCAAAACCAAAAATTCAGGATGCACTTGGCCAAAAACCGAAACCAAAATGGACAGTTTATATATATATATATATATATATATATATACATTTGTATTATAGTCAACTTTTTAATTAATATCATGAATTTAAAGGAATATGAATTGAAAACATGAGGGGTGTTTTTGAAATCGAAGGGACTCGATTTTGCATTGAAGTCAATGGGACTCGATTTTGCATTGAAGTCAATGGAACATGATTTTGGGACGCAATTTTGCATTGAAGTCAATGGGGACGTGGTTTTGCATTGAAGTCAATGGGGACGCGATTTTGCATCGTAGTCAATGGCACATGATTTTTGTTTGCCTTGTGGTAAATATGCCCCTGATTGAGGCCAATGGGACTCGATTTTGCACTGAAGTCGAAGGGACATGATTTTTTATTGAAGACAAAAGGGGGTGTTTTTGCATTGTGACTAATGGGACACAATTTTTCCATTGAAGTCAATGGGACATGATTTTGCTTCGAAGTCAATGCAACGCGATTTTGCATCGAAGTCAGTGGCACGTGATTTTTGCCATTTTTGTTTGCCTTGTGGTAAATATACCCCTGATTGAGGCCAATGGGACTCGATTTTGCATTGAAGTCGAAGGGAGGCAATTCTGCATTGAAGTCAATGGCACGTGATTTTTCACGTGCCATTTTTGTTTGCCTTGTGGTAGATATGCCCCTGATTGAGGCCAATGGGACGCTATTTTGCATTGAAGTCAATGGGAAGCAATTTTGCATTGAAGTCAATGGGATGCGATTTTGCATCGAAGTCAATGGGACGTGATTTTGCATTAAGTCAATGGGACATGATTTTGCATCGAAGTCAATGGGACGCGATTTTGCATCCAAGTCAATGGCACGTGATTTTTGCCATTTTTGTTTGCCTTGTGGTAGATATGCCCCTGACTGAGGCCAATGGGACGCGATTTTGCATTAAAGTCAATGGGAAGCGATTTTGCATTGAAGTTAATGGGATGCGATTTTGCAATCGAAGTCAATGGGACATGATTTTTCATTGAAGTCAAAAGGGGGCGTTTTTGCATTGAAGCTAATGGGATACGATTTTGCATCAAAGTCAATGGCACATGATTTTTGCCATTTTTGTTTGTCTTGTGGTCAATATGCCCCTGATTGAGGCCAATGGGACTCGATTTTGCATTGAAGTAGAAGGGAGGCGATTTTGCATCACGTGCCATTTTTGCTTGCCTTGTGGTAAATATGCCCCTGATTGAGGCCAATGGGATGCAATTTTGCATTGAAGTCAATGGGACGCAATTTTGCATCTAAGTCAATGGCACGTGATTTTTTATTGAAGTCAAAAGGGGGGCATTTTTACATTGAGGCTAAAGGGACGCGATTTTGCATTTAAGTCAATGGGACGCGATTTTGCATTGAAGTCAATTATCATTATCAGCACCATTTTTTTTCTATCAGCAAAATGCAGATAACCCTTTTTTCGTCTGATAATTTTCGGCGGCCGATATATTGGAGCATCACTAAAAAATATTTCATGCGTAAGTAGCAAGTAGTAGTAATTCCCATGGGAGTTGGTGTTTCTGTTTATGCAGCCATAAGTAAGCTAGCGACTGGAAAAGACAACATATGAAACCGTGCGTTAAGCGCGTTTTTGCTCCTTTTACAAGTGCTTCTATCGTAATCCACTGGGGCCAAAATGATCGACTCAAGAGAAGATCACATAATTTTTCAAGCTTTAAGCAAAACAACTCTACTGTGTGAACAGGAACCAATGAATCTAATGGAAAACTATTACAAAGCTCCTAAGAAAGCTTCAGATCAGAACTTCTAATTGCTCAGAACACCACAAGATGCCAAATAGGCCGCCATCTTCAAATTCTCTGCAAGGTGGAGAACTCAACTGTTGTCAAAGGACCATACAGAGAGGAAGTGATGGCCGGGTCAGACAGGAAGTATTGTCACTTATCAGTAGGAAGTTCCGGGTGAGAGGTGGATTCGGAGGAAGTAGAGAGGAGACATTGCTGGAACTGGCAGCAGAGGAGGTGATAAGATCTTATTTTATATTTACACCCAGTAACCAAAACCCCCGCCCCCCCCGTCCTCTTCCTCCATCATCATGTCCGTCCTCTTCCTCCATCGTCACTGTGATGTCCATTATGTTTTTTAGACCGGATACGTCCTAAATATAGAGCCATTTATCCAACCGTCCATCCAGAGCCTCTGGTTTATAGACCGGATACATCCTAAATATAGAGCCATTTATCCAACCGTCCATCCAGAGCCTCTGGTTTATGGACCGGATACATCCTAAATATAGAACCATTTATCCAACCGTCCATCCGGAGCCTCTGGTTTATAGACCGGATACATCCTAAATATAGAGCCATTTATCCAACCGTCCATCCAGAGCCTCTGGTTTATAGACCGGATACGTCCTAAATATAGAACCATTTATCCAACCGTCCATCCAGAGCCTCTGGTTTATAGACCGGATACATCCTAAGTAGTAACAATGGAAGAAGACTCTGCACGTTATCTATTCCAGTACAGTGCAGATGATTCTCAATTTATTTTGTCTACAGAGACGAGAGTCCCATATAAATCACATGACCCCCTCAGAGAGAATGGAGGAGGACCAAAGTAAAAAAACTGAGCGGATATTAAACCTCACCCTGGAGATCATCTACCTGTTAAACGGCGAGGTAAGGAGGATTCTGGGAGGTCACAAGACCTCACTCTATTAATAAATCCAGACTTGACCAGGTGAGAAGGGGTTTGGAAGTATTT
Organism: Staurois parvus; assembly: GCF_062004578.1. NCBI lineage: Eukaryota > Metazoa > Chordata > Amphibia > Anura > Ranidae > Staurois > Staurois parvus. The sequence goes on along the minus strand of NW_028318245.1, from coordinate 5,116,334 downwards.
ACTTTTATTTTATAGTTAGCATCTTTTGTTACACAGGGTTATGAAGTGGTGAAAAAGACACCCAGGGAACCATTGATACTTGGCAGCTGTCCCCCTGTATCACCTCCAGCTCCATCATTGACACCTGGGAAAAACAATCTGCAGAAAATCCTGGAAATCACCCAGAAGATCATTGATCTGCTGACAGGAGAGGTGAGCGGTGCCGGGAATTCTGGGACATTCTCCAGTAACAGACAAGGGATGTGTCTGGATGGTGACTGTATCATTGTGTGTGTCAGGTTCCTATAAGGTGTCAGGATGTCACTGTCTATTTCTCCATGGAGGAGTGGGAGTATTTAGAAGGACACAAGGACCTCTACAAGGACGTCATGATGGACAATCAGCCGCCCCTCACATCACCGGGTAAGAGGAGACTTTATTGTAAAGGAGAGAGCAGTACGGAGGGTCCACCTAGATCCCCATCATCTGATAAACACATAGAAACAATGGATTCAGTCAGTGTGTGTGTTTCCTACAGATGGATCCAGTCATGGGAACCCACCAAAGAGATGTCCCCGTCCTCTGTATTCCCGGGATTCCACACAGGAAGGTCACACCATCCCTCACCATCCTCAGGTAGATGGATCCAGTAATGGGAACCCACCAGAGAGATGTCCCCGTCCTCTGTATTCCCGGGATTCCACACAGGAAGAACACACCATCCCTCACCATCGTCAGGTAGATGGGTCCAGTAATGGGAACCCACCAGAGAGATGTCCCCGTCCTCTGTATTCCCGGGATTTCACAGAGGAAGATCACACCATCCCTCACCATCATCAGGTAGATGGATCCAGTAATGGGAACCCACCAGAGAGATGTCCCCGTCCTCTGTATTTCTGGGATTCCACACAGGAAGATCACACCATCCCTCATTATCATCAGGTATATGACTAGACCTCAAGAGTGACTCCAGATTGTATGAGATCATATTCATCTACTCTATGTAGCCTAGTGGTCCTCACAGTTTGTGTTTTTTTAATCATTCTATTGACTTAGTATGAAGAACAGATGTATATGAAAGTTGAGGTTAAAGAGGAAGAAGAGGAGATGTCTTTGTTGCATTATGAGCAGTCTACGGAGAATGTTTGGTTTATGGCAAAGATTAAACAGGAGGAGCCTTCTCTATATATCAGCAAAGGTGAGTAATGAATACTAAATAGAGAAACTGCTTCAGTATTGGGATTGTTGACTGAGGATATATATATTTCACATTGTCCAGTAACTAGATCTCTACAACAATAGTGGAGAATCAGCCGCCCCTAACATGACTGGGTAAGAGGAGACTCTATTGTAAAGGAGAGAGCTGTACGGAGGGTCTACTTAGACTCTAAGTTTAAGTTGCATTCCTCAATTTACTCCACGCTCTCCCAAAATTAGGAGGAACTATACCATATGAAAGGTTCATCAAGGTTCATACTTCAGTATAATGGTCATGTTCCCAACAAATGAGGAGATACTGGACACCATATGAAAGGTCCATCTCCATTCCTCGATATAACGTCATGTTCCCATCAAATGAGGAGGAGATACTGGACACCATATGAAAGGTCCATCTCCATTCCTCAATATGACGTCATGTTCCCAACAAATGAGGAGGAGATACTGGACACCATATGAAAGGTCCATCTCCATTCCCCAATATAATGTCACGTTCCCTACAAATGAGGAGGAGATACTGTCCACCATATGAAAGGTCCATCTCCATTCCTCAATATAACGTCATGTTCCCAACAAATGAGGAGGAGATACTGGACACCATATGAAAGGTCCATCTCCATTCCTCAATATAACATCATGTTCCCAACAAATGAGGAGATACTGGACACCATATGAAAGGTCCATCTCCATTCCTCAATATAACGTCACGTTCCCAACAAATGAGGAGGAGATACTGGACACCATGTGAAAGGTCCATTTCTATTCCTCAATAGAACGTCACGTTCCCAACAAATGAGGAGGAGATACTGGACACCATGTGAAAGGTCCATCTCCATTCCTCAATAGAACGTCACGTTCCCAACAAATGAGAAGGAGATACTGGACACCATATGAAAGGTCCATCTCCATAGTTGGTTTGGATATATTGTATACTTGTCCAGAGTTGTTAATATTTCTATGAATGACTGGGGAGGGCAGAATGTGGAAAGTATTTTCCTTTTATTCTACTTTTGCTTTCTAACAGAAGGACGCCATGTTGGTAGAACCTCGGAGGAAGATGACTTTGTACAACATTCACCAGGAGTCAATTCCATCATTCAAAATCTGCACCACAGATCACATTGTTTGGAGAAATCAACTGCTCCCTCAAATGCTGAGGAATCTCCTGATCAATCACATCCTGGTACCTCAGACATCTTTAGAAGACCTCACAGTGTAGATTCATCTTCCAATCTATCTAATCCTGAGGAAACTTCTCTAAGCCATGAAGGAGGTCAAACAGTTGACAGTTCTTTGTCATGTTTGATGTGCGGGAAATCTTTTAACAGCAAGTCTGAACTTCATATACATCACAGATCTCATAGTAGTCTGACATTTTCATGTTCCCCGTGTGGGAAAACGTTTAATGAAGAAAGCAAGCTTCTTATACACCAGAAAAATCACACAAGTGAGCCTCCTTTCTCATGTTCAGAGTGTGGGAAATTTTTCAGGGACAAAGGAGAGCTTTTTATACACGAGAAAAGTCACACAATTGAGCGTCCCTATTCATGTTTAGAGTGCGGGAAATGTTTCACTATGAAAAGAAAACTTCTTACACATCAGAGAATTCACACAGGTGAGCACCTGTATTCATGTCCAGAGTGCGAGAAATATTTCACTCAGAAAGGAGAGCTTCTTAGGCACCAGAGAATTCATACAGGTGAACGTCCTTATTCATGTTCAGAGTGCGGGAAATGTTTCACTCAGAAAGGACACCTTCTTTCACATCAGAGAATTCACACGGGTGAGCGTCCATATTCATGTTCAGATTGCGGGAAATGTTTCACTGTGAAAGGAAGCCTTCTTAGACACCAGAGAACTCACACTGGTGAGCGTCCTTATTCATGTTTGGAGTGCGGTAAATGCTTCATTCAAAAAGAAAAACTTAGTATACACCAGAGAACCCACACTGGTGAGCGTCCTTTTTCATGTTCAGACTGCGGGAAATGCTTCAATCAGAAAGGAGATGTTCTTAGACACCAGAGAACTCACACTGGTGAGCAGCCTTATTCATGTTCAGAGTGTGGGAAATGCTTCACTGAAAAAGGAAAACTACTGATGCATCAGATAAATCACACAAGCGAGCGTCCCTTGTCATGTTTTGAGTGCGGGAAACTGTTTATTCAGAAAGAAGATTATTTTAAACATAAGAGAATCCACGCCAACAGACATCCTTTTCATGCTCAGAGTGCAGAAAATGTTTCATACATCATGAAAATCTAATTACACATTGGAGGGAACACACCTGCCGATACTGTTGACAAATGTATAGCTGTACCTATAAAATAAGTGTATGATAATAAATGATATTTTTTTTAAAGGGGTTCATCCTTGTAAAAGTGGCAATTCAGTTTTATGGAGAAGCCAGTTGGCTCATTCATCTGCTGGCTTCTTATATTTACCTGAAACGTCAATGGTGAGATCTTCCTCCTACCTTTCCTGGTGTCCTCACCTCTCTTTAGCATGTTCCGTAATATAAAATACACTATATTGCCCAAAGTATTGGCCCCGCCCTCCAAATCATGTGATTCAGGTGTTTCAATCCCCTCCAAATCATGTGATTCAGGTGCTCCAATCCCCTCCATATCATGTGATTCAGGTGTTCCAATCCCCTCCATATCATGTGATTCAAGTGTTCCAATCCCCTCCATATCATGTGATTCAGGTGTTCCAATCCCCTCCATGGACACAGGTGTATACAATCAAGCCCCTAGGCATGCAGACTGCTTCTACAAACATTGGTGAAAGAATGGGTCGCTCTCAGGAGCTCAGTGACTCCAAGCGTGGTCCCGTGATAGGTGGTCACCTGTGCAATAAATCCATCCATGACATTTCCTGGCTACTAAATATTCCACGCTCAACTGTTAGTGGGATTATAACAAACTGGAAGCAACTGGGAACAACAGCCACTCAGCCACCAAGTGGTAGGTCACGTCACATGACAGAGCGGGGTCAGTGCATGCTGATGCGCACAGTGCGCAGAAGTCGCCAACTGTCTGCAGAGTCAATAGCTAAAGACATCCAAGCTTGGTGTGGCCTTCAGATGAGCCCAACAACAGTGCGTAGAGAGCTTCATGGATTGGGTTTCCATGGCCGAGCAGCTGCATCCAAGCCTTCCATCACCAAGTGTAATGCAAAGTGTCAGATGCCGTGGTGTAAAGCACGCCGCCACTGGACTCTAGAGCAGAGGAGACCTGTTCTCTGGAGTGACCAATCACGCTTCTCTGTCTGGAAATCTGATGGACGTGTCTGGGTTTGGTGGTTGCCAAGGAGAACGATACTTGCCTGACTGCATTGTGCCAAGTGTAAAGTTTGGTGGAGGGGGGATCATGGTGTGGGGTTGCTTTTCAGGGGTTGGGCTTGGAGCCCTAGTTCCACTAAAGGGAACTCTTAAGGCCACATTTTGGACAATTTCATGCTCCCATCTTTGTGGGAAGAGTTTGGGGATGGCCCCTTCCTGTTCCAACATGACTGCCCACCAGTGCACAAAGCAAGGTCCATAAAGACATGGAGGAGCCAGTTTGGGGTGGAGGAACTTGACTGGCCTGCACTGAGTCCTGACCTCAACCCCATAGAACACCTTTGGGATGAATTAGAGCGGAGACTGCGAGCCAGGCCTCCTCCCCCGACATCAGTGCCTGACCTGACAAATGTGCTTCTGGAAGAATGGTCCAACCTTCCCATAGACACCCTCCTAAACCTTGTGGACGGCCTTCCCAGAAGAGTTGAAGCTGTTATAGCTGCAAAGGGCGGGGCCAACTCTTCGTTCATCAATCTCATTGCTTTTCTATACTCAAGGAGCTATCTTGTCATCAGTCCACCTAATGGACAACTTGATAGATTTGGATGTGTTTTCATCATTGAACCTGATTGTATAAGAACTGACTTAAACTAGGCCTTGATTTTATTTTCTGTGGACAGGATATTCTGGTTTTGTAACGTAAATGAACAAAAAATAGCTCAACAATGCACAGTATTCTGTTTCGACTTCCTTCTTTACAAATGTTTGGGTGTTTGGACAGCAGCAGATGTCTGAGTAAAATGGCTCGAATGAGAAGGAAGGAGCACCTAGTGTCCCAAATTACCCAACTCTTGGTGGAAGATTGCTAACATGAAAGCCTGGGATTGTACAGATCAAGCCAACGGGTTTCAGGGGAATTGCTTCCTCCTTCTTCAGGGCTTCCAGTACGTTGCTAACAGATCTGGATGGGCTCCCAGGTAGTACCAGAATTTTGTGTGATGGCAAATGCCGGCTAGTCCATCCATCTCCGTTACCACGTACCAGCAGACCTGAGGAAGGGGGAGGCCATTCCTCTGAAACGCGTCGGCATGAGCTGTACAAGCTTACACTTTTTGCATCAATATTTTTATTAAGAAAGTTTTGTTTTTAAGAATATAACACGCTCAAAATACGCCCTCGCAGGGGCGGAGCAAAACAATAACACATAAACAGAGACATCCTGCTGACTTGTATTAGTCAAATAACGAAATGTCCAATGACATCAAGAAGGGACGGCAAAAAGCCGAACCAAATAGCCGCAGTAAGCCAACATAATATCGGAAAAAGAAGAGAAAAGAAAAAAGGTTAGAAAAAAAGAAAATAAAACAAAAGGGAATCAGAAAGAAAACATGAAAGATGTTCAAGGGGAGGAGCCTAAACATGGCGGCTGTGGTGAGCGAGCAGCACTAGCTCCTTGCTAGGTACCGCTTCCTGACCTCCCCAGTGACCCTTAGTAGGACCCGACTCACCGGAGTCTGGAGGGCCGTGGAGTGGAGCCCGGAGAGCCAGAGATGGGAGCTGGACGGAGGCTGCAGTGACGGGCCGGTTCCCCCGCGCTTCAGGAGAGAGAGATCCAAGCGGCTGGGAGGCGAGGTGACGTTGCAGGAGCACGTGACCAGCCGCGGAGGATCTCTGGGGGAAAGAGGAAGCTGGCCGGCGTCCTGATGTGACAGGGAGCCGCCGGCTTACTGTTACCGGCTTACTGTTGCCTATAACCCCCGGCTTACTGCTGCCTATAACCCCCGGCTGGCTGATCGATCCTGGTCAGGGAGGCCCGGGAGTACCAGGAGACCCACCCTGCATCCCTGGGACGAATCCCAATGAGAAAAGCGAAAAAAGAGGCACAGCATCGGAAACCCAGAGGAATCCCCCCTGGACTGAACTGCTGTGAAAGCCCTCCACTCAAGCTTGGAGCCACCGTCCTGAGAAGAGAAGGGCGAGTGAGAGCTGTTGGGGGCTTATTGCGTAGTGGACCCCTGAGTGACATTGGGGACCAAGGGGTGAAAGAGGGGAGGGGAGGATTCCCTGGGTTTAGAAGAGAAGAAGAGAAGAGTCCCCCAAAATAGCAAGCCTGTCTGGTCCACAAATCATAAAGGAGCGGTATAACCCCATCTAGAGAATATAGAAGACAAAAAACATATAGAGGATATGAAGAATAAAGGTTCTATGGGAACAGGGCTCAAAGGGTCTCAAACAGGCACGATAAAGAAATTTACATCATATGGAAATATTGCGCCAGAAAGGGCCCAAGGCGCAAGTGCAAAAGGGGAAATGGACACTAGCTCAGGAAATAGTCCTAGATTATCATTGGGTATGAACAGCAGCTGTAGCCAACAAATAGTGGATGGCTTGGGAAAAAAAGAATTTGACGGTGAACTACAAGTACCAAATAAGAAGGAGATGATAGAAATGTTTCAAAGTTTGGAGAAAACGATAAAACACGAAATGACAGCTATTCGAAATTATTTAGGGCATCTGCTATCGAGAATGGAAGAAACAGAGGAGAAAGTTAAAACCCAGGCCCAAACCATAGATAATCTAAGGAAAAAAACAACCCATTTGGAGAAAACTCAGAAAAAATTGCTCTATAGGATGGAAGTTCAAGAAAATAAAGAAAGAAGGTGTAACCTTAGAGTACGAGGAATTCCAGAGTCTGCAAAAGGGGAAACATTATATGAATTAGTTAATAAAATTTTAAACTCCATAAGAGACAGACCTGAAACAGACGGGATCAAACTAGATGGAGTGTTCAGAATAGGAAAGTTCAAACAAGCTACTGAGAAGGAAAGATCGAGAGATATAATTGTCCAGTTCCAAAAAATTGGGGTCAAAGATGAGATATGGAAGAAGATCAAGGGAAGATCATTAATTAAGTATGGAGATCTGACTATCCAAATTTATGCGGACTTAACATCAGAGACCCTATGGAGAAGGAGATCCCTGAGACCCCTGTTGGAGCAAATGAGAAAACAGAATGTGCAGTATAGATGGGGTACCTCAGCATCTCTAATTGGCTGGAAAAATGGGGTTACAGCTTATCTGAGATTCCCGGAGGAACTGAGAGATTTTTGTGATAGACTGGACTTGCAAAGAATGGAGATAGCTGGGTGGGAAGAAGAAGAAGAAGAAGAAAAAGGAGATACGGATGATACAAGAAAAGAGGACTGGCAGCGGGTCAGGGGGAGAGGGAGGGAGGCCCCGGGGTTGGGGAGAGAAAGGAGGGAGAATTAACTAAAAAATATGCTTTTTTTTTTTTTTTCTCACCCCCCTTGTCTCTCCCCTGTCGATGTGGAAGCCCTTCTGGAAGCTCCGGTTAAGGGGGGGAAGTAAAGATTATTGCTGAGTCCAGTTGATAGAGAGAGGGGATCTGGGGAGGTCGAAGGAGAGGTGAGCCGTCCATGGGCGGAGCTTACGCCCAAAATTTTAAATCAATGGTGGAAATAGATCCACAAATGATTTGTAGGCAGCTTACAAGCCTAAAAATGGGTAGGGGAAAAATAAGAGAGGGGGGGTGGGTGGGGAGATGGGGGTTGGGTGGGAGGGAGGCGGGGGAGGGGCTGCTGGGCTAATACTCTGCATGATAGTTGGGCCTAATAGGAGGAGGCGAATTAGAGGAGAGATAGGCAGAATTAAGAAGGATGGAAGAAATACAGTTTATAACATATAATGTGAATGGGTTGAATTGTCCTGGGAAAAGATTTAAGTTGTTTAAAGAGTTACATCATAGGGCAACGTCAGTGGTATTTTTACAGGAGACACATTTTGAGATAGAGTCAAACGTGAAATTAAAATCCAAATATTATCCAACATGGTATTACGCTGACTCTCCAATTAAAAGAGCAAAAGGGGTGGCAATAGGATTGGCAAAGAATATGAGATTTGAGCTGGAATATAAAAAGACTGATCCGGAGGGGAGATTCCTGTTCTTGAAAGGTAAACTACAGGGAATCGAGTGTACATTAGCCAATATATACTGCCCCAACAAGAAGCCGGAGATCTATTTGAAGGGTCTGCTGAAAAAATTGATAGATTTTAAAAAAGGGCGTTTGATAATAGCAGGAGATTTAAATCTCTGTATGGACCCACAAAAAGATGCAACCTCCCTTGTGCAGAGAGAAGGTGGTAGGTCTCTGAGAGCTTTGAAAAAAGTGATCCACGAGTACCAACTGGTGGACACCTGGAGAATAATGCATATGAAAGACAGAGACTATACCTTCTTCTCTAATGCACATGAGATATATTCGAGACTGGATTATATTTTAATAGACCATCAACTCATTGAATTGTTGGTTAAAATAGAAATAGAGACAAGAACATTCTCGGATCATGCCCCTGTCATAATGAAAATGGAATGGGGAAGACGGTGGACGGGAGGCTTAGGATGGAGGTTAAATGAGGCTCTTCTCTTGGATGAGGATATTGCTCAGAAGATCGGGGAAGAGATCAAGGTATATTTTAAGGAGAATGAGACAGAGGAAGTATCGACAGCTACAGTATGGGAAAGCCATAAGGTATATATAAGAGGAATCTTGATTGCGATGGGAGCAAGGAAGAAAAAAGAGAGAGGGTTAGTGGACTCCTAAAAGAAATCCTGGACTTGGAGCAGATACATAAGAAAAAAATAACCAGAGAAACAAGACAAAAGTTAATGGATAAAAAAGATGAGCTAGAGAGATTGATGGAAGAGGAGAGGAGAAGAGTATATAACAAAGTATTAAGCGAAAGATATAGATGGGGAGATAGACCAGGAAAATACTTAATGAGAGCTCTGAATAGAAAGAAAAACAGGAATTATATAGAAAAGATAAAAAGTCCTAAGGGGGAGTTGGTCCACTCAACTAAAGAGATTATTAAAGTGTTTACGGAGTACTATAGAAAGTTGTATAATATTAGTCCCCAAGGTTCTCCAAAAGAAATTAGAGAGGGTATCAACGAAAAAAGGATGATATATTTAAAAAATGCGGGATTACCAAAGCTAAGTGAAGCACAATTGAACTCCTTGGATGCGGAAATTTCCCAGGAAGAAATAAAAGCAGCATTAAGAAGTACAGGGGGTGGAAAAAGCCCAGGACCGGATGGTTACACAGTTAAGTACTATAAAAAATATAGTGAATTATTGTTACCGAAGCTGAAGAAGTATATGAATGATCTGGGAGGTGGGATGGAGGGGAGGAGAGAATCTCTTCAGGCCCATGTCGTACTCATTCACAAGGAGGGAAAAGATCCTTCTCAGTGCTCCAGCTATAGACCAATTTCATTATTGAACACTGATACCAAGTTGTACGCAAAGGTTCAAGCAAATAGGCTGAAAGACCTAATGCCTGAATGGATCCATGGAGATCAGGTGGGCTTTGTCCCAGGGAGAGAGGGTAGAGATAACAGGTTGAGAACTCTGATGCTTATTCAGAAAAGTAGAAAAGGGAAAGCCCCAGTGGTGCTCTTGTCAATTGATGCCGAGAAGGCATTTGATAGAGTGGACTGGGGCTTTATGATGGACAACTTGGAAGTGTTGGGGATTGGAGAGAGAATGCGTGAGTGGATAGGTAAATTATATAGGGAGCCCACCGCAATCATCACGGTAAATGGGGAGAGGTCGGAATCCATTGGGATGTCCAATGGAACAAGACAGGGCTGCCCATTGTCCCCCTTGTTGTATGTTTTGTCATTGGAACCCCTGTTGTCAATAATAAGGAATAGTGTAGCGGTAAAGGGAATCCAGACAGAAAATATAGAACATAGCGGCCTTTGCGGATGACCTATTGTTTTATGTAGGCAACCCCCGAATAACACTACCAAGTATAATGAAGATCCTTAAGGAATATGGTGAATTATCAAATCTAAAAATTAATCCAACAAAAACAGAGATTCTGAACATCAATATACCAAAGAGTGAAAAAGAAAAGCTACAAAAAGAATTCCCCTTTATATGGAGAGAAAAAGATATAAAATACCTAGGAATAAAACTTGCTATCTCATATAAACAATTGTATAGATTAAACTATATTTCTTTGATAAATGAGACCAAGGAAGAATTAAAAATATTAGAAGGAGGAAATCCATCATGGATAGGACGTATAAACCTAGTTAAAATGGTAATTATACCTAAAATACTCTATAGATTTCAAATGGTTCCAATCAAACTCCCAGAGGCTTTTTTTAAAATAATAAAAAAAATGTTAACAAGATATATATGGAGGAATAAAAAACTAAGAATATCATACGAAACATTAAGTAGGACTAAAGAGAAAGGGGGAATGGGACTACCTGATGTCAAGAGATACTTTAAAGCAGTAATTTTAGCAAGAATTTATGACTGGACATTTAACCATAAGGGGAAAAGTTGGGTAAAAATTAACTGAGTGGAATTAGTTTGAGTAAGATGATATGGGTTCCAGCACATTATAGAAGAATTAAAGAAAGCACAAGTATTTACACTTTAAATGTTTTAAGGATATGGGATAATTTACACAAAGACATGAAATGGGAATTCAACTCTATATTAATGCCTCTTGCAAACACTGAGTATTTCCCTCCAGGAAAGGATGAGATATCAGGGAGATGGTTTAAAAAGGAAGATACCCAATTGAGAGATGTATTGGTAGAGGGGGAATTGAGAACATTTAAAGAATTAAAAGAGAAGAAGGGAGATATTTTTACTAGAATAGATGAGTGGAAATATCATCAATTAAAATGTTTCATTGGAAATCTCCCAAAACCCCTGAGATTAAAAAAGGAGTGGAATATGTTTGAAAGGCTGTTAGAAACACGTAGAGATGGGAAACACGGTATTGCTAAAATCTATAGAATACTCACAGAATTAGACACAGACACAAAGTTAATTTTTATAACGAAATGGGAAAGAGATATGGATGTGGTGTTAGACGAGGATAAACAGAAAAAGATATTTAGATTGATACACGAGAACGGTAGTATGAGAGAGGTTGAGATTAATTATAAGTGTTTGACACGATGGCATATTACACCGAGTATTGAGTATAAGATGAGTGGGGAAAATTCAAAAATGTGTTGGAGAGGATGTGGAGAGATGGGCACGGTGTTTCACATATGGTGGGAATGTCCGAAAATTCAAGCTTTTTGGAAGACAATAGTTAAATTGATAGAAATAATAACTGGAAATGACATAGGGTTAGACCCAACGATGTGTCTCCTACATAATGTTGAGACATCAGTAAATAAATATAAAGAATCAGGCGTATGGTACTATTTAAACGCTGCAAAAGGTTTGATACCCAAGTTTTGGCAGAAAACAGAGGTGCCGAAGGAGGAAGACTGGATCAATAGAGTAAACCAGATTAGTAGAATGGAAAAATTTTACCATATGCAGGAAGATAGGTTGGGAGTATACTATATGAGATGGGAAAAATTGGAAAAATCAGGATTGAAAGAGAAATATAGAAAACTATAAACTAGGATGGTACTTAAAGTTATTAGGCCTCGAGAGATTAGAGTGGGAGAGAACCTGCAGAGGGGAGGGAGGGGGAAGAGGGGTGGGAATGGGTTGGGATGGGTGGGAAAGAAAAGAGTTATTAGAAGGGGTAAATTAGAAATGTAATGAATATTTATATGTATTGTGTCCCCTTTTATGGATTTTTTGTAATAACATGAAAAACGAATAAATATTTAAATAAAAAAAAAAAAAGAAAGAAAACATGAAAGAAGGGAAACTAGAGGGATCACGGATCCGGGGCTAACATAGGCAGCGACTATAGGAGGTCATAACTAGTAGGAGGCAGGGATGGCAAGGAATAAAGTATCCAAGGTTCCCGAACCTCAAGGAATCTCGGATGAGAATCATGAAGGATCTTACACTTTCAATAAATGTTTTTTTATCCTTACACCAAGAGTTGTATTTTTTGGTCCTTCCATCTCATTTAAGCGTTGTTTCTACTGAAGTGACAGCTCTGTCATACAAGTATGGTAGCAACCCAAACCTCCATCAAGAGATCAGTACCACCACTTACCTGCGAAACCACCTAATACCTATCCGTTACTTTTTGAACCAGTCCAGCTTTGTTTCTAGCCCAAACTGAGTGCAATAGCTGGCAGTGGGAATTCTTTTATCCATAGATGAGGGAATTTAATGATTCTTTTCTCATTCAGACTACGGGCTGAACAAGAGAAATCTGGGCATGGGTGGCTATGTTACCAGCTTCCATGAGGACAGACAAATTTACATACACATTCATCAAATACCTATAACATCGGTACATGAGATGAGAAGTGAGAGGGTGAAGACCAAGCTCGCTGTGGATGACTCCTAGGTCCTGAAGGCACATGTAATACATCAAGACATTGGGCGCATGTTGGATGAATGTGCCTTCAGGATTTGGAGTCATCCACACCGAGCTTGGTCTTCACCCACTCACTTCTCATCTCATGTACTACATACTTGCTGTGTTCACAATAAGGAGACTTGCTAATACCTGACAACATTTTTAACCCATCTTCACTACACATTTCTCTCTCTCATATACACTCACCGGCCACTTTATGAGGTCCACCTGTTCAATTTCTTTGTCACACAAATTGCTCATCAGCCAATCACACGGCAGCAACTCGATGCATTTAGGCATCTAGACGTGGGGAAGACGACTTGCTGAAGTTAAATCTGAGCATCAGACTGGAGAAGAAAGGGGATTTAAGTGACTTTAAACGTGGCATGGTTGTTGGTGCCAGACGGACTTCTCTGAGTATTTCAAAAGTTGTGTTGACAAAAATGCGTTGTTGATATCAGAGGTCAGAGGAGAATGGGCAGACTGGTTCCAGATGCCAGAAAGGCAAAAGTAACTCAAATAACCACTCATTACAACCAAGGTAGGCAGAATACCATCTCTGAACGCATAACACATCCAACCTTGAAGCAGATGGGCTACAGCAGCACAAGACCACACCGGGTGCCAATCCTGTCAGCTAAGAACAGGAAACGGAGGCTACAATTCACACAGGCTCACTAAAATTGGACAATAGAAGATTGGAAAAACATTGCCTGGTCTGATGAGTTGATTTCAGTTGCAACATTCAGATGGTAGGGTCCAAATTTGGCGTAAACATGAAAGCATTAATCCATCCTGCCTTGTATCAGCAGTTCAGGCTGGTGGTGGTGTCATGGTGTGGTGGATCCATCCTGCCTTGTATCAACAGTTCAGGCTGGTGGTGGTGATGTCATGGTGTGGGGAAGAGTTTCTTGGCACACTTTTGGCCCACTTTAGTACCAATTGAGCATCATTTAAATACCATGATCTACCTGAGTATTGTTGCTGTACATGTCCATCCCTTTATGACTCCAGTGTCCCCATCTTCTGATGACTCCTTCCAGCAGGACAACGCACCATGGCACAAAGCTCAAATCATCTCCAACATGACAATGAGGTCACTGTACTCCAATGGCCTCCACAGTCACCAGATCTCTATCCCATAGAGCACCTTTGGGATGTGGTGGAGCAAGAGATTTGCATCATGGATGTGCAGCCGACAAATCTGCAGTAACGGCGTGATGCTATCAAGTTCATATGTAACAAAATTTCTCAGGAATGTTTCCAACAGCTTGTTGAATCTATGGCATGAAGAATGAAGGCAGTTCTGAAGGCAAAAGGAGGTCCAACCTGGTCCTAGCAAGGTGGACCTAATAAAGTCACCAGGGAGTGTAGCATTGGCCTGCACCTGTGTGGCAGTGCCATTCAATGGACATCTGACCTTGCGCCTGGAAACAAAATCCGCCATTGCTGCATTTGTGCTTCTCCCTTACTTCCCTTACCTACAATCTTTGGCACCCAGGTACAGTCATCTCGTCATCACCACTCTCCTCATCATTGGAGCCCACTTGGTAGTAAGCTGCAGCTGTACTAATTGCAATTAAAATGTCTCCCTCTCTGTTGTCCCCTCCCTCTATGCTCCTGTACAGTAGAACTCTGAGGACTCTGATGTAAAGGGAACTCTAAAGACTCTTGTGTAAGGTGGGGGGGCTCTGGTGACCCAAGACCCCCTTACATCAGAATTCCCCTTTACATCAAGGTTCGCAGTTGTCCTCCTTGTACTGTAAGGGGGAACCCTGCAGATTCTGATGTAAAGGAGAACTCTGAGGACTCTGATGTACAGGGAACTCTGCCAACTTTTGTGTAAGGTGGGCTCTAGGAACCACAGACCTCCTTACATCAGAGTTCCCCTTTACATCACAGTCCGCAGTGCCCCCCTTACATCAGAGTTCACCTTTACATCTGGGTTCACAAAGGTTTCCCTTGCACTGTAAGGGGGAATGCTGCAGATTCTAACTCTGGGGGCTCTTGTTTAAGGGAGGCCTCAGGTAACCACAGACCTCCTTTAGAGGTTTCCTCCTTCAGAGTTCCCCTTTACATCACAGTCTACAGTGTTCCCCTTTACATCAAAATCCACAGCTTTCCCCTTTACTGTCTTCGGGGGGGAGGGGGGCCCTTCAGAATTCTCTGCTATGGGCTCCTGAAATGTAAATCTGGCCTTGCTAGGAATGTGGTGATTTGGTACACCAGGCTGTACCGCACAGGTATGTGGCATCCAATCTGATCCTGTACGCCAAAAACAGACAGATGTGGATCTGTTGGATTGGATCAGATGGCAGTCGGATGGAAACGGACAGGTGGCCATCTGACCACCCCATAGAAGACAGCGGGCGGTGTCTGTGTCCGCTCTGCAGCAGCGGAGCAGACACAGACCTCTCATCTGCCTGCTCAGCGGAGAGATCAGCTGTTGTAAGCCCTGATGAATGGGGACATTTGGAACCTCCAAAGCACGTTGACTTGTCTTTCAATTTTCTTACAATTAAATAATATTTCATAGGGGGTTATTTACTAAAACTGGAAAGTGCAAAATCTGGTGCAACTCTCCATAAAAACCATTCAGCTTCCAGGTTTTCTTTTATCAAAGCTTAATTGAACAAGTTGAAGTTAGAAATTGATTGGCTACCAATCCCAACCTTCCACCACTCTTGTAGTGAGGGGTGAGGCTATAGAGATCCTACACATTATTAGTGGCTGTAAGTAGGGTGGCCACCTCATCGCTTTTAACTCGAACACATATTAATGATACGGGTTCTGGGGCTGAGTATGGTGGGAATTAAACACACTTAGTGCCATATGTGCAATAAATTAGCCTCAGAACCCATGTCATTCATATGTGTTCCATTTTAAAGGGATGAGGTGGCAACTCTAGCTGTAAGGCTGTTGGCCAGGTTCTGATTTGTGCCGGGCATTATGGGTCAGCAACCACAAAATCAACTGATACTCTATTAATTTGAATTCAGGAAATTTGACAACACTAGAAAAACGAAGGCTGCAGATTTCATATTCTCCACAAAGCAGTCATCTCTTTTATTATCATAGCGGCAGACAGACAGGAAGTGATGTAAGATACAGACAGGAAGTGATGGATCACCTGCCTTAGAGAGGAGACATTGCTAGAACTGGCAGCAGAGGAGGTAATATTATACTATTTATTATTTATACTCGGTAACCCCCCTTATCCTCCTCTTCCTCCATAGTTACTGTGGAGTCTTTTATCTACTGTAGAGCCATTTATCCAACTTTTATTCCAGAGCCTCTGGTTTATAGACTGGATACCTCCAAAATATAGAACCATTTATCCAACTTTTATTCCAGAGCCTCTGGTTTATAGACCGGATACATCCTAAATATAGAACCATTTATCCAACCGTCCATCCGGATCCTCTGGTTTATAGACCGGAATCATCCTAAATATAGAACCATTTATCCAACCGTCCATCCGGAGCCTCTGGTTTATAGACCGGATACGTCCTAAATATAGAACCATTTATCCAACCGTCCATCCAGAGTCTCTGGTTTATAGACCGGATACATCCTAAATATAGACCCATTTATCCAACCGTCCATCCAGAGCCTCTGGTTTATAGACCGGATCCATCCTAAATATAGAATAATTTATTCAACTGTACATCCGGAGCCTCTGGTTTATAGACCGGATACGTCCTAAATATGGAGCCATTTATCCAACCGTCCATCCAGAGCCTCTGGTTTATAGACCTGATACATCCTAAATATAGAACCATTTATCCAACTGTCCATCTAGAGCCTCTGGTTTATAGACCGGATATGTCCTAAATATGGAGCCATTTATCCAACCGTCCATCCAGAGCCTCTGGTTTATAGACCAGATACATCCTAAATACAGAGCCATTTATCCAACCGTCCATCCAGAGCCTCTGGTTTATAGACCGGATACGTCCTAAATATAGAACCATTTATCCAACCGTCCATCTAGAGCCTCTGGTCTATAGACCGGATACGTCCTAAATATGGATCCATTTATCCAACCGTCCATCCGGAGCCTCTGGTTTATAGACTGGATCCATCCTAAATATAGAACCATTTATCCAACTGTCCATCCAGAGCCTCTGGTTTATAGCAGTTACTACCTAAAATCTTTAAAAATCACATGATCTAGTAACAATGGAAGAAGACTCTGCACGTTATCTATTCCAGTACAGTGCAGATGATTCTTTTCTTTCAGTTTATTTTCTGTCTACAGAGACGAGAATCCCATATAAATCACATGACCCCCTCAGAGAGGATGGAGGAGGAACAAAGTCAAAAAACTGAGCGGATATTAAACCTCACCCTGGAGATCATCTACCTGTTGAACGGCGAGGTAAGGAGGATTCTGGGAGGTCACAAGACCTCACTCTATTAATAAACCCAGACTTGACCAGGTGAGAAGGGTTGTAGAAATATTTACATTTATTTTATAGTTAGCATCTCTTGTTACACAGGGTTATGAAGTGGTGAAAAAGACACCCAGGGAACCATTGATACTTGGCAGCTGTCCCCCTCTATCACCTCCAGCTCCATCATTGACACCTGGGAAAAACAATCAGCAGAAAATCCTGGAAATCACCCAGAAGATCATTGGTCTGCTGACAGTAGAGGTGAGCGGTGACGGGAATTCTGGGACATTCTCCAGTAACAGACAAGGGATGTGTCTGGATGGTGACTGTATCATTGTGTGTGTCAGGTTCCTATAAGGTGTCAGGATGTCACTGTCTATTTCTCCATGGAGGAGTGGGAGTATTTAGAAGGACACAAGGACCTCTACAAGGACGTCATGATGGACAATCAGCCTCCCCTCACATCACCGGGTAAGAGGAGACTTTATTGTAAAGGAGAGAGCAGTACGGAGGCTCCACCTAGATCCCCCATCATCTGATAAACACATAGAAATAATGGATTCAGTCAGTGTGTGTGTTTACTACAGATGGATCCAGTCATGGGAACCAACCAGAGAGATGTCCCCGTCCTCTGTATTCCTGGGATTCTACACCGGAAGATCACACCATCCCTCACCATCATCAGGTAGATGACTAGAACTCAAGAGTGTCTCCAAACTATAGAAGATCATACTCATCTACTGTATGTAGCCTAGTGGTCCTCACAGTTTTTTTTTTTTTTATCATTCTGTTGACTTAGTATCAAGAACAGATGTATATGAAAGTTGAGGTTAAAGAGGAAGAAGAGGAGATGTCTTTGTTGGATTATGAACAGTCTACGGAGAATGTTGGGTTTGTGGCAGAGATTAAACAGGAGGAGCCTTCTCTATATATCAGCAAGGGTGAGTAATGAATACTAAATAAAGAAACTGCTTCAGTATTGGGATTGATGACTGAGGATATGTAGATTTCACATTGTCCAGTAACTAGATCTCTACAACAATAGTGGAGAATCAGCCGCCCCTAACATGACTGGGTAAGAGGAGACTCTATTGTAAAGGAGAGAGCAGTACGGAAGGTCCACTTAGATAGACTCTAAGTTTAAGTTGCATTCCTCAATTTAACTCCACGCTCTCCCGAAATTAGATATGATGAGATTATACCATATGAAAGGTTCATCAAGGTATACCTCAATATAACATCATGTTCCCAACAAATGAGGAGGAGATACTGAACACCATATGAAAGGTGCAACTCCATTCCTCAATATAACGTCATGTTCCCAACAAATGAGGAAGAGATACTGGACACCATATGAAAAGTTCATCTCCATTCCTCAATATAATGTCATGTTCCCAACAAATGAGGAAGAGATACTGGACACCATATGAAAGGTCCATCTCCATTCCTCAATATAACGTCATGTTCCCAACAAATGAGGAGGAGATACTGGACACCATATGAAAGGTCCATCTCCATTCCTCAATATAACGTCACGTTCCCAACAAATGAGGAGGAGATACTGGACACCATATGGAAGGTCCATCTCCATTCCTCAATATAACGTCATGTTCCCACACACACACCATGTTAAACACAGCAGTTGAACTAAAGCAGGAGAACTTAAGCAGCAGGAAGACACAACAACAGCAAGAAACTCTACTGCATGCTGGACAGACTGCAAGGAAACACCCTGGGAAATATCTTTTACATACCTGAGTCCCACTCCGTGTACCTTTTATATAATACACCCCTCTTCTCCTCTTCATATTACTATCCTCTGTTCCCAAATCTCATTTCTTTACCCCTCTGCTCCACCCCAAAACTTGTACATCTACCCCTCATTGCTATCATCTCCCTACTATTGCTTTCATCACCTCCCCAAAATGCCTCTTCCACTCCTCCTTCTCATTTTCCTCTCCTCTGTTCCCAAAATCCATTCACTATATCCCTCTGCTCCTCCCAAACATTTGTATATTGTGCCCTCACTGCTTCCCTCACCCCTCTATGGCACCTACCACCTCCTCCTATTACTCCACTCTCCCACTGACCCGAACACCTCCACTAGTAGTTTCTCACGCTCCTGCACATCCCGCTCCCATGCCACCTTTCTCACCCTTCTCCTCCTCATAACCGCGGGGGACATCTCCCCGAATCCTGGCCCTCCACCACCTCCCTCACAAAACCCTCCCGCCTCCACGTCCTGCCGCAACCCCCGCAACTTAGTATCTGTCCCCCTGCTCTCTAAAATCTCCCCCCTGTTTTCATGTGCACTCCTGAACGCCCGATCGGTGTGCAACAAGCTTACCGCCATCCACGACCTCTTTGTTTCCCGCTCCCTCAACCTCCTAGCGATCACGGAAACCTGGATCCAGCCCACTGACTCTACCTCCCCTGCTGCACTCTCCTACGGCGGTCTCACCTGGACCCACTCACCCAGGCCCAACGGTCGTAAAGGTGGTGGGGTTGGCCTGCTCCTGTCACCGCTGAGCACCTTCCGAGTCCTCCCAAACCCCCCCTCCCTATCCTTCTCCTCCTTCGAGGCCCACTGCATCCGACTATTCTCCCCAACCCCCCTGAAGATTGCTGTGATATACCGGCCTCCTGGATCCATACCCCGCTTCCTGGAAGACTTCTCCTCCTGGCTACCCTTCTTCCTCTCCTCTGAGCTACCCACTATCATCCTTGGGGATTTCAACATCCCTGTCAACCTCGACAACCCGGCCACATCCCATCTCCTCCACTTAACCTCCTCCTTTGCACTTGCACAGTGCATACAATCCACCACCCACTCCGACGGTAATATCCTTGATCTTGTCTTCTCCAACCGCTGCGCTCCCCACAACCTCACTAACACCCCCTTCCCTCTCTCTGACCACAACCTGATTACCTTCTCTATCTCCTCATCCTCCAACGCCTACCCCTCCAAATGTCACACTACTACCAGCCGTAACCTCCACAACCTTAACCCTGCCTCCCTCCACTCTGCAGTTGATCAACTCCATGACCGCATCCTCCCCCTGTCCTGCCCCGACTTGGCTATGACCGCCTACAACAATGCGCTGTCAACAGCCCTTGACTCACTAGCGCCTTTAACCACACGCAACATCAGACCCCGACCGCTCCAGCCCTGGCAGACTGATCACACTAAAACCCTCAAACGACACAGTCGTGCCCTGGAGCGACTATGGCGCAAAACCAAATCCCAACAAGCCTTCACCCGATACAAATCTGCCTTCCACACCTACACCTCCTCCCTCCATACTGCCAAACAAGCCTACTTCCTGACCCTCATCAAGGCCCTCTCCTCCAATCCTCGCCGACTCTTCTCCACCTTCAACTCTCTACTCTCGCCACCCCCACCTCCACCCAGCACCTCACTCACTGCCCTTGAGATTGCCAATCACTTCAAAAACAAGATTGACACAATTCGCAAGGACATTGCCGCAACTCACACGCCTTCTCAACCCGTCCCCTCTCACACAGCTACCCCCTCATCCCCCCTCCCCCTCGACATAACCCACAGGGACTTTGTCGCTGCTCAAACTTCCTCCAACCCCCTTCCCCCTCACTCAGCTACCCACTCTACACCCCTCTCCCACGGCCCCACCACTGCTCTGACCTCCTCTTCCACCCCACCCTACATTCCTCATACTGAAGCTCCCCCAACACTCCGCACCTTTGACCTTACTACCATCGAAGAAGTCTCCAAGATCCTCTCTGATGCCCGCCTCACCACCTGCCCCCTTGACCCTATCCCCTCACAACTCCTACAACCTCCCTCCCCCTCCATCCTACGCTCCCTCACCCACATCTTCAATCTCTCCCTCTCCTCCGGCACTTTCCCTTCCCCTCTGAAACATGCACACATCACCCCCATACTTAAAAAGCCCTCCCTGGACCCCAATGACCCGAACAACCTCAGACCCATCTCCCTGCTCCCATTTACATCTAAACTCCTCGAGCGCCTAGTCTACACCCGCCTATGCTCTCACCTCAACGACAACAACCTCCTCGATCCCCTACAGTCCGGCTTCCGTCCCCTACACTCCACCGAAACTGCCTTACTCAAACTCTCCAACGACCTGCTAACCGCCAAAGCTAATGGCCACTATTCAGTGCTCCTACTCCTTGACCTCTCTGCGGCCTTTGACACAGTCGACCACCCCCTCCTACTCAAAAAACTACACTCCCTCGGCCTCAGAGATTCTGCTCTCTCCTGGCTCTCATCCTACCTGTCACAACGCTCTTTCAGCATTACCTATAATGCCACCACCTCCCTCTCACTCCCCCTCTCTGTTGGGGTCCCTCAAGGCTCTGTCCTCGGGCCCCTTCTCTTCTCCATCTACACCTCCTCCCTTGGCCAACTCATACACTCTCACGGCTTCAACTACCAACTCTATGCCGACGACACACAAATCTATCTCTCAACCCCAAACCTCACCCCCTCGGTCTCCGCCCGAATCACACACCTGTTGAGCGACATATCAGACTGGATGTCGCTCCACTTCCTTAAACTGAACCTCTCCAAAACCGAGTTTCTTGTCTTCCCTCCAGCCCAGACCCCACCCCCCATTGACTTCTCCATCATGTCCAACGCCACCATCAAACCCGCCCCGCAGGCCAGAGTACTTGGTGCCAACCTATCCTTCCAGCCCCAAGTCCACTCTTTAACAAACTCGTGCAGACTCCACCTCCGCAACATCGCCAAAATACGCACGTTCCTAACCCCAGAAACCACTAAACAGCTCATCCACTCCCTCATCATATCACGACTCGACTACTGCAACTCCCTCCTCACTGGCCTGCCTCGCCGCTGGCTATCCCCGCTTCAGTCCATCCTGAATACGGCTGCCAGACTCATTCACCTTTCCAACCGCTCCGTTTCCACCACCCCCCTCTGCCAATCCCTCCACTGGCTTCCGATTGCGCAACGGATCAAATTCAAAATCCTAACGCTGACGTACAAAGCCGTCCACCATACTGCCCCGAACTACATCACTGACCTAATATCCAAGTACCACCCAGCACGCACACTCCGCTCCTCACAAGACCTCCTTCTCTCTAGTTCCCTGGTCTCCTCCTCCCATGCCCGCCTCCAGGACTTCTCCAGGGTGTCACCCATCCTCTGGAACTCCCTGCCCCAACCCATCAGATTATCACCTACTCTCCTCTCCTTTAGGCGCACCCTGAAAACCCATCTCTTCAGGGAAGCCTACCCCGCCCCCTGCTAACTTGCCGACCTCCTCCACTCTTCCTACCACTCCATCCCCCACAGCTATCTCCTCCTGTGCCACCATCCCCTCCCTCCTAGATTGTAAGCTCGAAAGAGCAGGGCCCTCGATCCCCTCATGTTTTGCGTTGTATTGGTATTGTTCTGTCACATGTTCTGTCCCCCTTTGTAATGTACAGCGCTGAGCGAACTATTGGCGCTTTATAAATACTGTATAATAATAATAATAATAATGTTCCCAACAAATGAGGAGGAGATACTGGACACCATATGAAAGGTCCATCTCCATTCCTCAATATAACGTCATGTTCCCAACAAATGAGGAGGAGATACTGGACACCATATGAAAGGTCCATCTCCATTCCTCAATATAACGTCATGTTCCCAACAAATGAGGAGGAGATACTGGACACCATATGAAAGGTCCATCTCCATTCCTCAATATAACGTCATGTTCCCAACAAATGAGAAGGAGATACTGGACACCATATGAAAGGTCCATCTCCATTCCTCAATATAACGTCATGTTCCCAACAAATGAGGAGGAGATACTGGACACCATATGAAAGGTCCATCTCCATTCCTCAATATAACGTCATGTTCCCAACAAATGAGGAGGAGATACTGGACACCATATGAAAGGTCCATCTCCATTCCTCAATATAACGTCATGTTCCCAACAAATGAGGAGGAGATACTGGACACCATATGAAAGGTCCATCTCCATTCCTCAATATAACGTCATGTTCCCAACAAATGAGGAGGAGATACTGGACACCATATGAAAGGTCCATCTCCATTCCTCAATATAACGTCATGTTCCCAACAAATGAGGAGGAGATACTGGACACCATATGAAAGGTCCATCTCCATTCCTCAATATAACGTCATGTTCCCAACAAATGAGGAGGAGATACTGGACACCATATGAAAGGTCCATCTCCATTCCTCAATATAACGTCATGTTCCCAACAAATGAGAAGGAGATACTGGACACCATATGAAAGGTCCATCTCCATAGTTGGTTTGGATATATTGTATACTTGTCCAGAGTTGTTAATATTTCTATGAATGACTGGGGAGGGCAGAATGTGGAAAGTATTTTCCTTTTATTCTACTTTTGCTTTCTAACAGAAGGACGCCATGTTGGTAGAACCTCGGAGGAAGATGACTTTGTACAACATTCACCAGGAGTTAATTCTATCTTTCAAAATCTGCACCACAGGTCCTATTGTTTGGAGAAATCAACTGCTCCCTCAGATGCTGAGGAATCTCCCGATCAATTACATCCTGGTACCTCAGACATCTTTAGAAGACCTCACAGTGTAGATTCATCTTCCAGTTCATCTAATCCTGAGGAAACTTCTCTAAGCCATGAAGGAGGTCAAACAGTTGACAGTTCTTTGTCATGTTTGATGTGCGGGAAATCTTTTAAGAGCAAGTCTGAACTTCATATACATCACAGATCTCATAGCAGTCTGACTTTTTCATGTTCCCCGTGTGGGAAATCTTTTACTGAAGAAAGCAAGCTTCTTATACACCAGAAAAATCACACAAGTGAGCCTCCTTTCTCATGTTCAGAGTGTGGGAAATGTTTCAGGGAGAAAGGAGAGCTTTTTATACACCAGAAAATCCACACAATTGAGCGTCCCTATTCATGTTTAGAGTGCGGTAAATGTTTCACTATGAAAAAAAAACTTCTTACACATCACAGAATTCACACAGGTGAGCGCCTGTATTCATGTACAGAGTGCAAGAAATATTTCACTCAGAAAGGAGAGCTTCTTAGACACCAGAGAATTCACACTGGTGAGCGTCCTTATTCATGCTCAGAGTGTGGGAAATGTTTCACTCAGAAGGGAGAGCTTTTTAGGCACCAGAGAATTCATACAGGTGAACGTCCTTATTCATGTTCAGAGTGCGGAAAATGTTTCACTCAGAAAGGACACCTTCTTTCACATCAGAGAATTCACACGGGTGAGCGGCCATATTCATGTTCAGATTGCGGGAAATGTTTCACTGTGAAAGGAAGCCTTCTTAGACACCAGAAAAGTCACACAGGTGAGCGTTCTTGTTCAAATTCAGAGTTGGGAATATGTTTCACTGTGAAAGGAATGTTTTTTAGACCCCAGGAAAGTTACACAGGCAAGCGTCCTTATTCATGTCCAGAGTGCGGGAAATGTTTTACTAAAAAAGGAAACCTTCTTAGACACCAGAGAACTCACACTGGTGAGCGTCCTTTTTCATGTTCGGAGTGCGGGAAATGCTTCATTCAGAAAGAAAAACTTAGTATACACCAGAGAACCCACACTGGTGAGCGTCCTTTTTCGTGTTCAGAGTGTGGGAAATGCTTCATTCAGAAAGGAGATGTTCTTAGACACCAGAGAACTCACACTGGTGAGCAGCCTTATTCATGTTCAGAGTGCGGGAAATGCTTCACTGAAAAAGGAAAACTACTGATGCATCAGATAAATCACACAAGCGAGCGTCCCTTGTCATGTTTTGAGTGCGGGAAACTGTTTATTCAGAAAGAAGATTATTTTAAACATAAGAGAATCCACGCCAACAGACATCCTTTTCATTCTCAGAGTGCGGGAAATGTGTCATACATCACGAAAATCTAATTACACATTAGAGGAAACACACCTGCCGATACTGTTGACAAATGTATGGTTTTACCAATAAAACAAGTGTATGATAATAAATGATATTTTTTTTTAAAGGGGTTCATCCTTGTAAAAGTGGCAATTCAGTTTTATGGACAACCCAGTTGGCTCATTCATCTGCTGGCTTCTTATATTTCCCCGAAACGTCAATGGTGAGATCTTCCTCCTACTATTCCTGGTGTCCTCACCTCTCTTTAGCATGTTCCGTAATATAAAATACACTATATTGCTCAAAGTATTGGCCCCGCCCTCCAAATCATGTGATTCAGGGGTTCCAATCCCCTCCATATCATGTGATTCAGATGTTCTAATCCCCTCCATATCATGTGATTCAGGAGTTCCAATCCCCTCCATATCATGTGATTCAGGTGTTCCAATCCCCTCCATATCATGTGATTCAGGTGTTCCAATCCCCTCCCAATCATGTGATTCAGATGTTCTAATCCCCTCCATATCATGTGATTCAGGAGTTCCAATCCCCTCCATATCATGTGATTCAGGTGTTCCAATCCCCTCCATATCATGTGATTCAGGTGTTCCAATCCCCTCCCAATCATGTGATTCAGGTGTTCCAATCCCCTCCATGGACACAGGTGTATACAATCAAGCCCCTAGGCATGCAGACTGCTTCTACAAACATTGGTGAAAGAATGGGTCGCTCTCAGGAGCTCAGTGACTCCAAGCGTGGTCCCATGATAGGTGGTCACCTGTGCAATAAGTCCATCTGTGACATTTCCTGGCTACTAAATATTCCACGCTCAACTGTTAGTGGGATTATAACAAAGTGGAAGCAACTGGGAACAACAGCAAATCAGCCACCAAGTGGTAGGCCACGTCACATGACAGGGCTGGGTCAGCGCATGCTGACGCGCACAGTGCGCAGAAGTCACCAACTGTCTGCAGAGTCAATAGATAAAGATCTCCAAACTTGGTGTGGCCTTCAGATGAGCCAAACAACAGTGCGTAGAGAGCTTCATGGATAGGGTTTCCATGGCCACGCAGCTGCAGCCAAGCCTTCCATCACCAAGTGCAATGCAAAGCGTCGGATGCTGTGGTGTAAAGCACGCCGCCACTGGACTCTAGAGCAATGGAGACATGTTCTCTGGAGTGACCAATCACACTTCTCTGTCTGGCAATCCGATGGACGTGTCTGGGTTTGGCGGTGGCCAGGAGAACGGTACTTGCCTGACTGCATTGTGCCAAGCGTAAAGTTTGGTGGAGGGGGGATTGTGGTGTGGAGTTGTTCCTCAGGGGTTGGGCTTGGCCCCCTAGTTCCAGTGAAGGGAACTCTTAAGGCGACATTTTGGACAATTTCATGCTCCCAACTTTGAGGGAAAAGTTTCAGGATGGCCCCTTCCTGTTCCAACATGACTGCGCACCAGTGCACAAAGCAAGGTCCATAAAGACATGGAGGAGCCAGTTTGGGGTGGAGGAACTTGACTGTCCTGCACAGAGTCCTGACTTCAACCCCATATCCCCACATCCCTTTGGGATGAATTAGAGCGGAGACTACGAGCCAGGCCTCCTCCCCCGACATCAGTGCCTGACCTGACAAATGTGCTTCTGGAAGAATGGTCCAACCTTCCCATAGACACCCTCCTAAACCTTGTGGACAGCCTTCCCAGAAGAGTTGAAGCTGTTATAGCTGCAAAGGGCGGGGCCAACGCAATATTGAACCCTACAGACTAAGACTGGGGGGGGCATTAAAGGTCATGTGTGTGGAAAGGCCGGCGGACCAATACTTTTGGCAATATAGTGTACACTGGACATCCGACAGGGAGAATGGAGGCTCCTTGTAATTGCCGTGGTCGGAATTCAGACCCTGGAACGAAAGAACAAACATCTCACCACCTTTCAAATGAAAAAAATAAAATGGTGGAATTCTTTAGTGTCTACCAAACCCTTACAGGTCCCACTGTCTGGCTTCATTGTCCATCTCACTGTCGGTCAGTCTGACACCATTCTCCATTCCTGGAAAGCTAAAATATTTGTCAGTAACACCTGGAACTTTCCAGTGATTGGATCCTTCTACTGATGTAAAGCTTCTTTGGCAGAGGGCATCTAATAAGATGATTGTCCACCAGCTGATCCTCATGTATATATTTCATATAGTCAGCTAAAAGTAGACAAAACGCTGATTATTTCTGTATTATACTTTCGAATGTGTTGATGTGTCTATCCTACTGAAAGCGCAGATCATTGCAACGCTGCAGTAAGCCATCACGCCCATTCAGAACTTCCCTTGCCCAGAAGACCCCTTTGGTTGGTTGCTCTTGGTTCATCAATCTCATTGCTTTGCTATACTCAAGGAGCTATCTTGTCATCAGTCCACCTAATGCACGGGTGTCAAACTAGCGGCCCTCCAGCTGTTGCCAAACTAGGAAAAGGAGGACAGCAAGGCGCCTGATGCCATACCTGACTGCTGTGGAAGCCAAGAATCATGGTAGTAGTAGTCACCGCTACTTCAGTGATCTTCAAGAGTCTTCCAGATCCTGGTTGTCCCCCAAGAGGAAGACAGCAAGGCGCCTGACGCCATACCTGACTGCTGTGGAAGCCAAGAATCATGGTAGTAGTAGTCACCGGTACTTCAGTGATCGTTAAGAGTCTTCCAGATCCTGGTTGTCCTGCAAAAGGAAGACAGCAAGGCGCCTGACGCCATACCTGACGGGCTGCTGTGGAAGCCAAGAATCATGGTAGTAGTAGTCACCGGTACTTCAGTGATCGACAAGAGTCTGCCAGATCCTGGTTGTCCTGCAAAAGTAGGACAGCAAGGCGCCTGTAGCCATACCTGACTGCTGTGGAAGCCAAGAATCATGGTAGTAGTAGTCACCGGTACGTCAGTGATTGTCAAGTCTTCCACATCCCGGTTGTCCTGCAAAAGGAAGACAGCAAGGTGCCTGACGCCATACCTGACTGCTGTGGAAGCCAAGAATCATGGTAGTAGTAGTCACCGCTACTTCAGTGATCATCAAGAGTCTTCCAGGTCCTGGTTGTCCTGATAAATTGTAACCACGGGGAGTCACTTTCTCGACATGGGCTCCTTTGGACGAGGTGGAGATTGTGGCAACACCACTCCAGCCTTTCTACCTTGTCCCACTAGAGCACAGGTGTCAATTTGGCGGCCCTCCAGCTGTTGCCAAGCTACAAGTCCCATGAGGCATTGCAAGATTGACATGACTCCCAAAGGCAGAGGCATGATGGGACTTGTAGTTTCGCAACAGCTGGAGGGCTGCCATTTTGACATCCCTGACCTAATGGACAACTTGGTAGATCTGGATGTGTTTTCCTCATTGAACCCGATTATATAAGAACTGACTCAAACTAGGCCTTGATTTTATTTTCTGTGGACAGGATATTCTGGTTTTGTAACGTAAATGAACAAAAAAATAGCTCAACAATGCACAGTATTCTGTTTCCACTTCCTTCTTTACAAATGTTTGGGCGTTCGGACAGCAGCAGATGCCTGAGTAAAATAGCTCGAATGAGAAGGAAGGAGCACCTGGTGTCCCAAATTACCCAACTCTTGGTGGAAGATTGCCAACATGAAAGCCTGGGATTGTACAGATCAAGCCAACAGGTTTCGGGGGAATTGCCTCCTCCTTCTTCAGGGCTTTCAGTACGTTGCTAACAGATCTAGATGGGCTCCCAGGTAGTACCAGAATTTTGTGTGATGGCAAATGCCAGCTAGTCCATCCATCTCCGTTACCATGTACCAGCAGACCTGAAGAAGGGGGAGGCCATTCTCTTGAAACGCGTCGGCACGAGCTGTACGTTCTTACACTTTCAGTAAACGTTTTTTATTCTTCCACCAAGAGTTAGTATTTTGGTCCTTCTCATTTAAGTGTTATTTCTACTGAAGCGACAGCTCTGTCATACCAGTATGGTAGCAACCCAAACCTCCAACGAGAGATCAGCACCACCACTTACCTGTGAAACCACCTAACACCTATCCGTAACATTTTGAACCAGTCCAGCTTGGTTTCTAGCCCAAACTGAGTGCAATAGTTGGCATAGATGAGGGAATTGAATGATTCTTTTCTCATTCAGACTACGGGCTGAACAAGAGAAATCTGGCCATGGATGGCTATGTTACCAGCTTCCATGAGGAGAGACAAATTTACATACACATTCATCAAATACCTATAACATTGGTACATGAGATGAGAAGTGAGTGGGTGAAGCCCAAGCTCGGTGTGGATAACTCCAAGCTCCTGAAGGCACATTTAATACATCAAGACATTGGGCTCATGTTGGATGAATGTGCCTTCAGGACCTTGGAGTCATCCACACTGAGCTTGGTCTTCACCCACTCCTCATCTCATGTACTACATACTTGCTGTGTTCACAATGAGGAGACTTGCTAATACCTGACAACATTTTTAACCCATCTTCACTCCACATTTCTCTCTCTCATATACACTCACCGGCCACTTTATGAGGTCCACCTGTTCAATGGCTTGGTCACAAAAATTGCTCATCAGCCAATCACACGGCAGCAACTCAATGCATTTAGGCATCTAGACATGATGAAGACGACTTGCTAAAGTTAAAACTGAGCATCAGACTGGAGAAGAAAGGGGATTTAAGTGACTTTAAACGTGGTATGGTTGTTGGTGCCAGACGGGCTTCTCTGAGTATTTCAAAAACTGCTGATCTACTGGGATTTTCACGCACAACCATCTCTAGGGTTTACAGAGAATGTTCCGAAAAATATCCAATCAGCAGCAGTTGTGTTGACAAAAATGCCTTGTTGAGGTCAGAGGCGAATGGGCAGACTGGTTCCAGATGATAGAAAGGCAGCAGTAGCTCAAATAACCACTCGTTACAACCAAGGTATGCAGAATACCATCTCTGAACGCACAACACATCCAACCTTGAAGCAGATGGGCTACAGCATCAGAAGACCACACCAGGTGCCACTCCTGTCAGCTAAGAACAGGAAACGGAGGCTACAGTTGGCACCGGGTCACCAAAATTGGACAATAAAAGATTGGAAGAACATTTCCTGGTCTGATGAGTCTGGATTTCAGCTGCGACATTCAGATGGTAGGGTCAGAATTTGGCGTAAACAACATGAAAGCATGGATCCATCCTGCCTTGTATCAACAGTTTAGGCTGGTGGTGGTGGTGGTGTGGTGGATCCATCCTGCCTTGTATCAACGATTCAGGCTGGTGGTGGTGGTATCATTGTGTGGTGGATCCATCCTGCCTTGTATCAAAGGTTCATGCTGGTGGTGGTGTCATGGTGTGGTGGATCCATCCTGCCTTGTATCAATGGTTCAGGCTGATGGTGGTGGTGTCATGGTGTGGGGGAAATTTTCTTGGCTTACTTTTGGCCCCTTAGTACCAATTGAACATCATTTATACGCCATGAACTACCTGAGTATTGTTGCTGACCATGTCCATCCCTTTATGACTCCAGTGTCTCCATCTTCTGATGGCTCCTTCCAGCAGGAAATTGCACCATGTCACAAAGCTCACATCATCTCCAACATGACAATGAGGTCACTGGACTCTAATGGCCTCCACAGTCACCAGATGTCCATCCAATAGAGCACCTTTGGGATGTAGTGGAATCGGAGATTCGCACCAGAGATATGCAGCCGACAATTCTGCAGTAACGGCGTGATGCTATCATGCCAATATGGGCCAAAATCTCTGAGGAACATTCCCAACACCTTGTGGAATCTATGCCACAAATGTAGGCAAAAGGGGGTCCAACCTGGTACTAGTAAGGTGGACCTAATAAAGTCACCAGGGACTGTAGCGTTGGCCTGCACCTCTGTGGCAGTGCCATTCAGTGGACAGCTGCCCTTGCACCTGGAATCAAAATCCTCCCTCTTCCTTACTTTCCCCAATGTCTGGCACCCAGGTACAGTAATCTCGTTATCCCCACCCTCCTCATCATTGGAGTGTAAGCCCTGTACTGGGGTGGGCTCCCCAGGATACAGTGAAGTCACGAACGAGGAAAGAAACCCCAACACCAGCTTTTACCACAACAGAATTTTACTTAGATGTGGCAAATAAACACAACCACAAATGCTGGAAACATACAATAAATTTACATACACCCAGCCCAAAAGCTGAGACCCTTGTGCTGCACAGCATGGCGCCTTCTGATGGATGAAGGTAGAAAGTGTAGTAATTTACCTACTGGCGGGCACAACTAAGCTGCCACACCTTACCCGTTATTACCCTAAAAGAGCAGGAATCAGTGTATGGGTGTACGGTATGGGCTAGCCTGCGGTGCAGCACAACAGCTTACAATCTTACACAAATCTAGTATTCCCCCTCCCATAACTGGTCCTGTAGCACATGCCTGAGTATTCCTTCTGAGCAAAACGCCAGTCTGGCTTGAGTTTGTAGGATTTTATCAGCTCTCCAATGTGAAATGTCACTTTAAGTTGTAGAGTCCTTCCAATGATCAGTAACAACACTTGTGGCCTGACACAAACAGAGACCCTAACTAACTATAGGCCTGGACTCAGTCTCAAGGCACCAACACTGAAATGAGGTGCGTGCACGATCTTACCGACCCGGGCCTGCTTTGCATCCGCTGGTGACTCTGAACAGAACAAATGTCTCTCCAACAAGCATGCGGTCTCGCCGTATATGTTGCCTAGTTCCTCTGCTCTCATCAGCCTTCCTGGCAGCAATCTCATCAGCATTCCTGGCAGCAATCTCATCAGCTTCACTTAGCTGCAGCTCTGGTTAC
Source organism: Staurois parvus (assembly GCF_062004578.1). Lineage (NCBI taxonomy): Eukaryota > Metazoa > Chordata > Amphibia > Anura > Ranidae > Staurois > Staurois parvus. The sequence goes on along the minus strand of NW_028318245.1, from coordinate 5,084,474 downwards.
GGAGGGACGCTTTCACACCTGGATGTCATCCGATTCTCAGCTCACAGGGCCCCTTATTCACCATGCTCCAAAACATGGCTTCTCTCTCTCCCCTTCCTGTTCTCTCCAACTCTGGTGTCCGTTTATGACACAGAGAATAGCTGCGATTCAACGGATGTCAGCTATTCTCTGGTCATTCACAGTTTATGACACTCAGGAGATCATGTCAGCCCTTCACTGGAGATCTGTGTTCTCCCTCCAGATTCTCCAGCCCAGAGCTGGAGAATCAGAGGGACCGCAAATTAAGCAGAGATAATTTACCTCTGCTTTGTAAACTGATCTTTTACTGTAATCTCGCGAGATTATAGTAAAATCAGCCGTTTTCCAGAGTTTGTAGACCGTTCTCCAGCGTTTGGAGACCGTTCTCCCTTCGTTCGGAGAACTGCTTCATAAACTGCATTCTCAGGAGAACTGTGTTCTCCGAGAATGCCAGAGAACTGAGCAGCGATCTATTACTGCTGGTTCATAAACGGACACCAGTGTGTGCAAAAAAAACCCCACCTCTTCATAAATATACAAATATCTATGCAGTCTGAGGCTGTGTTAGAAAAACAGTGACATCTTGTGGCTAAACCGCAGAATGTCAGTCATAACATTAATTTACTTCCACACAAACTTTTTTCGAACAATGAGAGCTGTTTCCCTATCTCACAGGAGCCCACTTGGTAGTAAGCTGCAGCTATAGGAATTGCAATGAAAATGGCTTCCTGCCTGTTGTCCCCTCCCTCTATGCTCCTGTACAGGGGATCTCTAGGGACTCTTGTGTAAGGGGGGGGGGCTATAGTAACCACAGACCCCCCTTACATCAGAGTTCACCTTTACATCAGTGCCAGCAAAGGTCTCCCCTGCACTGTAAGGGAGAACCTTGCAGATTCTGATGTAAAGGAAAACTTTGAGGACTCTGATGTAAGGGGAGCTCTGGGGACGCTTGTGTAAGGGGGGCTCTGGTAACCACAGACTCCCTTACATCAGAGTTCACCTTTACATGACAGTCTGCAGTATCCCCCTGACATCAGAGTTCACCTTTACATGACAGTCTGCAGTATCCCCCTGACATCAGAGTTCACCTTTACATCTGGGTCCGCAGTTGTCCCCTTGCACTGTAAGGGGGAACCCTGCAGATTATAATGTAAAGGAGGACTCTGATGTAAGGGGAACTCTGCCAACTCTTGTGTAAGGGGGGCTCTGGTAACCACAGACCCCCTTGCATCAGAGTTCACCTTTACATCATGGTCAGCAGAGGTCTCCCTTGCACTGTAAGGGGGAACCCTGCAGATTCTGTTGTAAAGGGGAACTTTGAGGACTCTGATGTAAGGGGAACTCTGGGGGCTCTTGTGTAAGGGAGGGCTCTGGTAACTACAGACTCCCTTACATCAGAGTTCACCTTTACATGACAGTCGGCAGTGTCCCCCTGACATCAGAGTTCACCTTTACATCTGGGCCCGCAGTTGTCCCCTTGCACTGTAAGGGGGAACCCTGCAGATTATAATGTAAAGGAGAACTCTGAGGACTCTGATGTAAGGGGAACTCTGTCAACTCTTGTGTAAGGGGGGCTCTGGTAACCACAAACCCCTTTACATCAGAGTTCCCCTTTACATCATGGTCCGCAGTATCCCCCTTACATCAGAGTTCACCTTTACATCATGGTCAGCAGAGGTCTCCCTTGCACTGTAAGGGGGAACCTTGCAGATTCTGATGTAAAGGGGAACTTTGAGGACTCTGATGTAAGGGGAACTCTGGGGATGCTTGTGTAAGGGGGGGCTCTGGTAACCACAGATTCCCTTACATCAGAGTTCACCTTTACATGACAGGCTGCAGTGTCCCCCTGCCATCAGAGTTCACCTTTACATCTGGGCCCGCAGTTGTCCCCTTGCACTGTAAGGGGAAACCCTGCAGATTCTGATGCAAAGGAGAACTCTGAGGACTCTGATGTAATGGGAACTCTGCCAACTCTTGAGTAAGGTGGGTTCTGGTACCCGCAGACCCCCTTGCATCATAGTTCCCCTTTACATCATGGTCCGTAGTGTCCCCCTTACATCAGAGTTCACCTTTACATCAGGGTCCACAGAGGTCTCCCTTGCACTGTAAGCTGCAGATTCTAATGTAAAGGAGAACTCTGAGGACTCTAATGTAAGGGGAACTCTGGGGGCTCTTGTGTAAGGGAGGGCTCTGGTAACCACAGACCTCCTTTAGAGGTTTCCTCCTTCAGAGTTCCCCTTTACATCACAGTCCGTAGTATTCCCCTTTACATCAAAGTCCACAGCTTTCCCCTTTACTGTCTTTGGGGGGGAATGTGGTGCAAAGAATGTGATGATTTGGTACACCAGGGTGTACCGCACAGGTATGTGGTGTTGTGCTGCAAACAAAGGCAGCTTTGCTGTGTCTGGAACAAGTTAAGGCCCCTTTCACACTGACGGTCCAATCGGGTCCACCTGTTGGTTTTTCAGATGGACCCGATCGGACCATCCATAGACCTCTATGGACCAGTGGGTGTCAGCGGACAAGTCTGCTGACACCCACTGGCATCCAATCCGATCCTGTACGCCAAAAACTGACAGATGGGGATCTGGATCATCCAACCACCCCATAGAAGACAGCGGGCGATGTCTGTGTCCGCTCTGCAGCAGAGGAGCGGACACCGACCTCTCATCTGCCTGCTCAGCGGGGATCAGCGGAGAGATCAGCTTTTGTAAGCCCTGATGAATGGGGACATTTGGAACCTCCAAAGCACGTTGGCTTGTCTTTCGATTTTCTTACAATTAAATAATATTTCATAGGGGGTTATTTACTAAAACTGGAAAGTGCAAAATCTGATGCAACTCTCCATAGAAACCAATCAGCTTCCAGGTTTTCATTTATCAAAGCTTCATTGAACAAGTTGAATTTAGAAATTGATTGGCTACCAATCCCAACCTTCCACCGCTCTTGAAGTAAGGGGCGAGGCTGTAGAGATCCTACATGTTATTAATGGCTGTAGGTAGGGTGGCCACCTCATAGCTCTAAACCCGAACACATATGAATGATACGGGTTCTGGGGCAGATTACGGTGGGAATTAAACACACTTAGTGCCATATGTGCAATAAATTAGCCTCAGAACCCATGTCATTCATATGTGTTCCATTTTAAAGGGATGAGGTGGCAACTCTAGCTGTAAGGCTGTTGGCCAGGTTCTGATTTGTGCCGGGCATTATGGGTCAGCAACCACAAAATCAACTGATACTCTATTAATTTGAATTCATGAAATTTGACAACACTAGAAAAACGAAGGCTGCAGATTTCATATTCTCCACAAGGCGGTCATCTCTTTTATTGTCATAGAGGCAGACAGACAGGAAGTGATGTAAAGTACAGACAGGAAATGATAGCTCATGAGACTTGGAGAGGAGACATTGCTAGAACTGGCAGCAGAGGAGGTAATATTATAATATTTATTATTTATACCCAGTAATTCCCCCCCCCAGTCATGTCTGTCCATAGTCACTGTGACTTCTTTTATCTTCTGTAGAGCCATTTATCCAACTTTTATTTCAGAGCCTCTGGTTTATAGACCGGATACATCTTAAATATAGAACCATTTATCCAACCGTCCATCCAGAGCCTCTGGTTTATAGACCGGATACGTCCTAAATATAGAACCATTTATCCAACCGTCCACCCAGAGCCTCTGGTTTATAGAGCGGATACGTCCTAAATATAGAACCATTTATCCAACCGTCCATCCAGATCCTCTGGTTTATAGACCGGATACGTCCTAAATATAGAGCCATTTATCCAACCGTCCATCCAGAGCCTCTGGTTTATAGAGCGGATACGTCCTAAATATAGAACCATTTATCCAACCGTCCATCCAGAGCCTCTGGTTTAAAGACCGGATACATCCTAAATATAGAACCATTTATCCAACCGTCCACCCAGAGCCTCTGGTTTATAGAGCGGATACGTCCTAAATATAGAACCATTTATCCAACCGTCCACCCAGAGCCTCTGGTTTATAGAGCGGATACGTCCTAAATATAGAACCATTTATCCAACCGTCCATCCAGATTCTCTGGTTTATAGACCGGATACGTCCTAAATAGAGAGCCATTTATCCAACCGTCCATCCAGAGCCTCTGGTTTATAGACCGGGTACGTCCTAAATATAGAACCATTTATCCAACCGTCCATCCAGAGCCTCTGGTTTATAGACCGGGTACGTCCTAAATATAGAGCCATTTATCCAACCGTCCATCCAGAGCCTCTGGTTTATAGACCGGATACGTCCTAAATATAGAGCCATTTATCCAACCGTCCATCCAGAGTCTCTGGTTTATAGACCAGATACATCCTAAATATAGAACCATTTATCCAACCATCCATCCAAAGCCTCTGATTTATTCCAGTCTTTTATTTATAGACCAGATGAATCCTAAATATAGGGTTATAGCTCAGATAGGTTTTAAATAAAGCTGGGACATTAAATTCCAACAGTGGGGACTCACCACTATTGGGAATACATTGATCAGCGGCCTCAGCTGCTGACCAACAAATGTTCTCCAGTTTGTCCCTTTGACCAGGAGTAGGGACGGGCACACGCTGATCGAATTTTAAACAGGGCTTGCTGAATCGGCCTGAATTGCAATCCGTCCATGGTGAGCTTTTGAGACTATTTATCCGCTTGCAATCCTCCATCTCTGTTTTGTCTCATGTGATCCTGAACATCAATTGAGCACGGATATCGCCAGAGTTATTTTGTTGACCTTGGCTCTCACTGTGATTTCTTCTCACTTCCTGTTCTTCCTGACATCTGTCACTTCAACAGAAGTTCTAATCCCCATCCCCATCCAAACTTATACTAACCATGTTCTTGCTGATGTTAGGCTTTAAATAAAATCTCTATTTTTTTTTTGTTGAGTTAAATTGATAAACAAGACCTCTAATCTGGTATAACAAGCAGTATGAACTCTGGAGGAACTGTGTGCAGACATCATTCATCCCGGTCCAGTCCAGATAATTCTCAGTTTATTATCCATCTACAGAGAGTCCTGTATAGATCACATGACCTCAATGATGACGATAGAGAAAGACCAAAGTCACATGACAGAGAGGATACTGGACTGCACCCTGGAGATCATCTATCTGCTGACCGGAGAGGTGAGGAGGTCACATGACATCACTCTTATCTCTATTAGTAAAACACAGACCTGACCGGAGAGGTGAGGAGGATTCTGGGAGGTCACATGACATCACTCATCTCTATTAATAAAACAGAATTGACCGGAGAAGTGAGCAGGATTCTGGGAGGTCAAATGACATCACTCATCTCTAATAATAAAAAAGACCTGACCGGAAAGTTGAGGATTCTGGGATGTAACATGATGTCACTTTTATCTCTATTAATAAAACACAGACCTGACCAGAGATGTGAGGAGGATTCTGGGAGGTCACATGACATCACTCTCATCTCTATTAATAAAACACAGACCTGACCGGAGAGGTGAGCAGGATTCTGGGAGGTCGCATGACATCACTCCTATCTCTATTAATAAAACACAGACCTGACCGGAGAGGTGAGGAGGATTCTGGGAGGTCACACGACATCACTCTTATCTCTATTAATAAAACACGTATCTGACCAACGTGCTGGGTGGCATTCTGGGAATATTACACAATCATCTTAATATTCATTAAAGGAGGGTTACATTTATCCGGTGAAGATGACATGACCTGATATGGGGAAGATTCTGGAAATTTCACAGCCTCAGTTCAGTAAGCATTTCTAATGATGTCTCTCAATAGGGTTACACAGTAGTGAAGAAGACATCTGGTGAGGATGTGACCTCCAGTAGACATCACCGGGAGTCAGAAGGACGAAGAGGAACTCCGAGACCCATCACTGTCCCTTCATCCGTGTCCCTGACTCCTTTATTTGACAAAAAGAAGATTCTAGACGTCACCAACAAGATCTCTGAGCTCCTGACAGGAGAGGTGAGCGGTGCCGGGAATTCTGGGACATTCTCCAGTAACAGACAAGGGATGTGTCTGGATGGTGACTGTATCATTGTGTGTGTCAGGTTCCTATAAGGTGTCAGGATATCACTGTCTATTTCTCCATGGAGGAGTGGGAGTATTTAGAAGGACACAAGGATCTCTACAAGGACGTCATGATGGAGGATCTGCAGACCTTAAATGATGAAAAATTTGGAGAAAAAAAAATTTTCTTGAATGAGATGATATTGGACCTCACCCTGGAGATCATCTACCTGCTGACCGGAGAGGTGAGGAGGATTCTGGGAGATAACATGACATCACTGTTATCTTTATTCATAAAACACAGACCTGACCAGAGAGGTGAGGAGGATTCTGATATTATATGTATTGCTGTGTTTCACAGGACTGTTCTGTAGTCATGAAGACATCTCTTGAGAATAATACAAAAAGGAAAAATTGCCGCTTCTCTACAAGTAGGAGAAAAATACTTTGCCCAATCATTGCGTCTCCACCTACCTTCTTGACTCTTGAGAGAAATAGCAATAAGAAGATTCTAGAAGTCACCCAGAAGATCATTGGTCTGCTGACAGGAGAGGTGAGCGGTGCCGGGAATTCTGGGACATTCTCCAGTAACAGACAAGGGATGTGTCTGGATGGTGACTGTATCATTGTGTGTCTCAGGTTCCTATAAGGTGTCAGGATGTCACTGTCTATTTCTCCATGGAGGAGTGGGAGTATTTAGAAGGACACAAGGACCTCTACAAGGACGTCATGATGGACAATCAGCCGCCCCTCACATCACCGGGTAAGAGGAGACTTTATTATAAAGGTACAGAAGGACTTTTCTTTGACAGTCTTCTGACATTTAGGGTGACTTGCAAATGCTAGTAACACAATCTATATACAGTTATTTGTTTTTTAAATGTTTGGTTCCTTTCCTTTTAAAAAATTATGGTTTATATATCTATCAGTTATATAAGTCTGCACTGTCTATGTTAACCTTGTCCAACATAGAAGAGTACAAATCCCAACATGCTTGAGAAGTGCTAAGATAAAAATATCATCAAGGTACCATTGAGTCAAACCGATTTGTATTCACCACAATGCCCAACAAATAATGTGGAGATACTGGACACCATATGAAAGGTCCATCTCCATTCCTCAATATAACGTCATGTTCCCAACAAATGAGAAGGAGATACTGGACACCATATGAAAGGTCCATCTACATTCCTCAATATAACGTCACGTTCCCAACAAATGAGGAGGAGATACTGTACACCATATGATAGGTCCATCTCCATTCCTCAATATAACGTCATGTTCCCAACAAATGAGGAGATACTGGACACCATATGAAAGGTCCATCTCCATTCCTCAATATAATGTCATGTTCCCAACAAATGAGGAGATACTGGACACCATATGAAAGGTCCATCTCCAATTTTCAATATAACGTCATGTTCCCAACAAATGAGGAGGAGTTACTGGACACCATATGAAAGGTCCATCTCCATTCCTCAATATAACGTCATGTTCCCAACAAATGAGGAGGAGATACTTGACACCATATGGAAGGTCCATCTCCATTCCTCAATATAACGTCATGTTCCCAACAAATGAGGAGGAGATACTGGACACCATATGGAAGGTCCATCTCCATTCCTCAATATAACGTCATGTTCCCAACAAATGAGGAGGAGATACTGGACACCATATGAAAGGTCCATCTCCATTCCTCAATATAACGTCATGTCCCCAACAAATGAGGAGATACTGGACACCTTATGAAAGGTCCATCTCCATTACTTAATATAACGTCATGTCCCCAACAAATGAGGAGGAGATACTGGACACCATATGAAAGGTCCATCTCCATTCCTCAATATAACGTCATGTCCCCAACAAATGAGGAGGAGATACTGTACACCATATGAAAGGTCCATCTCCATTCCTCAATATAACGTCATGTTCCCAACAAATGAGGAGGAGATACTGGACACCATATGGAAGGTCCATCTCCATTCCTCAGTATAATCCATGCACAGTCAGTGTCATTCAGTCTTCTATAGTTTTTATGTGTTTTATATTTGATGTTTTCATGTATGACTGGTGAGGCTGAATGTGAAGATTACTTTGTATTCCATGTTTTGCTTTCTGCCAGAAGGACTCCATGTTGGTAGAACCTCGGAGGAAGATCTTACTTTACCTCCAGGTTATGATGCAGAAATCGATGACGTTGCTCATTATTCTCCAGGAGTAAACCTTCGCTCTCAATATCTGCCCCACATACCATATTGTTTGGAGAACCCAATGGACTCCTTTAATGCTGAGGAATTTCCCAATCATTCACATCCTGGTACCTCAGACATCTTTAGAAGACCTCACAGTGTAGATTCATCTACCAATCCGTCCAATCCTGAGGAAACTTCTCTAAGCCATGAAGAGATGCGCACAGCTGAGAGTTCATTGTCATGTATGGAATGCGGGAAAACTTTTAAGATGATTTCTGAACTTCATACACATCTCAGATCTCACACCAGTGAGCCCTTTTCATGTTCAGAGTGTGGGAAATGTTTCACTGAGAGAGAAGACTTTCATAAACACCTTAGAAGTCACACTGGCAAGCAGCCCTACATATGCACAGTGTGCGGGCAATGTTTCATTACGAAACCAGTACTTTTTAGACATCAGAGAAGTCACACAAGTGGACGTTCTTATTCATGTTCTGAGTGTGGGAAATGTTTCTGTCTGAAAAAGAAACTTCTTACACACCAGAAAATTCACACAGGAGAGCGTCGTTATTCTTGTTCAGAGTGTGAAAAATCTTTCGTCCATAAAGGAAACCTTCATATACACCAGAGAATTCACACAGGTGAACGTCCTTATTCATGTTCAGAGTGTGGGAAATGTTTTATTCATAGGGGAGACCTTCATAGACACCAGAGAGTTCACACAGGTGAGCGTCCCTATTCATGTTCAGAGTGTGGGAAATGTTTCACTCAGAAAAGGTACTTTCTTACACACCAGAAAATTCACACAGGTGAGCATTCTTTTTCATGTTCAGAGTGCGGGAAATGTTTCATTTTGAAGGGGGCACTTCTTAGACACCAAAGAATTCACACAGGTGAACGTCCTTATTCATGTTTAGAGTGCGGGAAATGTTTCACTCAGAAGGAACACCTTCGGGCGCACCAAATAACTCACACAAGCGAGCGTCCTTATTCAGGAGAGTATCTTTACTCATGTACGGAGTGCGGGAAATGTTTCTTTCAGAAAAGAGCACTTTTTATACACCAGAGAATTCACACCGGAGAGCGTCCTTATTCATGTTCAGAGTGCGGGAAATGTTTCACTCAGAAAGGAGAGCTTACTAGACATCAGAAAATCCACACGGGTGAACATCCTTATGCATGTTCAGAGTGCGGGAAATGTTTTATTCAAAAAGCGCACCTTCTTACACACCTGAGAATTCACACGGGTGAGCGTCCTTATTCATGTTCGGAGTGCGGGAAATGTTTCACTGTTAAAGCAAGTCTTCTTAAACACTTGAAAAGCCACACGGGTGAAAGCTCAGCATTGGATATATGTTTCGCTGTGAAGGGAGCACCGCTTGGACAACAGGGAAGTCACACAGACGAGCGTCTTTATTCGTGTTCAGAGTGCGGGAAACATTTCACTCGGAAAGGCAGCCTTCTTTATCACCAGAGAAGTCACAATGGTGAGCGTCCCTATTCATGTTCAGAGTGTGGGAAATGTTTCATCAAAAAAGGGAGCCTTGTTACACACCGGAGAACTCACACGGGGGAGCGTCCTTATTCCTGTTCGGAGTGCGGGAAATGTTTCATTCAAAGAGGAAACCTTCTCATACATCAGAGACTTCACACAGGCAAGCGCCCTTTCTCATGCCCCAAGTGCGGGAAACGTTTCATTCGGAAAGCGGATCTTCTTTTACACCAGAGATTTCACACGGGCGAGCATCCGTATTCGTGTTCGGGGTGTGGGAAATGTTTTAAGCATCAAGGGTACCTAACTAGACATCAGAAAAGACGCAGCTGCTGAATCTGTTGACAAATGCGGGGAAAAAAAGGAAAAGTGATGTGTTAGTGTTTTGGAGAACCTGATTGGCTCGGTGAGATCCGCCCCCATGGTTCTTCACTTTGTCTTTGCAAACCTAGATATTACTCAGTGAAAGTGGCAGTGACATCATCACTGTGCCGCACAGGGGCGGGGCAGAGGATAAAGCTGTGTTCCAACAGGGTCCTTCCACTCCAGGCTTCCCTGTATAAAACGTCAAGGGGAGATACAAGACCGGTCACCCTGCGTAAGGACGGAGAGAAGCTGCGACCGGGCTTCATTTCAGTAAACTCCCGCACATCGGTGACGTATAGGAGTTGTTTCCTGATGGATCACTCTGCACTCGGCACAACGAAGGCCACCAAGGGGTCTACCTATCAAAAGCATACGCACGGGCAAAACGCACTCCCTACCCAAACCAGTCCTCCTCCCCCGTCAAAGATGCTCGGTAAGCACCGGGCGCCTGTGGGTAATCATCCATGACCAGGAGATCGACAGCCACGGCCGTGACCGGTGGCGAGGGTAGGGCGTGCACACGGCTGGCGTGCGCCCCCTGCCCAAACCAGTCCTCCTCCCTGTCAGAGATGCTCAGTAAGCACTGGATGCTGGTGGGTAATCACCATTTGTGACCAGGTGATTGACAGCTGCGGCCGCTAATGGTGGCGAGGGTAGGGCGCGCACGCTGCTGGCACGCGCCCCCTATCCAAACCAGTCCTCCTCCCCGTCAGAGATGCACGGTAATCACCGAGCGCCAGCGGGTAATCAGCATCCGTGACCCAGTGATTGACAGCCGTGGCCGTGAATGGTGGCGAGGTTAGGGTGCGCACGCGACTGGCGCGTGCCACCTACCCAAACCAGTCCTCCTCCCCGTCAGAGATGCTCAGTAATCACTGGGCGCTGGCGAATAATCACCATTCGTGACCAGGTGATTGACAGCTGCGGCCGCGAATGGTGGCGAGGATAGGGCGTGCACACAGCTGGGGTTCGTCCCCTGCCCAAACCAGTCCTCCTCCCCATTAGGTGCTTGGTAGGCGCCGGCGGGTAATCACCATTCGTGACCAGGTGATTGACAGCTGCAGGCGCGAATGGTGGCGAGGGTAGGGCGCGCCCTACCCAAACCAGTAGGGGCGCGCCCCCTACCCAAACCAGTCCTTCTCCCCGTCAGAGATGCTCAGTAATTACCGGGCGCCGGCGGGTAATCACCATCCGAGACCCGGTGATTGACAGCAGTGGCCACGAATGGCAGGTAGAGCGCGCATGTGTCTGGCGCGCGCCTCCTACTTGGAAATGCCAAATCACGTATATATACACGTGATTTTGCGCACCCCTGCCGCCCTGTAGCAGTATATCTGTTATAGGATGGTTGGGATGTGGTTATGGGGTCTATGTATGAAAAGCATACGCATGGGCGCGCGCCCCCTACCTGGAAATGCCAAGTCACGTATATATACGTGATTTTGCGCACCGCTGTAGCTGTATATCTGCTATAGGGCGGTTGGGATGCGGTTATGGGGTCTATGCATAAAAAGCATTTGCGCCAGCAAAACGAATAATCCTCACATTATCCATAATATAAATATCTCCTATGGTCGGCAGCGCCATCTAGCGGCCTTAATAATGCTTTTTTTTTTCTCTTATTAACCCCTCCCCCCTTTCTTTCCTGACCAGGCCATTTTGTTGCGATACGGCGCTGTGTTACTTTAACTGACAATTGCGCGGTCGTGCAACGCCTCACCCAGATGAAATTTACGTCCTTTTTTTTCCATACAAATAGAGCTTTCTTTCGGTGGTTTTCGATCGCCTGTGTGTTTTATTATTTGAAAAAAGACCGACAGTTTTGAGAAAAAAACTATATTTTGGACTTTTTGCTATTAAACACGTCCAGTAAAAAACTTTAACCCCTTCACGCCGGCGCCTCCCGGCCCTTTAAGGGTTTCAGAAGCCTGGAGGTGGGGCGGGGTTTAGAGTCATGTGGCCGCCATGATGTGCGGTCACATGATTGGGAAAGGTCCTGATCTCTTTCGATCGGGACCTTTCTGTGAGTACCGGACATGTGTGCTGGGAGCGGGCAGGGCGTGCGCTCTCAGCACGTATGTCCTTTTTTAATAGAATGCAAATGTGGGGCCGCTTGGCATCTAGGCCCAGATCCCGGGAGGTCGCACATTTGTGTGCGGCCGGCATGAAGATGTTAAATAATCAAATTTCAGCCAAAATGTATTCTGCTCCGTGTCTTTGCTGAAAAATAAAATCCCAATACGTGTAAATTAATTGGTTTACGTGAACGTTTTAGCGTTTAAAAATGGCGGTATAGATACTGGGATTTTTTTTTTAATACTAGTAATGGCGGCGATCAGCGACTTATAGTGGGACTGTGACCGGCATTCTGACACTGGGGGGGGGAACTGACTTAGTGTCACTGACATCCCCAGTGACACCAATAAAGTGATCAGTGCTGAAAAAAAAGCACTGACGCTGTAATGGCACTGGGCAGGAAGAGGTTAACAGGGGTGATCAAAGGGTTAACTGTGTGCTGGGAGTGTTTTACCAAGGGGCGGGGTCTATGTGCTTCACTATACTCACACTGTTGTGGATGGCTGTGCTGTGCAGTGTGCCCAAGCTGACAGGAAGGAGGACTGTTAGTAAACAAACCAGTCCTCCTCCCCGTCAGAGATGCTCGGTAATCACCGGGCGCCAGTGGGTAATCGCCGTCCGGAACCCGGTGATTGAAATCCGCGGCCGCTTGGCTATGCAGAGCCATACAAAGCAGTGTGCAGGAGCTGACGGGAGAGATCTGTGTTGTCTTCCTTCAGTTCTCTCCCCCCCGTCGGTAATACTCGCCGGTGATTGACAGCCGAGGCACGCGCCCCCCTACCCAGAAATGCAAGATCACAAATATATATCAACGACTGCGGTGGGCATTCTGACATTGGGGGGGGGACTGACTTGGTGTCACTGACATCCCCAGTGACACCAATACAGCGATCAGTGCTAAAACGAGATTTTGTGCACCCCTGCAGCAGTATTTCGGGAAAGTGGTTAATTGAGGTACTTCAAGAAATACTGTATGATGACCACTGGGCTACTGAATACTCAAAGGATCATTGTGAATCTGCAAGAACCCGTAGCGCCCAATCAGAAATGATTTATTTATCACAGGTACTTATATAGCGCCATCAATTTACACAACGCTTTACATATATATTGTACATTCACATCAGTCCCCGCCCCTGAGGAGCGTACAATCTAAAGTCCCTACATACACATACTAAGGCCAATTTAGACAGGAGCCAATTATCCTACCAGCATGTCTTTGGAGTATGGGAGGAAACCGGAGTACCTGGAAAAAACCCACGCAGACACAGGGAGAACATGCAAACTCCAGGCAGGTGGTGCCGTTGGGTTGGGATTCAAACCAACGACCCGAGTACTGCCAGGAGGAAGAGCTAACCATTTAGCCACTGTTTCCTGGAGGGCCTCTTTGGTTGGCTGCACCTGGTTCATCGTTCTCATTGCTTTGCATTACTGAAAGAGCTGGCTTCTCATTGGTCCGCTCGATTGATGATAATAGATTCGGATGATTTGGCTGCATTTTAGTATTTGAAGTTATTTAGGTTGATTTTATTTTGTGTCAGTTGGATATTCAGATTTTGTTTTCAAGTAAAATAAAAAAATTTTGAAGCAAGTAGAATATTTTGTTTTGACTCCTTACTTTACAAATGACTATAATTCTTAGATAAGATTTTCTCATACTTTTTACCCCAGAGGAACCCTTTAAATGATTTTCAGGTCTCACGGAAAACCAATTCGTTGGTGGGTCAGTAGAAAGGATTCCCCTTACATTGGTGGTCAGTGGGAAGAATGTCCCTTACATTGGGGGTCAGTGGGAAGAATGTTCCTTACATTGGTGGTCAGTGGGAAGAATGTCCCTTACATTGGTGATCAGAGGGAAGAATGTCCCTTACATTGGGGGTCAGTGGGAAGAATGTCCCTTACATTGGGGGTCAGTGGGAAGAATGTCCCTTACATTGGGGGTCAGTGGGAAGAATGTCCCTTACATTGGTGGTCAGTGGGAAGAATGTTCATTACATTGGGGGTCAGTGGGAAGAATGTCCCTTACATTGGTGATCAGAGGGAAGAATGTCCCTTACATTGGGGGTCAGTGGGAAGAATGTCCCTTACATTGGGGGTCAGTGGGAAGAATGTCCCTTACATTGGGGGTCAGTGGGAAGAATGTCCCTTACATTGGTGGTCAGTGGGAAGAATGTTCATTACATTGGGGGTCAGTGGGAAGAATGTCCCTTACATTGGGGGTCAGTGGGAAGAATGTCCCTTACATTGGTGGTCAGTGGGAAGAATGTTCATTACATTGGGGGTCAGTGGGAAGAATGTCCCTTACATTGGGGGTCAGTGGGAAGAATGTCCCTTACATTGGAGGTCAGTGGGAAGAATGTCCCTTACATTGGTGATCATTGGGAAGAATGCCCCCTACATTGGGGGTCAGTGGGAAGAATGTCCCTTACATCGGTGGTCGGTGGGAAGACTGTCCCTTACATTGGGGGTCGGTGGGAAGAATGTCCCTTACATTGGTAATCAGTGGGAAGAATGTCCCTTACATTGGTGATCAGTGGGAAGAATGTCCCTTACATTGGGGGTCAGTGGGAAGAATGTCCCTTACATTGGGGGTCAGTGGGAAGAATGTCCCTTACATTGGTGATCAGTGGGAAGAATGTTCATTACATTGGGGGTCAGTGGGAAGAATGTCCCTTACATTGGGGGTCAGTGGGAAGAATGTCCCTTACATTGGTGGTCAGTGGGAAGAATGTTCATTACATTGGGGGTCAGTGGGAAGAATGTCCCTTACATTGGGGGTCAGTGGGAAGAATGTCCCTTACATTGGGGGTCAGTGGGAAGAATGTCCCTTACATTGGAGGTCAGTGGGAAGAATGTCCCTTACATTGGTGATCATTGGGAAGAATGCCCCCTACATTGGGGGTCAGTGGGAAGAATGTCCCTTACATCGGTGGTCGGTGGGAAGACTGTCCCTTACATTGGGGGTCGGTGGGAAGAATGTCCCTTACATTGGTAATCAGTGGGAAGAATGTCCCTTACATTGGTGATCAGTGGGAAGAATGTCCCTTACATTGGGGGTCAGTGGGAAGAATGTCCCTTACATTGGGGGTCAGTGGGAAGAATGTCCCTTACATTGGGGGTCAGAGGGAAGAATGTCCCTTACATTTGTGGTCAATGGGAAGAATGTTCCTTACATTGGGGGTCGGTGGGAAGAATTTCCCTTACATCGGTGGTCGGTGGGAAGAATGTCCCTTACATCGGTGGTCGGTGGGAAGAATGTCCCTTACATTGGGGGTCAGAGGGAAGAATGTCCCTTACATTGGGGGTCAGTGGGAAGAATGTCCCTTACATTGGTGATCAGTGGGAAGAATGTCCCTTACATTGGGGGTCAGTGGGAAGAATGTACCTTACATTAGAGGTCAGTGGGAAGAATGTTCCTTACATTGGGGGTCAGTGGGAAGAATGTCCCTTACATCGGTGGTCGTTGGGAAGAATGTCCCTTACATTGGAGGTCAGTGTGAACAATGTCCCTTACATCGGTGGTCGGTGGGAAGAATGTCCCTTACATTGGAGGTCAGTGTGAACAATGTCCCTTACATCGGTGGTCGGTGGGAAGAATGTCCCTTACATTAGGGGTCAGTGGGAAGAATGTCCCTTACATCGGTGATCAGTGAGAAGAATGTCCCTTTCATTGGGGGTCAGTGGGAAGAATGTCTCTTTCTTTGGGGGTCAGTGGGAAGAATGCTCCTTACATTGGAGGTCAGTGGGAAGAATGTCCCTTACATTGGAGGTCACTGGGAAGAATGTCCCTTACATTGGTGGTCAGTGGGAAGAATGTCCCTTACATCGGTGATCAGTGGGAAGAATGTCCCTTTCATTTGGGGTCAGTGGGAAGAATGTCTCTTTCATTGGGGGTCAGTGGGAAGAATGCTCCTTACATTGGAGGTCAGTGGGAAGAATGTCCCTTACATTGGTGGTCAGTGGGAAGAATGTCCCTTACATTGGGGGTCAGTGGGAAGAATGTCCCTTACATTGGGGGTCAGTGGGAAGAATGTCCCTTACATTGGTGGTCAGTGGGAAGAATGTCCCTTACATTGGGGGTCAGTGGGAAGAATGTCCCTTACATTGGGGGTCAGTGGGAAGATTGTCCCTTACATTGGCGATCAGTGGGAAGATTGTCCCTTACATTGGCGGCCGGTGGGAAGAATGTCCCTTACATTGGGGATCAGTGGGAAGAATGTCCCTTACATTAGAGGTCAGTGGGAAGAATGTCCCTTACATTGGGGGTCAGTGGGAAGAATGTCCCTTACATTGGTGGTCAGTGGGAAGAATGTCCCTTACATTAGAGGTCAGTGGGAAGAATGTCCCTTACATTGGGGGTCAGTGGGAAGAATGTCCCTTACATTAGAGGTCAGTGGGAAGAATGTCCCTTACATTGGTGGTTGGTGGGAAGAATTTCCCTTACATTGGTGGTCGGTAGGAAGAACGTCCCTTACATTGGTGGTCGGTGGGAAGAACGTCCCTTACATTGGGGGTCGGTGGGAAGAACGTCCCTTACATTGGGGATCGGTGGGAAGAACACTCCTTACATTGGGGGTCGGTGGGAAGGATTCCCCTTACATTGGGAGTCAGTGGGAAGAATGTCCCTTACATTGGTGATCAGTGGGAAGAATGTTCATTACATTGGGGGTCAGTGGGAAGAATGTCCCTTACATTGGGGGTCAGTGGGAAGAATGTCCCTTACATCGGTGATCATTGGGAAGAATGTCCCTTACATCGGTGGTCGGTGGGAAGACTGTCCCTTACATTGGGGGTCAGTGGGAAGAATGTCCCTTACATTGGGGTTCAGTGGGAAGAATGTCCATTACATTGGGGGTCAGTGGGAAGAATATCCCTTACATTGGTGATCAGTGGGAAGAATGTCCCTTACATTGGGGGTCAGTGGGAAGAATGCTCCTTACATTGGAGGTCAGTGGGAAGAATGTCCCTTACATTGGGGGTCAGTGGGAAGAATGTTCCTTACATTGGGGGTCGGTGGGAAGAATGTCCCTTACATTGGGGGTCAGTGGGAAGGATGTACCTTACATTGGGGGTCAGTGGGAAGAATGTTCCTTACATTGGGGGTCGGTGGGAAGAATGTCCCTTACATTGGAGGTCGGTGGGAACAATGTCCCTTACATCGGTGGTCGGTGGGAAGAATGTCCCTTACATTAGGGGTCAGTGGGAAGAATGTCCCTTACATTGGGGGTCAGTGGGAAGAATGTCCCTTACATCGGTGATCAGTGGGAAGAATGTCCCTTTCATTGGGGGTCAGTGGGAAGAATGTCTCTTTCATTGGGGGTCAGTGGGAAGAATGCTCCTTACATTGGAGGTCAGTGGGAAGAATGTCCCTTACATTGGGGGTCAGTGGGAAGAATGTCCCTTACATTGGGGATCAGTGGGAAGAATGTCCCTTACATTGGTGATCAGTGGGAAGAATGTCCCTTACATTGGTGGTCAGTGGGAAGAATGTCCCTTACATTAGGGGTCAGTGGGAAGAATGTCCCTTACATTGGGGGTCAGTGGGAAGATTGTCCCTTACATTGGTGATCAGTGAGAAGATTGTCCCTTACATTGGTGATCAGTGGGAAGATTGTCCCTTACATTGGTGATCAGTGGGAAGATTGTCCCTTACATTGGTGGCCGGTGGGAAGAATGTTCCTTACATGGAGGTCAATGGGAAGAATGTCCCTTACATTGGGGATCAGTGGGAAGAATGTCCCTTACATTGGTGATCAGTGGGAAGAATGTCCCTTACATTAGGGGTCAGTGGGAAGAATGTCCCTTACATGGTGATCAGTGGGAAGAATGTCCCTTACATTGGAGGTCAGTGAGAAGAATGTCCCTTACTTTGGGGGTCAGTGGGAAGAATGTCCCTTACATTGGGGGTCAGTGGGAAGAATGTCCCTTACATGGTGGTCAGTGGGAAGAATGTCCCTTACATTGGGGGTCAGTGGGAAGAATGTCCCTTACATGGTGGTTAGTGGGAAGAATGTCCCTTACATTGGTGGTCAGTGGGAAGACTGTCCCTTACATTGGGGATCAGTGGGAAGAATGTCCCTTACATTGGAGGTCAGTGGGAAGAATGTCCCTTACATTGGTGGTCGGTGGGAAGAATGTCCCTTACATTGGTGGTCAGTGGGAAGAATGTCCCTTACATGGGGGTCAGTGGGAAGAATGTCCCTTACATGGGGGTCAGTGGGAAGAATGTCCCTTACATTGGGGATCAGTGGGAAGAATGTCCCTTACATGGGGGTCAGTGGGAAGAATGTCCCTTACATTGGGGGTCAGTGGGAAGAATGCCCCTTACATTGGGGGTCAGTGGGAAGAATGTCCCTTACATTGGGGGTCAGTGGGAAGAATGTCCCTTACATGGTGGTCAGTGGGAAGAATGTCCCTTACATTGGTGGTCGCCGGCAGGAGGAAGGAGGTCCTGATTAGTCTATAAACAAATAAATTGATAACATCAGATGATAATGTTGATAAAGTACATACACAAATGTTTAAAAGTTTGCAATTGGTAGGAAAGACGTTAGTGTATTCAGTGATATTATTTATCTGAGTAGTATCAGACTCTTCTAACTTATATATTGAAGGCTGAATGATGTACAGAGTGTGAGGAAACAGAGATTGGAGGGCAAAGTCAAGAAAAACCATATAGGCTGCAGTTCTTATATTCGCCTTTAGGTAGTGATCTCACTTATTATGAGTGAAATCCACAGACAGGAGGTGATGTCAGGTATGGAAAAGATGTTCCTGGTGAGAGGTCAAATGGCAGGAAGTAGAACAAAGACATTGCTGGAACTGGCAGCAGAGGAGGTGATAACATCTTATTTTATATTTACACCCAGTAACCCCCGTCATGCCTGTCCTCTTCCTCCATAGTCATCGTGATGTCTTTTATCTCCAACAGATGATTTATCTCTGTATATATATAATGAATATGTAGAGCCATTTATCCAACCGTCCATCCAGAGCCTCTGGTTTATAGACTGGATACGTCCTAAATATAGAACCATTTATCCAACCGTCCATCCAGAGCCTCTGGTTTATAGACCGGATACGTCCTAAATATAGAACCATTTATCCAACCGTCCATCCGGAGCCTCTGGTTTATAGACCGGATACGTCCTAAATATAGAACCATTTATCCAACCGTCCATCCGGAGCCTCTGGTTTATAGACCGGATACGTCCTAAATATAGAACCATTTATCCAACCGCCCATCCGGAGCCTCTGGTTTATAGACCGGATACATCCTAAATATAGAACCATTTATCCAACCGTCCATCCAGAGCCTCTGGTTTATAGACCGGATACGTCCTAAATATAGAACCATTTATCCAACCGTCCGTCCAGAGCCTCACAGGAAATTCCACTCTCTTCTTGTTGTCTTGCACAGGTCACATGGACAGTTAGGGGAAATCTCCCCAACAAGGAGACAGGCAGAAAAAAACCCCAATAGACGTTCTAACCCTTCAGTGAGACAGATGAATGCGGCCTGCAAAATGGAACAATAAGCCATTTGAGGTGTAAGAAGACTGGCCTTACTCATCCCAGTAGAGATCATCATCAGGTTATTATCTACAGAGAGATAGGCCCACTATAGATCAAATGACCACCATAATGAGCATAGAGAAGAAGATACTGGACCTCACCTTGGAGATCATCTACATGCTGACTGGAGAGGTGAGGAGGATTCTGGGATCATTATACAACCATCTTTCTATTTATGAAAGAAAGATTTGACTGTACCAGATGAAGGTGATAGTTAGGATGACGTGACCTGATATGGGGGAGATTCTGGAGATATTACATCATGAACTTAGTAATGGTGCACATTTCTCATGACGTCTCTTGATAGGGTTACACAGTTGTGAAGAAGACATCTGGGGGCCATCAGGTTGGGAGCCATAGACACATCACTGTCCTGCCTTCTGAGAGAAACAGTGATGAGAAGATACTGGAAGTCACCAAGAAGATGATGGAGCTGCTGACAGGAGAGGTGAGCGGTGCCAGGAATTCTGGGACATTCTCCAGTAACAGACAAGGAATGTGTCTGGATGGTGACTGTATCATTGTGTGTGTCAGGTTCCTATAAGGTGTGAGGATGTCACTGTCTATTTCTCCATGGAGGAGTGGGAGTATTTAGAAGGACACAAGGATCTCTACAAGGATGTCATGATGGAGAATCAGCCGCCATTCAGTTACGTAAAAAAAGAAAACAATACAATTAGCTTGGAGGAGAGGCTATTGGACCTCACCCTGGAGATCATCTACCTGCTGACCGGAGAGGTGAGGAGGATTCTGGGAGGTCACATGACATCACTGTTATCTCTTATAAAAAAATCGTTATATTCATGATATTATATGTGTTTCTGTATAATTCAGGACAGTGTGATAGTTAAGAAGACATCTGTTGAGAATAATACAAATAACTACTTGATCACAAAACTGAAAGAACGACAGAACCCCATAAATGTTCCTTCACTTCCCTTGCAAACTCTTAAACGAAACACCAAGAAGATTCTAGAAGTCACCCAGAAGATAATGGAGCTGCTGACAGGAGAGGTGAGCAGTGCCGGGAATTCTGGGACATTCTCCAGTAACAGACAAGGGATGTGTCTGGATGGTGACTGTATCATTGTGTGTGTCAGGTTCCTATAAGGTGTCAGGATGTCACTGTCTATTTCTCCATGGAGGAGTGGGAGTATTTGGAAGGACACAAGGACCTCTACAAGGACGTCATGATGGACAATCAGCCGCCCCTCACATCACCGGGTAAGAGGAGACTTTATTGTAAAGGAGAGAGCAGTACGGAGGGTCCACCTAGATCCCCCATCATCTGATAAACACATAGAAACAATGGATTCAGTCAGTGTGTGTGTTTCCTACAGATGGATCCAGTCATGGGAACCCACCAGAGAGATGTCCCCGTCCTCTGTATTCCTGGGATTCCACACAGGGAGATCACACCATCCCTCACCATCATCAGGTAGATGGATCCAGTAATGGAAACCCACCAGAGAGATGTCCCTGTCCTCTGTATTCCTGGGATTCCACACCAGAAGGTCACACCATCCCCCACCATCATCAGGTAGATGGATCCAGTAATGGGAACCCACCAGAGAGATGTCCCCGTCCTCTGTATTCCCGGGATTCCACACGAAAAGATCACAACTATGCAAAAAATTGTCGGGTAGAAACCTTATTTAAAATTCATATCATTTGTCCGGTATCTACATTTTTTCAATTCATACTGTTTTTTTCTTTGTATTTTCAGAATAAACAATTAAATTATTGTGAAGTCATAATTAAAGAAGAGATCAAACAGAAGGATGAAGAAACTGGAATTGTGCAGGACGTGGATTATTTGAAAGGACACAAGGACCTCTACAAGGATGTCATGATGGACAATCAGCCGCCCCTCATATCACCGGGTAAGAGGAGACTATTGTAAAGGAGAGAGCAGTACAGAGGCTCCACCTGGGTCCACGTTACATGCAGACACTGTTAACATGTTTAGATTGCTTCTGTTACTACACAGTATGTTGTCTGACCCAGGGATGGACTGACAACTTATGGGGCCCCCGGGCAATAGGGGATCATGGAGCCCCTGCATCCTCACCCAAACTCAAGCCACACCCAAAAAAGCCTATGAAAGGTACTAGGGGCATCTCATGGGGCCCCCTACTGACCCTGGGCCCTCGGGCACTGCACAAGTGCCCAAATGGTCAGTCCACCCCTGGTCTGACCAGAAGTTTAGGAAAATTGCTGTTCCTCCCTTCCTCAGATTGGATGAAGGAGCCATCTTGTTTTTCATTGGTTAATCCTCATGGGGTTAGGGAATCTAGCTGGCCTAGTGTAGCTTCACCTGTAGTGGCCCCTCGTCTCTTAGGACAAGCAGGTCTATCGGCAGTTGATTGCCGAAGAACTCATACACCGTGCTATGTCCACTATCCAGGAACCATAGGAGGCTGAGCAATAGGTGAACAAAGAGTACCTGTAGTACCATGGGTACAAATATCCACAGGAACAGGCGCCTCAGCAGGATAAGTATGTGTTGGAGTGTGCAAACAGGTGAGTACAGGCAGATATATGGTAAGCAAATGGGCCAAAGGTAGGTCCAGGCAGCGGGCAGAAACATGGTCCATAAGGAAAGGGTCAGTTCAGGCAGTTACTTGACTAGTATACAGGCAAAGGGTCAGTCTAGGCAGCAAACAGAAAAATGATTGGAAAAACAGGCAAAGGGTTAGTGTACGTGGCAGGCAGATATGTGGTCAGTATACAGTCATAGGGTCAGTCCAGGCGGCAAGCAAAAACATGGTCAGTAAGCAGACAAAGGGTCGGTACTCAGCAGATCAGCTTGTCAGGTACATGAGAAAACCTATAACGAGAATTGGGTGCAGGGTCAGTCAGGTTTAAATCAGATTAGGAATCTTCATTCCTCAATATAACGTCATGTTCCCAACAAATGAGGAGGAGATACTGGACACCATATGAAAGGTCCATCTCCATTCCTCAATGTAACGTCATGTTCCCAACAAATGAGGAGGAGATACTGGACACCATATGAAAGGTCCATCTCCATTCCTCAATATAACATCATGTTCCCAACAAATGAGGAGGAGATACTATACACCATATGAAAGATCCATCTCCATTCCTCAATATAAAGTCATGTTCCCAACAAATGAGGAGGAGATACTGGACACCATATGGAAGGTCCATCTCCATTCCTCAATATAAAGTCACGTTCCCAACAAATGAGGAGGAGATACTGGACACCATATGAAAGGTCCATCTCCATTCCTCAATATAACGTCATGTTCCCAACAAATGAGGAGGAGAAACTGGACACCATATGGAAGGTCCATCTCCATTCCTCAATATAACGTCATGTTCCCAACAAATGAGGAGGAGATACTGGACACCATATGGAAGGTGAACACAATGACTTGCCCCGTTGGTTGTAGTTGGTATTACTGTATCTATCGCTGATTTTTGTTTCGTAAATGATTGTAAGAAGTGAATACTAGCGTCATTTATCAATATCTTGCTCTCCAACAGATGGACATTATGTCCGGAACAGCTCAGGAGGAGATCTTCCATCAGATCCTACTGCAGGATTTTCAGGATTTAAACCCATGACTCAATGCAGACTCCATGGGCCTTATCAAGTGGAAGCCTCCATTGACCCCTCTAATCCCGATGAATCTCCTGATCAATCATATACCGTCAAATCAGACGTTCATATTTGCAGGGCAGATACATCTTCCAATCCATCTAATTCCAATGAATCTTCTGTTAGCCAAAAGGAAATTCACACAGACCAGAGTTCGTTGTCATGTTTAGTGTGCGGGATATGCTTCAAGATGAAAACAGAGCTTCTTCTACATCTCAGATCTCACACCAGTGTAACGTTTGCATGTTCGGAGTGTGGGAAATCCTTCACTGACAAAGGAGCACTTGTTATGCACCAGAAAACTCATACAGGCAAAAAAAGTCCTTTTACATGTTCAGAGTGCGGGAAATGTTTTAATGAGAAAAGCGAACTCTTCACGCACCAGAGAACTCACAAGGGCGAGAACCCTTACTCGTGTACAGAGTGCGGGAAATGTTTTACTCGAAAAAGAAATCTCCGTATACACCAGAGAATTCACACAGGGGAGCGCCCTTTTTCATGTACAGAGTGCGGGAAATGTTTCAGCGATAAAGGAAGTCTTCTCAGACATCTAAGAATCCACACAGGTCAACGCCCCTACTCATGTCCAGAATGTGGGAAATACTTCAGTAAGAAAGGAGAACTCCTTAGTCATCACAGAATTCACACGGGTGAGCGTCCTTTTTCATGTTCAGAGTGCGGGAAATCTTTCACTCAGAAAGGAGGTCTTCAAAGACACCAAAGAAGTCACACAGGTGAACGTCCTTATTCATGTGTGCAGTGCGGGAGATCTTTCACTCAGAAAATAAATCTTCTTAGACACCAGAAAAGTCACACAGGCGAGCGTCCTTATTCATGTTCAGAGTGCGGGAAATGTTTCATTCGTAAAGGACAGCTTCTTATACACCAGAGAGTTCACACAGGTGAGCGTCCTTATTCGTGTTTGGAGTGTGGGAAATGTTTCACTCAGAATGGAGAGTTTATTAGGCACCAGCAAATTCACACAAAACGTCCCTTTTTATGTTCAGAGTGCGGGAAATCTTTCTCTGATGTAAGTTCACTTCTAGCACACCAGAAAATTCACGCGGGTGAGCATCCTTTCTCATGTTCAGAGTGCGGGAAATGTTATTCTCAGAAATCGGACCTTCTTGTCCACCAGAGAATTCACACAGGTGAGCGGCCTTATTCGTGCCCAGAGTGCGGAAAATGTTTCACTCAGAGAGGAAGCCTTCTTAGGCACCAGGGAAGTCACACTGGTGAGCGTCCTTTCTCATGCCCAGAGTGTGGAAAATACTTCACTAACAAAGAAGGCCTCATCAGACACCAAAGAAGTCACACAGGTGAACATCCTTTCTCATGTTCAGAGTGTGGGAAAAGTTTCAACCAAAAAGGAAACCTCCTTACACACCAGAGAAGTCACAAGGGCGAGCGTCCTTATTCATGTTCGGAGTGCGGGAAATGCTTCACTCGGAAAGAAAAACTTCTTTCACACCACAGAATCCACACGGGGGATAATCTTTTTCCCTGCCCTGCGTGCGGGAAAACATTCACGGAGAGGTTTGCGCTCCTTAGACACCAGAGAAGCCACACGGGTGAGCGCCCTTTCTCCTGTGCGGAGTGCGGGAAATGCTACACCCGTAAAGCAGAACTTCTCATACATCAGAGAAGTCACACAGGCGAGCGCCCTTTTTCATGCGCGGAGTGCGGGAGATGCTTCAGGCGCAAAAAAGAACTCATTAGGCACCAGAGAGTTCACACAGGCGAGTGTCCGTTTACTTGTCCAGAGTGCGGGAAATCATTCACTCAGAACGGGGACCTTCTTAGGCACCAGAAAATCCATACAGAGGAACGTCCGCATTCATGCTCAGAGTGCGGGAAATGTTTCTCCCAAAAAGGCGCGCTCGTTAAACACCAGAGGATTCACACGGGGGAGCGGCCTTTTTCCTGTTCGTTGTGCGGGAAATGTTTTACGAGCAAAGGAAATCTACTTCGACATCAGAGAACACATGCCTGCTGATGTGACATTTGGGGGGGAGATCTGACTGCTACAGTTCCTGGCTCTTTTCCCGCACATTCTGTGGTATCCCAACTTTGTCTTTGCTAGGGAAGCGACTATGGAAGCCTCTCGTAATGACTGCAGCGGGGATACAGACCCCGAAACCCAAGAGCCCCCCGAGTGTCTCCCTAGGTATAGAAGATGAAAGAGAGGGCGACCATCCTGGGGCATTGTCTGCAAACATCGATCATTAACCCCTCCCCCTGTGGAGGATTCGCCCCTCCCCTTCCTGACCAGGCCATTTTTTTGCGATACGGCGCTGTGTTACCTTAGCTGAAAATTGCGCGGTTGTGCAACGCCGCACCCAAATGAAACATCCTTTTTTCCCCACAAATAGAGCTTCCTTTCGGTGGTATTTGATCACCCGTGCGTTTTTTTTTTGCGCTATAAACAAAAAAAATTTAAAATTTTGAGAAAAAGAAAACAATATTTTTGGACTTTTCGCTATAAAACACATGCAATAAAAACATTTAAAAAAATAAAATTTTCGCCATAAATTTCTGCCACAAAAAAATTGCAATACATGTAAATGAATTGGTTTATGTGAAAGTTATGGCGCCTAGAAATGGCGGTATAGATACTGGAGTTTTTTTTAATGGCGGCGATCAGCGACTTAAAGCGGGACTGCGGCGGGCATTCTGACACTGGGGGGGGGGACTGACTTGGTGTCACTGATATCCCCAGTGACACCAATACAGTGCTAATAAAAAGCACTGACACTGTACTAATGGCACTGGGCAGGAAGGGGTTAACAGGGGCAATCAAAGGGTTAACTGTGTGCTGGGCGTGTTTTACTAAGGGGCAGGGGGGGGGGTGTGCTTCACTGTAATCACACTGATCAGGATGGCTGTGCTGTGCAGTGTGCCAGAGCTGACAGGGAGGAGGACTGTTAGTAAACAAACCAGTCCTCCTCCTCATCGGAGATGCTCGGCGGGTAATCACTGGCTGGGACCCGGTGATTGGCGGCCGCTCTGCTAAGCAGAGCCATACAAAGCAGTGTGCAGGAGCCGACGGGAGAGCTCTGTGTTGTTTACATACAGGTCTCTTCCCCCATCGGCGATCCACGGAGATCGCCAGGTGTCGGTGATGAATCACTGGCCCGGGACCCGGTGATTGACAGTCGAGGCTGCTAATGGCAACGCGGGTAGGGTGCGCGTGCAAGCCCCCTACCCGGAAATGCTAAATTTTGATTTTGCGCAGCTCTGCTGTCCCGTAGCAGTATTTCTGCTATAGGGCGGAGGGGAAGCGGTTAAAAAAAAAGAGGAAATAGGCGATACTTGTGTCCAGAGAGGATGCCACACAGGTCTGCGGATGCCAACGCGGTTTGAGGGGCGTCCCCTCTTCATCAGACCTCAGAGGTTTCCTCCCCGAAACACGTTGGAATCCGCAGACCTGTGTGGCATTTTCTAAGGCTCAGTTCACACCTGTGCAATTTCTGTTTAATCCGTTTCAGCAGTGCGTTTTGCGTTTTTGCACATGCTTTTTTTATGCGGTTTTTTTGTTTTTTTTCTTATTGCTAGGCAGATTTAAAACACAAAATGCATAAAAAAGTGGCAAAAACGCACTATGCTTTTCTGAAGCGTTTCCATTGAAGTCTGTAGAACCAAAAACGCAACTTTTGGCTTTTACAAAAAGGCCCTGATCCTTTCCAAAAAAAACGAACCAGGCGAAAATGCGGAGATGTGAACGTGTCCCATAGGAAATCATGGTAAATGGACTGTAGCGTGTTTCTGCAAAACGCTTAGGGTACAAGAAGTATGCTCAGCGGCTGTGGTGACTCCGTATTTGGATATATGCTGACTGAAGAGTGAAGGTATTTTGTGAGTCCCTCCCGAAACGCGCAGACCTGTGTGGCATTTTCTAAGGGTACAAGAAGCACGCTCAGCGGCTGTGGTGACTCCATATTTGTGACCAGACAACAAATAGGGGGTGCCACTCAAGGCTCCATCGGGGTCCTCTCCTGTAGTGCACTGCAGGGAGTGCTGGCAAGGACAAACAAAGGGTCCTATGCTCCACACATCACTGCAAGACCCTGTGGATATGTGGTATGACAGCCTTAGCTCGGGCTCCAGCCAACCTTCCTTCCAACGCGTTTCGCGACAGCCAACCTCCTCCAATGCATTTCACTCCAGCCCTGGAGCTCAATTATAGGGAATTAAACCAATTAAAAGGAGAAGCTCATCACACATTTCTAAATACAGAGTAGCCACAGCCGCTGAGCATACTTGTATCCTGGGAGGATGCCACACTGGTCTGCAGATTGTAATGCATTTTGAGGGACATCCCCTCTTCATCAGACTTCAGAGGCTCCCCTCGAAACGCGTTAGTTTTCCAGACCTGTGTGGCATTTTCTAAGGATACGAGAAGTAAGCTCAGCTGTAGTGACTCTGTATTTGGATGTATGCTGACTGAAGAGGGTCCAGTGACAGCGTTTTGTGAGACCCTCCCGAAACGCGTTAACATCCGCAGACCTGTGTGGCATTTTTTAAGGATACAAGAAGTATGCTCAGTAGCTGTGGTGACTCTGTATTTGGATGTATGATGACTGAAGAGGTTCCAGTGCAGGTGTTTTGTGAGACCCTCCCAAAACGCGTTAGTTTCTTAGACCTGTGTAGCATTTTCTAAGGATGCAAGAAGTATGCTCAGCGGCTGTGGTGACTCTGTATTTGGATGTATGATGACTGAAGAGGGTCCAGTGAAGACGTTTTGTGAGACTCTCCTGAAATGCGTTAGTTTTCCACAGACCTGTGTGGCATTTTTTAAGGATACGAGACGTTTGCTCAGCGGCTGT
The DNA here is from genome assembly GCF_062004578.1 of Staurois parvus. Taxonomy (NCBI): domain Eukaryota; kingdom Metazoa; phylum Chordata; class Amphibia; order Anura; family Ranidae; genus Staurois; species Staurois parvus. The sequence goes on along the minus strand of NW_028318245.1, from coordinate 5,056,267 downwards.
GGTGACTCTGTATTTGGATGTATGCTGACTGAAGAGGGTCCGGTGAAGGTGTTTTGTGAGACACTTTCGAAACGCATTAGTTCCGCAGACCTGTGTGGCATTTTCTAAGGATACAAGGAGCATGCTCATAGGCTGTGGCTACTCTGTATTTGTGACCAGGCAACAAATAAGGAGTGCCACTCAAGGCTCCATCTGGGTCCTCTCCTGTAGTGCTCCTCCGGGAGTGCTGGCAAGGACAAAGGGTCCTATGCTCCACACATCACTGCAAGACCCTGTGGATATGTGAAATGGGCTCCAGCCAACCCACCTCCAACGCGTTTCACCCCAGCCCTGGAGCTTAATTGTGGGGAATTGAACTCCACTTAAACCATGTTTAAGCTCTGGGGGAGAGTGAAACGCGTTGGGATGTGTGGCTTGGCTGGAGCCTAGGTTGAGGCTCTCATTTCACATATCCACAGGGTCTTGCAGTGCGGCACCCAGGACCCTTTTTGCACTTTGCATTTGAATATATGCTCACTGGAGAGGGTTTTTTGAAGCAAGGTTGTGCGGTTGGGTCAAGGGTGAAGGTAAGTGTAAAACCAGGTGAGCTGCTCTTCAGAAGGTTTCTGCGTTCCGTAGAAGACAAAGGTACAAGTTGTCCTTTGGGAGTATAAGAAAAGGGTAGGTGGTTAAACCCCCTCAAAAACTGGGATCTTGCTTTCGGATGGAACGATTATCTGATGCCAGGAAGTATGACGCTCAGATTGTGTTTTCCTAACCTACATTTCTGAAGACCATGGCACCCAAGTTTTGGGCAGGAGAACCCTGGGCTCTTCAACGACTGGATCCTAACCTCTAGTGATGGGCAGTGGTTTTTCCTCAAGCTTGTCAGAAGTCATCCAACATACGTACATGAGACAATCTTTGCGGTCTCTTACGATAAATATACGATTTTGATATCATTAAAAATTGACTATGTGCCTAGCCTACTGATTGCTCAAAGGACCATTGCAAACCTGCAGGAACCCATAAAACCCAATGAGCTTCTTTGTCCCAGAAGACCCTTTTGGTTGGTTGCTCTTGGTTTCGTTATTCTCACGGTTCTGCCGTACTAAAGGTGCTGACTTCTCAATGGTCCCCTAAATCAGCGTTTTTCAACCACTGTGCCGCGGCACACTAGTGTGCCGTGAGATATTGTCTGGTGTGCCGTGGGAAAAATTCCAATTTCATCTGTAACATGTGGCTTCGGCTCACAAATAGACCAATCATTAGAATCTAATGATTCAGTGGTCGGCAAGCCGCGGCTCGCGAGCCACATGCGGCTCTTTACCCAGTCTAATGCGGCTCTTCTGTGTGCCGGGCGCCTGCTCCCCTCCCTCCTCTCGGTCGGCCGCTCCCCTCCCTCCTCTCGGTCGGCCGCTCCCCTGCCTCCTCTCGGTTGGCAGCCCCAAAAGTCCGCGCGGACCTTTTAATCCGGCTTGCGGATGTGGCTGTCAGGATGTGTGTAGGCGGGGCAGCGTGCCGAACGTGAGGGGAGGGGAGCTAGGCTCCTCTCACAGTCCGCCCTGAAGACCCGAACGGCGCGGGAAGACAGCGAGAGGAACGCAAAAGGTAAGTGAATTGACACGGGGGACTTGGCTTACTAGAAGGGGGGGGGGGGAATAGTACTGTGGGGGATGAAATACTATATGAGGGATGAATTACTTTATGAGGGATGAAATACTATATGGGGGGATGAAATACTATATGGGGGATGAATTACTATATCAGGGATGAATTACTATATGAGGGATGAAATACTATATGGGGGGATGAAATACTATATGAGGGATGAATTACTATATGGGGGGATGAAATACTATATGAGGGATGAATTACTATATGAGGGATGAAATACTATATGAGGGATGAAATACTATATGGGGGGATGAAATACTATATGAGGGATGAAATACTATATGGGGGGATGAAATACTATATGAGGGATGAAATACTATATGAGGGATGAATTACTATATGGGGGATGAAATACTATATGAGGGATGAAATACTATATGGGGGATGAAATACTATACGGGGGATGAAATACTATACGAGGGATGAAATACTATACGGGGGATGAATTGCTATGGGGGATGAATTACTATATGGGGGATGAATTACTATGGGGGATGAATTACTATATGGAGGATGAATTACTATATGGGGGATGAATTACTATATGGGGGATGAATTACTATGGGGGATGAATTACTATGGGGGATGAATTACACTATGGGGGATGAATTACACTATGGGGGATGAATTACTATATGGGGGATGAATTACTATGGGGGATGAATTACTATATGGGGGATGAATTACTATATGGGGGATTAATTACTATGGGGGATGAATTACTATATGGGGGATGAATTACTATGGGGGATGAATTACTATGGGGGATGAATTACTATATGGGGGATTAATTACTATGGGGGATGAATTACTATGGGGGATGAATTACTATATGGAGGATGAATTACTATGGGGGATGAATTACTATATGGGGGATTAATTACTATGGGGGATGAATTACTATATGGGGGATTAATTACTATGCTTACTATGGGGGAATATTACTATACTTACTATGGATGACACATACACATCATTCATCTACTCTTGGTCCGGCCCCCGGGTCCAATTATAAAATACTTTATTATTTCATAATAAAGTAATTATAAAATAATTTCTTTGTGTTTGATTCCTATTCAAGAGAATTACTTTATATATAGTCAATATAGGCACAGAGGTAAATTTTTTTAACATTTTCTAATGGTGGTGTGCCTCGTGATTTTTTTCATGAAAAAAGTGTGCCTTTGCACAAAAAAGGTTGAAAAACACTGCCCTAAATACATATTTGTTAGTAGAGTTGGTTGGATTTTGGACTTTATATAAGATTTTATATGGGTGAAGTCTTGATTTACCTTTTGTGTCCCTTCAGTATTCCTATTTTGTAAAGTAAAAGAAAAGAAATGATCAACAAAGTATACTCTCCTGTTTCGACTCCCTTCTTTATAAATTACCTAAATTCTTAGATGATTGGTGATTGGAATGTTCTGTCTTCCTAGGGAGTCATCCATTGGTGTTTTATTAGTGAGATGGTGGGTTCAGAAGCTCCGATTTCACATGGATTCATGCAGACCCTACAAATCCCACATATGATATTCCCATTGCTGCCATCTTGGTTGTCCTCTTCATGGTCCATGGTGATGAGTTCCATAATTTTACAGTCATTATATTCATCAGTAAGGCAGAGGCCATCTCCATGACTATGTGGACCTTCACCCATGAAAAAATGTTTTTCTTTCCTGTTTCCTTCCTCCATTGGTGTTTTATTAGTGAGATGGTGGGTTCAGAAGCTCCGATTTCACATGGATTCATGTAGACGCTACAAATGCCACATAGAGTCTTGCTTGTCCTCTTCAAGGTCCATGGTGATGAGCTCCATAATTTTACAGTCATTATTTTCATCATTAATGCAGAGGCCATCTCCATGAGAGGCTTGCAGAGTAAAACAGTGCCATGTGATCATTCCCATCAACTACAAACATGTATATGGAGTTTTTCAAGTGGGCTAAAAAAAATATGGCAGAAGACAATGTAACACTGTGGACCTTCACCCATGAAAAAATGTTTTTCTTTCCTGGTTCCTCCCTCTAGAGAGTCATCAATTGATGTTTTATTAGTGAGATGGTGGGTTCAGAAGCTCCAATTTCATATGGATTGTAGACCCTACAAATCCCACATAGAACATTCCCATTGCTGACATCTTGGTTGTCCTCTTCATGGTCATGGTGATGAGCTCCATAATTTTAGTCATTATCTTCATCAGTAATGCAGAGGCCATCTCCATGAGAGGCTTACAGAGTATAACAGTGTCATGTGATCACTCCCATCATCTAGAGACATGTATATGGAGTTATTCAAGTGGGGCTTCAAAAAATATGGCAGAAGACAATGTAACACTGTGTTGGACCTTCACCCATGAAACAATTTTTTTTCTTTCCAGGTTCCTCCCTCTAGAGAAAGCATCCATTGGTGTTTTATTACTGAGATGGTGGGTTCAGAAGCTCTGATTTCATGTGGATTCATGTAGACGCTACCAATGCCACATAGAACATTCCCATTGCTGCCATCTTGGTTGTCCTCTTCATGGTCACGGTGATGGGCTCCATAATTTTACAGTTATTATCTTCATCAGTAATGCAGAGGCCATCTCCATGAGAGGCTTACAGAGTATAACAGTGTCATGTGATCACTCCCATCATCTAGAGACATGTATATGGAGTTATTCAAGTGGGGCTTCAAAAAAAAAGGCAGAAGACAATGTAACACTGTGTTGGACTTTCACCCATGAAACTATTTTTTTCTTTCCTGGTTCCTCCCACTAGAGTCATCCATTGGTGTTTTATTAGTGAGATGGTGGGTTGAGAAGCTCCGATTTCACGTGGATTCATGTAGACGCTACAAATGCCACATAGAACATTCACATTGCTGCCATCTTGGTTGTCCTCTTCATGGTCACGGTGATGGGCTCCATAATTTTACAGTCATTATCTTCATCAGTAATGCAGAGGCCATCTCCATGAGAGGCTTGCAGAGTATAACAGTGCTATGTGATCACTCCCATCATCTAGAGACATGTATATGGAGTTTTTCAAGCGGGGCTAAAAAAAATGGCAGAAGACAATGTAACACTGTGTTGGACTTTCACCCATGAAACTATTTTTTTTTTTCCTGTTCTTCCCTCTAGAACAGCGGTTCTCAACCTGGGGGTCGCGACCCCTTTGGGGGTCGAACGACACTTTCCCAGGGGTCGCCTAAGACCATCGGAAAACACATATTTCCGATGGCCTTAGGAACCGAGACGCCGCTCCTCTATCCGTCTCCAGGTGTGGGATGACATGCCGTCCCTGTCATCTGGACACACCCCCGGGATCAATCCTCATCGGTGATTGGCCGCCGGAACTGTAGCTCAGGAGAGGCACACAGGCGGCCAATCACCGGCGAGGAGGTGGAGCTTGGAAAGGAGGAGCCGAGCGGCACCGCGAAGATCGAGCGAGTGAAGAGGAGGAGAGCGGCCGGAGAAGAAAGACATCTGACTGGTAAGTGTCTGTACCATGGGAGAGGGAGCGAGCGAGCCCAGGCTGGAGCAGGGGTCAGCAAGGTAAGTATCATTGGTGTCAGTGGGAGGAATAGTGCCCAATCATTGGTGTCACTAATACCAATGATGGGGCACTATTCCTCCCCCCACTGACACCAATGATGGGGCACTATTCCTCCCCCCACTGACACCAACGATGGGGCACTATTCCTCCCACTGACACCAACGATGGGGCACTATTCCTCCCACTGACACCAACGTTGGGGCACTATTGCTCCCCCTGATACCAACGATGGGGCACTGTTCCTCCCACTGACACCAACGATGGGGCACTGTTCCTCCCACTGACACCAACGATGGGGCACTATTCCTCCCACTGACACCAACGATGGGGCACTATTCCTCCCACTGACACCAACGATGGGGCACTATTCCTCCCACTGACACCAACGTTGGGGCACTATTGCTCCCCCTGATATCAATGATGGGGCACTATTGCTCCCCCTGACACCAATGATGGGGCACTATTCCTCCCACTGATACCAATGATGGGGCACTATTCCTCCCACTGACACCAGTGTTGGGGCACTATTCCTTCCACTGACACCAGTGATGGGGCACTATTCCTCCCACTGACACCAACGATGGGGCACTATTCCTCCCACTGACACCAACGATGGGGCACTATTCCTCCCACTGACACCAACGATGGGGCACTATTCCTCCCACTGATACCAACGATGGGGCACTATTCCTCCCACTGACACCAACGATGGGACACTATTCCTCCCCCTGACACCAACGATGGGGCACTATTCCTCCCCCTGACACCAACGATGGGGCACTATTCCTCCCACTGACACCAACGATGGGGCACTATTCCTCCCACTGACACCAACGATGGGGCACTATACTTCCCACTGACACCAACGATGGGGCACTATTCCTCCCACTGACACCAACGTTGGGGCACTATTGCTCCCCCTGATACCAATGATGGGGCACTATTGCTCCCCCTGACACCAATGATGGGGCACTATTCCTCCCACTGATACCAATGATGGGGCACTATTCCTCCCACTGACACCAGTGTTGGGGCACTATTCCTTCCACTGACACCAGTGATGGGGCACTATTCCTCCCACTGACACCAATGATGGGGCACTATTCCCCCCACTGACACCAATGATGGAGCACTATTCCCCCCACTGACACCTATGATGGGGCACTATTCCTCCCACTGACACCAATGATGGGGCACTATTCCTCCCACTGACACCAATGATGGGGCACTATTCCTCCCACTGACACCAATGATGGGGCACTATTCCTCCCACTGACACCAATGATGGGGCACTATTCCTCCCACTGACACCAATGATGGGGCACTATTCCTCCCACTGACACCAATGATGGGGCACTATTCCCCCCACTGACACCTATGATGGGGCACTATTCCTCCCACGGACACCAATGATGGGGCACTATTCCTACCACTGATACCAATGATGGGGCACTATTCCTCCCACTGACACCAATGACGTGGCACTACTCCTCCCACTGCAAAATTACAGTTATGAAGTAGCAACAAAAATAATTTTATGGTTGGGGGTCACCACAACATGAGGAACTGTATTAAGGGGTCGCGGCATTAGAAAGGTTGAGAACCACTGCTCTAGAGAGTCATCCATTGGTGTTTTATTAGTGATGGTGGGTTCAGAAGTTCCAAATTCACATGGATTCATGGAGACGCTACAAATCCCACATAGAATATTCCCATTGCTGCCATCTTGGTTGTCCTCTACATGGTCACGGTGATAGGCGATAAAAAAAATATGGTGGCAGGCAATGTAACACTGTGTGGACCTTGAACCATGAAAAAATGGTTTTCTTTCCTGGTTCCTCACTCCTTCCTCTTCAATATCTGAAGAACAATTCCTCACTTTTGCATAGATTTATTATCTTTTTTGTGCTGCTGCCCCACACTTCCTCCTTAGGCAAGACTGAAGAAGGTAACCCCCGATGCCTCCTAGGCTGTCTACATCACACATCCCTGGAGCAGTGCTTTGCCGAGAGATGCATGTGCACCATGGGATTCCACCAGGGCAGACTGACAACTTATGGGGCTCCCAGGCAATAGGGGATCATGGGCCCCTGTGTCCTTGCCCAAACTCAAAAAAGCCTATGAAAAAGGTACCAGGGGCATCTCATGGGGCCCCCTACTGACCCCAAGCCCTTGGGCAGTGCCCAAGTTTCCAAATGGTCAGTCCACCCCTGGATTCCACACACATGACCCCTCTTTGCCAGGTTTTGGAACTGGCAGCATGTCTATGCATGCATGGCACAAATGGTGAAGACCTCTACAAGGTAACAGGTGCTGGAAACAAGCCAGGAATCCATGCACAGATATGCTGCAAGGCTTTGCCAGGTCCCAAAGACCTAGTACGTAGAATATCTAAAGACGGCACCACAGGAGAGTAGGGGGTGGGGCCACAATATTGCCAGGGTAAAGTTGTTACTCTTTAGTGAGCCGTGTACTAATATAGCCATGTTATTGGAACTTGTACACGTCAATTTGGTGCAGCCAAATATGTTGTACTACCTACTCCCCTTTTCTAAAGTCCTATTTTTGGGTTAAGTAAAAAAATGACCGTTGCAGTGGGACCTTCTTCTTGCACTGCTAGAAAGAGAGGGTGCTATATTTATCCTTAGCTTCAGGAAGCTACCTCAGCCCTGTAGGACTGGTCCCCTTTCAGTGCGGTGCAGGTTGCAGGCATTCCAACATCATCACCTGAAATGCAGCACAAGCATCCTGCATTTTACATAAGGACAGCGACGACCCACCCACATCAGAGAGCTTTCAGTGGTGCCTTCTTCTGACCTCCACATCAGTACTGTCCGCTGTAAGGAAACAGGAAGAGCTGCAGAGGACAACAGATATTGACTCTCCCTTAGGTGTCAGTTCCTTAGCGAACTTGGCGGGGCAGTCAGCAGGAAAGATCAATATTTGCACTCTTTGGTATACCTCCCCTGAGTAACTTTGTATTTATGCTCTTTGCTAGCAGATATACCTCCCTTGAGGAGCCTGGCCAATATTTATGCTGTTTGTAGGGATACTTCCCCTGAAGAACTTGGTCAGTATTCATGCTCTTCATTTGCAGGTATTTATGCTCTTCATTTGCAGATATACCTCCCTTGAGGTGCCTGGCCAGTATGTGTGCTGTTTGTAGGGATACTTCCCCTGAGGAATCTGGTCATTATTCACGCTCTTCATATGCAGGTATTTATGCTCTTCATTTAAAGATATACCTCCCTTAAGGAGCCTGGCCAGTATGCATGCTGTTTGTAGGGATACTTCCCCTGAAGAACCTGGTCAGTATTCACGCTCTTCGTTTGCAGGTATTTATGCTCTTCATTGGAAGATATACCTCCCTTGAGGAGCCTGGCCTGTATTTATGCTGTTTGTAGGGATACTTCCCCTGAGGAACTTGGTCAGTATTCACGCTCTTCATTTGCAGGTATGTATGCTCTTCATTTGCAGATATACCTCCCTTGAGGAGCCTGGCCAGTATGTATGCTGTTTGTAGGGTACTTCCCCTGAGGAACGTGGTCAGTATTCACTCTCTACACTTGCAGGTATTTATGCTCTTCATTTGAAGATATACCTCCCTTGAGGAGCCTGGCCAGTATGCATGCTGTTTGTAGGGATACTTCCCCTGAAGAACCTGGTCAGTATTAACGCTCTTCATTTGCAGGTATTTATGCTCTTCATTTGAAGATATACCTCCCTTGAGGAGCCTGGCCTGTATTTATGCTGTTTGTAGGGATACTTCCCCTGAGGAACGTGGTCAGTATTCACACTCTTCATTTGCAGGTATTTATGCTCTTCATTTGCAGATATACCTCCCTTGAGGAGCCTGGCCAGTATGTATGCTGTTTGCAGGGATACTTCCCCTGAGGAACTTGGTCAGTATTCACTCTCTACACTTGCAGGTATTTATGCTCTTCATTTGCAGATATACCTCCCTTGAGGAGCTTGGCCAGTATGTATGCTGTTTGTAGGGTACTGCCCCTGAGGAACGTGGTCAGTATTCACTCTCTACACTTGCAGGTATTTATGCTCTTCATTTGAAGATATACCTCCTTTGAGGAGCCTGGCCAGTATGCATGCTGTTTGTAGGGATACTTCCCCTGAAGAACCTGGTCAGTATTAACGCTCTTCATTTGCAGGTATTTATGCTCTTCATTTGAAGATATACCTCCCTTGAGGAGCCTGGCCTGTATTTATGCTGTTTGTAGGGATACTTCCCCTGAGGAACTTGGTCAGTATTCACTCTCTACACTTGCAGGTATTTATGCTCTTCATTTGCAGATATACCTCCCTTGAGGAGCCTGGCCAGTATTTATGCTTTGTTTGTAGGGATACTTCCCCTGAGGAACTTGGTCAGTATTCACGCTCTTCATTTGCAGGTAGTTATGCTCTTCAATTGCAGATATACCTAACTTGAGGAGCCTGGCCAGTATGTATGCTGTTTGTAGGGATACTTCCCCTGAAGAACCTGGTCAGTATTAACGCTTTTCATTTGCAGGTATTTATGCTCTTCATTTGAAGATATACCTCCCTTGAGGAGCCTGGCCTGTATTTATGCTGTTTGTAGGGATACTTCCCCTGAGGAACTTGGTCAGTATTCACGCTCTTCATTTGCAGATATACTTCCCTTGAGGAGCCTGGCCAGTATTTATGCTCTTTGTTTGTAGGGATACTTCCCCTGAGGAACTTTGTCAGTATTCACTCTCTTCATTTGCAGGTATTTATGCTCTTCAATTAAAGATATACCTCCCTTGAGGAGCCTGGCCAGTATGCATGCTGTTTGTAGGGATACTTCCCCTGAAGAACCTGGTCAGTATTCACGCTCTTCGTTTGTCGGTATTTATGCTCTTCATTTGAAGATATACCTCCCTTGAGGAGCCTGGCCTGTATTTATGCTGTTTGTAGGGATACTTCCCCTGAGGAACTTGGTCAGTATTCACGCTCTTCAATTGCAGGTATTTATGCTCTTCATTTGCAGATATACCTCCCTTGAGGAGCCTGGCCAGTATGTATGCTGTTTGTAGGGATACTTCCCCTGAGGAACGTGGTCAGTATTCACTCTCTACACTTGCAGGTATTTATGCTCTTCATTTGAAGATATACCTCCCTTGAGGAGCCTGGCCAATATGCATGCTGTTTGTAGGGATACTTCCCCTGAAGAACCTGGTCAGTATTAACGCTCTTCATTTGCAGGTATTTATGCTCTTCATTTGAAGATATACCTCCCTTGAGGAGCCTGGCCTGTATTTATGCTGTTTGTAGGGATACTTCCCCTGAGGAACTTGGTCAGTATTCACGCTCTTCATTTGCAGATATACTTCCCTTGAGGAGCCTGGCCAGTATTTATGCTCTTTGTTTGTAGGGATACTTCCCCTGAGGAACTTGGTCAGTATTCACGCTCTTCATTTGCAGGTATTTATGCTCTTCAATTAAAGATATACCTCCCTTGAGGAGCCTGGCCAGTATGCATGCTGTTTGTAGGGATACTTCCCCTGAAGAACCTGGTCAGTATTCACGCTCTTCGTTTGTTGGTATTTATGCTCTTCATTTGAAGATATACCTCCCTTGAGGAGCCTGGCCTGTATTTATGCTGTTTGTAGGGATACTTCCCCTGAGGAACTTGGTCAGTATTCACGCTCTCCAATTGCAGGTATTTATGCTCTTCATTTGCAGATATACCTCCCTTGAGGAGCCTGGCCAGTATGTATGCTGTTTGTAGGGATACTTCCCCTGAGGAACGTGGTCAGTATTCACTCTCTACACTTGCAGGTATTTATGCTCTTCATTTGAAGATATACCTCCCTTGAGGAGCCTGGCCAGTATGCATGCTGTTTGTAGGGATATTTCCCCTGAGGAACCTGGTCAGTATTAACGCTCTTCATTTGCAGGTATTTATGCTCTTCATTTGAAGATATAACTCCCTTGAGGAGCCTGGCCTGTATTTATGCTGTTTGTAGGGATACTTCCCCTGAGGAACTTGGTCAGTATTCACGCTCTTCATTTGCAGGTATTTATGCTCTTCATTTGCAGATATACCTCCATTGAGGAGCCTGGCCAGTATGTATGCTGTTTGTAGGGATACTTCCCCTGAGGAACTTGGTCAGTATTCACTCTGTACACTTGCAGGTATTTATGCTCTTCATTTGCAGATATACCTCCCTTGAGGAGCCTGGCCAGTATTTATGCTGTTTGTAGGGATAGGTCCCCTGAAGAACTTGGTCAGTATTCACGCTCTTCATTTGCAGGTATTTATGCTCTTCAATTGCAGATATACCTAACTTGAGGAGCCTGGCCAGTATGTATGCTGTTTGTAGGGATAATTCCCCTGAGGAACTTGGTCAGTATTCACACTCTTCATTTGCAGGTATTTATGCTCTTCATTTGCAGGTATACCTCCCCTGAGGAGCTTGGTCAGTATTTACTCTTGTGTGCAGGTGTACCTCCCGAGGAACATGGTCAGTATTTACCGTATTCGGTTTCATGTGTACCTCTTCTGAGGAGCTTGGCAGTATGTACACTCTTAATTTGCAGATATACCTCCCCTTGGGAATCTTGGTCAGTATTTACCCTCTTCATTTTTTAGGTGTACCTCCATCGTGGAAATAAGGCTATTCAACTTAACTATGCAGGAAAACATAGGAAGTGGGGTGCAAAAAAATGGCAGCAGGTGATCTGGACTGATGAGTCAAAATGTGAAATATTTGCCTGTTGCAGGTGGCAGTTTGTTGGTAAAGGGCTGGAGAGTGCTACAATAATGAGTGTCTGCAGGCAACTGTGAAGCATGGGGGAGGTTCCTTGCACATTTGTGGCTGCATTTCTGCAAATGGAGTTGGACATTTGGTAATCATCAATGGTGTCCTCAATACTGAGATATACAGGCAGATACAGTATCTCCCAGAAGTGAATCCACCCCTCCCCCAGACTGTATACAATGTATATATATATATATATATATATATATATATATATATATATATATATATACACAGTTGCAAGAAAAAGTATGTGAACCCCTTGGGATTACGTGGAGTTTTGCATGAATTGGGCATAAAATGTGTTCTGAACGTCATCTAAGTCACAACAATAGAAGAACACAGTCTGCTGAACATAATACTACACAAACTTTAGATGTTGCCATGGTTTAATTGCACATAATATGTAAACATTCACAGTGCAGGGAGGAAAAAGTATGTAAGGCCCTAGCTTAATGACTTCTCCCAGAGCTAATTGGAGCCAGGAGTGAGCAAACCTTGACTCCAATCAGTGTGATGATATTGGATGTGTTGCTGACAGCTGTCCTGCCCTTAAAAAACACACACCTGTTTTTGGTTTACTGGTTTCAAGAAGCACTGTCTGATGTGAACCATGCCTCACAAAAAAGAGCTCTCAGAAGACCTACGATCAAGAATTGTTGACTTGCATGAAGCTGGAAAGGGTTACAAAAGTACCCCCAAAAGCCTTGGTGTTCATGTATCCACGGTAATACAGACTGTCTACAAATGGAGAAAGTTTAGCACTGTTGCTACTCTCCCTAGGCGTGGTCGTCCTGTAAAAATCACTGCAAGAGCACAGCGCAGAATGCTGCATGAGGTAAAGAAGAATCCCAGAGTGCTAGCTAAAGACCTACAGAAATCTCCGGCACATGCTAACATTTTTGTTGACACATCTACAATAAGGAAAACATTAAACAAGAATGGAGTACATGGGAGGACACCACGGAGGAAGCCATTGCTGTCCAAAAAGAATAATGCAGCACGTTTGAAGTTTGCAAAAGAGCACCTGGATGTTCCACAGCACTACTGGCAAAATATACTGTGGACAGATGAAACCAAGATTGAGTTGTTTGGGAAGAACACACAACACTATGTGTGGAGAAAAAAAGGCACAGCACACCAACATCAAAACCTCATCCTCACTGTAAAACATGGCGGAGGGAGCATCATGGTTTGGGGCTGCTTTGCTGCCTCAGGGCCTGGATGGATTGTTGTCATTGATGGGAAAATGAATTCCAGAGTTTATCAAGACATTTTGCAGGAAAACGTACGACCATCTGTCCGCCAACTGAAGCTCCGCAGAGGATGGGTGATGCAACAGGACAATGACCCAAAGCATACAAGTAATTCAACAAAACAATGGCTGCAACAGCACAGAATACGCCTTCTGGAGTGGCCCAGTCAGAGTCCTGACCTCAACCCGATTGAAATGCTGTGGCATGACCTTAAGAGAGCGATTCACACCAGACATCCCAAGAATATTGCTACACTGAAACAGTTTTGTGAAGAGGAGTGGTCCAAAATTACTCCAGATCGTTGTGCAGGTCTGATCTGCAACTACAGGAAACGTTTTGTTGAGGTTATTGCTGCCAAAGGATGGTCAACCAGTTATTAAGTCCAAAGGTTCACATACTTTTTCCTCCCTGCACTGTGAATGTTTACATGTTATGTGCAATTAAACCATGGCAACATCTAATGTTTGTGTTGTATTATGTTCAGCAGGCTGTGTTCTTCTATTGTTGTGATTTAGATGATGTTCAGAGCACATTTTATGCCCAATTCATGCAAAACTCCACGTAATCCCAAGGGGTTCACATACTTTTTCTTGCAACTGTATACACAGTATCTCCCAGAAGTGAGTCCCCCCTCAAATTTTTGTAAATATTTGATTCTACCTTTTCATGTGACAACCCCTGAAGAAATGACACTTTGCTACAATGTGACGTAGTCAGTGTACAGCTTGTATAACATGTAAATTTGCTGTCCCCTCAAAATAACTCAACACACCGCCATTAATGTCTAAACCGCTGGCAACAAAAGTGAGTCCACCCCTAAGTGACAAGGTCCAAATTGGGCCCAAAGTGTCAATATTTTGTGTGGCCACCATTATTTTCCAGCACTGCCTTAACCCTCTTGGGCATGGAGGTCACCAGAGCTTCACAGGTTGCCACTGGAGTCCTCTTCCACTCCTCCATGACGACATCACGGAGCTGGTGGATGTTAGAGACCTTGTGCTCCTCCACCTTCCGTTTGAGGATGCCCCACAGATGCTCAATAGGGTTTAGGTCTGGAGACATGCTTGGCCAGTCCATCACCTTTACCCTCTGCTTCTTTAGCAAGGCAGTGGTGGTCTTGGAGGTGTGTTTGGGGTTGTTATCATGTTGGAATACTGTCCTGTGGCCCAGTCTCCGAAGGGAGGGGATCATGCTCTGCTTCAGTATGTCACAGTACATGTTGGCATTCATGGTTCCCTCAATGAACTGTAGCCCCTCCAGTGCCGGCACCACTCATGCAGCCCCAGACCATGACACTCCCACCATCATGCTTGATTGTAGGCAAGACACACTTGTCTTTGTACTCCTCGCCTGGTTGCCGCCACACACGCTTGACACCATCTGAACCAAAGCAGTTGATCTTGGTGTCATCAGACCACAGGACATGGTTCCAGTAATCCATGTCCTTAGTCTGTTTGTTTTCAGCAAACTGTTTGCGAGCTTTCTTGTGCATCATCTTTAGAAGAGGCTTCCTTCTGGGACGACAGCCATGCAGACCAATTTGATGCAGTTTGCGACGTATGATCTGAGCACTGACAGGTTGACCCCTTCACCCTCTGCAGCAATGCTGGCAGCACTCATACGTCTATTTCCAAAAGACAACCTCTGGATATGACGCTGAGCACATGTACTCAACTTCTTTGGTGGACCATGGTGAGGCCTGTTCTGAGTGGAACCTGTCCTGTTACACCGCTGTATGGTTTTGGCCACCGTGCTGCAGCTCAGTTTCAGGGTCTTGGCAATCTTCTTATAGCCTAGGCCATCTTTATGTAGAGCAACAACTCTTTTTTTCAGATCCTCAGAGAGTTCTTTGCCATGAGGGGCCATGTTGAACTTCCAGTGACCAGTATGAGAGTAAGAGCGAAAACACCAAATGTAACACACCTGTTTCCCATTCACACCTGAGACCTTGTGCCACTAACGAGTCACATGACACCGGGGAGGGAAAATGGCTAATTGGGCCCAATTTGTCACTTAGGGGTGGACTCACTTTTGTTGCCAGCGGTTTAGACATTAATGGCGGTGTGTTGAGATGTTTTGAGGGGACAGCAAATTTACATGTTATACAAGCTGTACACTCACTAAGTCACATTGTAGCAAAGTGTCATTTCTTCAGTGTTGTCACATGAAAAACTGGGAGGCCATTAAAGTCCATGTGTGTGGAAAGGCCAGTGGCCCAATATGTTTGGCAATATAGTGTATATAAAAGTGTGTAAAAGCACTGCATAAATTGATGGCGCTATAGATGTACCTGTAATATATAGAGAAATAAATGCACTATGAGGCAGTAAATTCCAAAAATACAACATAGGTGCAGTTTTCATGTTCTCCACAAGCTGGTGATCTAAAGTAGAGGCAGGAAGTGATGTCAGGTGCAGAAGTAGAGGCAGGAAGTGATTTCAGGTGCAGACAGGAAGTGATAACAGATAATAAAAGGAAGTTCCGGGTGAGAGGTGAGTTGGGAGGAAGTAGAGAAGATACATTGTTGGAATTGGCAACAGAGGAGGTAATATATTATTTTCTATTTACACTCAATAACCCCCCCTGCCGTGCCCGTCCTCTTCCTCCATCGTCACTGGGACATTGTTTATCCCTGGTAGATGTTGATATACACATAGATTTGGATGGTTATAATCTTTGCAGAGATATGATGTAAATCTAGAGCCAGGGTTGGATTGGAGACATGTCGGGTAGCAGGAGCCCTTAAAAGGTAAAGATCTCTACCCACCACCATAGTCTAGATCAGTGGTCATTAAAGGGTGGACCATGGTCTCGAACTGGGCTGAGTGATGGTCCTGTCTGGACTGCAGCCGTACCACAGCTGGGTGTCCTCTTCTGGGCTGCCTTCTCAGCCAATGATATCATCCTCACAGTGAGCTGGGGTGCAAGAAGCTGCAGACCAGGACTGAGTGGTGGGACTACCCTGCTTGTTGATATGAAAAGACTTCCACTCTCTGCCCTGCCAAAGGTACCATAGGACTGTGCAGAGGGAGGCTAGCATTAAAAGGGGCGCTGTGGTGTGTAAAGGGATGTTTTGAGGAGTGGTATGTAAAGGGATGTTGTTTTGAGGAGTGGTGTGCAAAGGGATGCTGTGGTGTGCAAAGGGATGCTGTTTTGAGGAGTGGCGTGTAAAGGGATGTTGTTTTGAGGCGTGGCGTGTAAAGGGATGTTGTTTTGTGGCGTGTAAAGGGATGTTGTTTTGAGGAGTGGCGTGTAAAGGGATGTTGTTTTGAGGAGTGGCGTGTAAAGGGATGCCATGGTATGTAAAGGGATGTTGTTTTCAGGGTTGTTGTGTAAAGGGGTGCCGTGTTACATAGTTAGTCTGGCTGAAAAAAAGACAAAAGTCCATCCAATTCAACCATTTAAAAAAAAAAAAGTTATAATCCGACAGCCACAGTTGATCCAGAGGAAGGCAAAAAACCCAGCAAAGCATGATCCAATTTGCTCCTGCAGGGAAAAACTCCTTTCTGATCCCCGAGAGGCAATCGGATATTCCCTGGATCAACGTCGCCTATAAATGTTATATTCTGTGTATCCAAGAAAGAATCCAGGACTTTCCTACAGCAATCCACTGAGCTGGCCACAACCAACTCTTGAGGGAGTCTATTCCACATTCTCGCAGCTCTTACTGTGAAGAAACCTTTCTGTGTTTGGAGATAATCTCTTTTCCTCCAGATGTAAAGAGCGTCCCCTTGTCCTCGGGGGAGGTAGGTGGCACCTTGTCCAGCCCAACTTCGTACTCCAGCCCGACCGACTCTGGCCCTTAGAGCCAATCCTTAGCCCCTTGTGTAAAGGTATTTTGTTTTCAGGGGTGCTGTGTTGTGTGAAGGGACCCCACGTTGTGTAAAGGGGTGTTGTGTAAAGGGATGCCATGTTGTGTAAAGGGGTGTTTGTATAAAGGGGGGCCGTGTTGTGTAAAGGGGTGATGTGAAGGATAACTGCGGCCACTGTGGGACTGCTTTAGAGTGGACTGTGATGTAAAGGGGACTACAATGTAATTGGTACACTGAAGACTCTGATGTGCAGGGCATCATGATGTGTTGTAGCTCGAACAAGATTCTGATTTCTGCTGGAAGGAAATTTTGCTGACCAGACCTCCTAAATCCTAATTCCAGACCCCGGTATACACCCTCCGATCCCTCTCCTGTAGTACATCTCCGTCTGCACTCCACCCTTAGTGTCTGGCATAGATTTTAAGGGTGATCTCCACATGCAAAAGAAAAAAATCCACACCAGACTTCTAATCAGAACATGGAGCCTGACTAGCCAGGAAAGGGAGTGAGGGGCGATGATAAACTGAAGTTGCTGGGAAGTGAGGTGGAGTCGGTCCTCTCCATTGTCCACATTCCGTAAGTGGACTCTTTTTTTGTAATAGAAACTATGTTGGACTTCCCCTCACTTCCTGTTCTGTCTCTCACGCATCACCTGGGCAGGAAGTGAAACTTTCCCCAATGGGGACACAGAAATACAAACTGAACAGGGATTCTAACTCTTACCCTCTCTATCCAAACCAAAATTCATCCCGGTGCAGCACAAATAATTCTGTTTATTATCCATCTACAGAGAGGAGAGTTTTGTATGGATCACATGACCACATCGTTGAGGAGTGACCAAAGTCACATGACTGAGAAGATATTGGACCTCACTTTGGAGATCATCTACCTGCTGACCGGAGAGGTGAGGAGGATTTTGGGAGGTCACATGACATCACTCTTATCTCTATTAACTACCTCCTGTCCAGCCGTTGTATATAAACGGCCAGACGGTGGCAGCGCAGGGTTAGGTGGCCGTTTTATAAATGGCTTCCGCTCCCCCTGCTTGTGTGCGCCCTGGGAGCGTGCAGCACCGCGAACCAGTGCCCGCTGTGTCCTCCGGACACAGTGGAACACCGATCCACGTCCTTGTACCAATCTGTGACCAATCGCAGCTCTCCCAGTATTTCTCAATGGCTGCAGGAATGCAGCCAGAGAGGAGAAATGATTGCTTTTACAGCAAATGATTGCTTTTTACAATGAGTGTAAAAAAAAAAAATCTTCATCACCACCCCCCCCCCCCCCCACAAGTAGGTTGACAGTATGTAAAATAAAAATGTAAAAAAAGAAGTTTAAAAATTATTATTTTTGGTTATAAACTTTTTTTTTTTATTAAAAAGATAATGAAATACATTTTGGCCAATATTTATGATGAAATTAATTAAATTATTTGCAACCTTTTTATAAGAAACTTTTTTTCAAAATTTTTGGACTTTTTCATTTATATAGCAAAAAAAATAAAAATCCCAGTGGTAAATAAATACCACCAAAATAAAGCTTTATCTGTCTAAAAAAAAATGCTAAATTCATATGGGTACAGTGTTGCATGACTGCGCAATTGTCATTCAAAGTGTGATAGCAGTGAAAGCTGAAAATTGGCCTGGACAGGAAGGGGGTGAAAGTGTCCGGACTGGAAGTGGTTAATAAAACAGACCTGACTGGAGAGATGAGGAGGATTCTGGGAGGTCACATGACATCACTCTGATCTCTATTAATAAAAGACAGACCTGACTGGAGAGGTGAGGACATACTTCCCAACTGTCCCTGATTTGGAACCTCTGTCCCTTGTGTGTTGTGGCTTTTTTTTTTTACCTAATACAAAAAACAAACCTGACCTTTTTTAACCCTGACCTTGACCCAAACACTAACCCTGGCACTGACCTAGATCAGACCTTGATCTAGGTAATTGAAGAAAACATTTTTTAAATATTTATTTTTAATTTTAAATTTTTGTTCTACAAAGTTTTTTATTTTTTAAGAGAGAGGCAATGTATCTCTCTACTCCATTCAGAGAGGGGAAAAAAAAAAAACAAGGGGGCTGGTGAGCTTAACAGTGACTGATCACTTTGATAGCCAATCAGAGGCTAACACAGCGATCATGTGACTTGGAATCTGTAGTCCCTGGTCCCAATCATTAGAACAGCGCACTCCCAGCACAAAGACAGGTATGCAAGTATGCGGGCCCTATGGAAAGAAGCCCAGTTCTGTGAGGCCTCATATTTGTGATATGTCTGCACCGAGGGGTTGAGCTCTTCTTCTTTCCTTCTTCTTCTTCTTCTTTCCTTCTTCTTCTTCTTCTTTCCTTCTTCTTCTTCTTCTTTCCTTCTTCTTCTTCTTCTTTCCTTCTTCTTCTTCTTCTTTCCTTCTTCTTCTTCTTCTTTCCTTCTTCTTCTTCTTTCCTTCTTCTTCTTCTTCTTTCCTTCTTCTTCTTCTTCTTCTTTCCTTCTTCTTCTTCTTCTTCTTTCCTTCTTCTTCTTCTTCTTCTTCTTTCCTTCTTCTTCTTCTTCTTCTTCTTCTTCTTTCCTTCTTCTTCTTCTTCTTCTTCTTTCCTTCTTCTTCTTTCCTTCTTCTTCTTTCCTTCTTCTTCTTCTTCTTCTTTCCTTCTTCTTTCCTTCTTCTTCTTCTTCTTCTTCTTCTTCTTCTTCTTCTTCTTTCCTTCTTCTTCTTTCCTTCTTCTTCTTTCCTTCTTCTTCTTTCCTTCTTCTTCTTTCCTTCTTCTTCTTTCCTTCTTCTTCTTTCCTTCTTCTTCTTTCCTTCTTCTTCTTTCCTTCTTCTTCTTTCCTTCTTCTTCTTCTTCTTCTTTCCTTCTTCTTCTTCCTTTTTTTTTTTTTTTTTTTTTTTAACTAGTGGTCCGTTAAGGGGGCGTGGCAGGGTGTGTCTTATGTCTACATACCCTTGCTATTAGGCGTCCCTCGTTCCTATCTCAAAAAGTTGGGAGTTATGGGTGAGGAGGATTCTGGGAGGTCACATGATAGCAGTCTGGGTGTCACTTGGGGATGACTGTTCAAGTATTCCACGTGAGTCAACACCACAAAGGGCCATTGGAGCAGCACGAAAGTAGCATGCATATTCCAAACGCCAATGGTGCATACTATGAAAGGTCCATCTCTGTTCCTCATTTAATGTCATGTTCCCAACTAACGAAGGGCTTTTGGGTTCAGGGACCGGACCAGGATAGCTGGAAGCAGCTTCCACAATCATCTAGAGCTATTAAAATCAAGGAGACATTAATTTAACCCTTGTTGATATGGATGAAATTCCTTGAAATGTACGTTTCACCAAATTTCTGACGTAATAAAAAAAATTAATATATATTAGTTGTGACCTGATGGATCCAGGCTTCTGGGAATGTCAATGTAGGCAATACGTATTCACATTTCTCATGGCTTCTCTGATGTCTCTCATTAGGGTTGCACTGTGGTGAAGAAGACATCTGATGAGTATGTGACCTCAAATCGACATCCCCATGTGTTAGAAGGGCAGAGAATGACTCAGAAACTCAACACTGTCGCTCCATCTGTGTCTCCAACTCTTACGAGAAACCATGACGATAAGATTCTAGAAGCCACCAAGAAGATGATGGAGCTGCTGACGGGTGAGGTGAGCGGTGCCGGGAATTCTGGGACATTCTCCAGTAACAGACAAGGGATGTGTCTGGATGGTGACTGTATCATTGTGTGTGTCAGGTTCCTATAAGGTGTCAGGATGTCACTGTCTATTTCTCCATGGAGGAGTGGGAGTATTTAGAAGGACACAAGGACCTCTACAAGGACGTCATGATGGACAATCAGATGTTCAGTGATAGAAATCCTGGAAACAATACATTTTGCTTGAACAAGATGATACAGAAGCACACCCTGGAGATCATCAACATTTTCATTGGAGAGGTGAGGGGGACTTTGGGAAGGTCACATGAAAAGTTAATAGACCACAGAGCTGACTGGTGAGGTAATCCGTATTCCGATATTATATGAATTGTTTTATATTACAGGACTGTGCCGTAGTTATGACATCATCTCTTGAAAATAATAGAACGAGAAGTCACCGCTTGCACCAAAGACTAAAAGAGAGACAGAGCTCCATTACAGGACCTCCCCTTTCCTTCCTCAGTCTTAAGAAAATTAACAAACATAACGTCCTAGAATTTATCACCAAGATCACTGAGCTGTTGACGGGAAAGGTGAGCGTTGCCGGGAATTCTGGGACATTATCCAGTAACAGACAAGGGATGTGTCTGGATGGTGACTGTATCATTGTGTGTGTCAGGTTCCTATAAGGTGTCAGGATGTCACTGTCTATTTCTCCATGGAGGAGTGGGAGTATTTAGAAGGACACAAGGATCTCTACAAGGATGTCATGATGGACAATCAGCCGCCCCTCACATCACCGGGTAAGAGGAGACTTTATTGTAAAGGAGAGAGCAGTATGGAGGGTCCACCTAGATAAACTTCAAAAGTCAAAAATAATATTTTCATTTTACTTCCATGATTATTAAGACATGTTGCTTCACCAAAGAGAAATCATCAGAGAAAATTGGCAGACCTTTATATCATAGAGCAAGATTGATAATAGCTGCCAAGTAATCTTGGAAAGCCATTTCAGTTTTAAAAATGCATCTCTTGTAAGAAGAAACTAAAGGTGTTGTTGTCTTTTTATTAAATTTAATGTAGTTTTGGGTCATTTGCAACAAATATCTACTGTACATCATAAGAAAGGTCCATCTCCATCCCTCACTATAATGTCATGTTCCCAACAAATGAGGAGGAGTTACTGGACACCATATGAAAGGCCCATCTCCATTCCTCAATATAACGTCATGTTCCCAACAAATGAGGAGGAGATACTGGACACCATATGAAAGGTCCATCTCCATTCCTCAATATAACGTCATGTTCCCAACAAATGAGATACTGGACACCATATGAAAGGTCCATCTCCATTCCTCACCATAACACAATCACGGTTATTCAGTGTGCCGTAGTTGGTTGGGTATATTGTACACTTCTCTTGATTTTGTATTTTTGGTGTTGTGATTGTCATGGTCGAGCTTTGTAGAGTGATGGCAGACATACAGCATATGCTTACTGACTTAAATATAAAAGCTGAATTTAACTTTTATTCCATAATTCCTTTCCAGCAGGAGGACGTGTTCCCCAGAACCCCTCAGAGGGACATCATATTCTATCTGCAGACAATAATGTGGAAGATAATGTCATTGCAGAATATTCTCCAGGAGTGAATCCCATCACTCCCATCACTCAAAATATACATCACGGACCTCACCAGTTCAGGAGATCGATGGATCCCTCTGATCCTGAGGAATCTTCTGATAGATCACACCATTTGACTCCAGACTTCCATCTTCGATCTCACAGTGCACATAGATTAACAGACCCATTTAATCCCAAAGAATCTTCTTTCAGCCTTGAAGACGTTACCGGAATTAGGAGTTCTTTGTCATGTTTGGGGTGTGGGAAATCTTTTAATCTGAAATCCGAACTTCTGCTCCATCTTAGAGGTCACACCAAGGTGACTGGTTCACATTCAGTGTGTGGAAAATCTTTCACTAAGAAAAGTGAACTTCTTCCACACCAGCAAAGTCACACTGTGGAGAAGTCGTTTTTGTGTACAAAGTGCGGAAAAAGTTTCATTCTAAAGAAAAATCTTCTTAAGCACCAGAACATTCACAGACTGTCTCATTCATGTTCAGAGTGTGGGAAATGTTTCATTCAGAAACAAGCATTTTGTAGACATGAGAGACTTCACAAATGTGAGCGCTCCTATTCATGTTCAGAGTGTGGGAAATGTCTTGCTGAAAAACAAAGCCTTGTTTTGCACCAAAGACTTCATACAGGTGAGCGTCCTTATTCCTGTTCAGAGTGCGGGAAATGTTTCACTGCCAAAGCACAACTTTTTCAACACCGGCGAATTCACACCAAAGTGTGTCCTTATTCTTGTTCGGAGTGTGGGAAAAGTTTCAACGAGAAAGCAAAACTTCTTATCCATCATAGAATTCACACGGGCGAGCGTCCTTTTCCGTGTTCGGAGTGCGGGAAATGTTTCTCTCGGAACACAGAACTTCTTAGACACTGGAGAATTCACACGGGTGAAAGTCCTTTTTGCTGCCCAGAGTGTGGAAAGTGTTTTAACGTGAAAGGGAACCTTCTTAAGCACCAGAGAATTCACACAGGTGAGCGTCCTTTCGCATGCTCAGAGTGCGGAAAAAGCTTCAGTCGGAAAACAAACCTTCTTCGACACCAGAAAAGTCATACGGGTGAAATTCCCTTCGGATGTTCGGAGTGTGGACAGTGTTTCACCCGGAAGTTAAACCTTCTGAGGCACCAGAAAAAGCACACAGATGGACGACCTTTTTCATGTTCAACGTGCGGGAAATGTTACTTACGGAAAAGTAATCTAGTTAGACATCAGGCAACGCACACCTGCTGATTTTACTAATGTATAGTGGCTTTTTTTTCTTTCTTTTTTTTTTTTTAATGGGGTGGATTGTTCAGTTTGAGACAACTGTGTAATAAAACTGCGTGGAGATGAGTGGGCTGTTTTTGTAGAGTCTGTTGATGAGATTGTCGAATTCATTAAAGGGACACTAAATTACATCTTTAAATATCATCGATATATCCACTACTTACATGAAAAAAGACAAAAGCCCATCAAGTTCAACCAAAAAAAAAAAAATTAAAATCCTACACCCACAGTTGTTCCAGAAGAAGGCAAAAACCCAGCAAAGCATGTTCCAATTTGCTCCTGCAGGGAAAAAAAAAATTCCTTGCTAATCCCCCGAGGGGCGATCGGATATTCTCTGGATCAACTTTACCTATAAATGTTACTTTAACCGCTTGCCTGCCGCCCTATAACAGAAATACTGCTGCAGGGCTGCGCAAAATTGTGTGTGTGTATAATAAATATATATATATATATATAATCATACACATATGCCATTGGTGGCCGGGGATGTCAATCCCCGAGTTCCAGCCGGTGATTCCCCGCCGGCGATCATCGGGGAAGGCTGGTAGGGGAGAGACCTCTGTATATGTAAACACAGGTCTCTCTCCTGCCAGCAAGGACATGCTGCTTTTTGTGTCTCTCTGCACAGCAGCATGTCTCCCAGCACACAGTTAGCCCTTTGATCTCCCCAGATGTTAACCCCTTCCTGCCCAGTGCCATTAGTACAGTGTCAGTGCTTTTTATTAGTACTGAAAAAAAAAATCCCTGTATCTACACCGCCATTTGTAAACACTATAACTTTCATGTAAACCAATTAATTTTACATGTATTGGAATGAGTTTTTTTTTTTTTTTGTTTATAGCAAAAAAATAAAAACCTGCAGAGGCGATCAAATATCACAGGATGAAAGCTCTATGCTCTATTCCTGGGGAAAAAAAGGACGTAAATTTCATTTGGGTGTGGCGTTGCATGACCGCGCATTTGTCAGCAGCGCCGTATCGTTAAAAAAAATAAAAAAAAATGACCTGGTCAGGAATGGGGGTTAAATCCTCTGGAGGGCAAGTGGTCACTGGCCCTGTAGTCTATTTTTCTTGAAATCATCTTACTGTGTTTTTTCTACCACTTTATTTCTTCCACAAGCTGATGAAACTCTCCTTTTTCCTCCTCATTTCCGTTTGAAATGAGCAGTACACGTTGGTTGCGGTTATGTGGCCTGCTCTTTGCATGCTACATGTCCATTCCATAGTCTATGAAAGGGATTTGTGCCTCTAATGACCACTGGTAGGTTCCGGCCCCCCCCCGTTGGCCCAAGAGACTGTTCTCTGCAAGAAAGAAATGCACACCAGCTTCCAAAGAACAGTCTAATCTTTATTCATAATATTCCTCCTTATATATGATAAATTGTAACAGAGAATCATAGAATGGAATTTTACTGTATACTTGTCAAGGCTGTGCACGTGAATAATTTAGGTTTCTCAGACCTTGAATCAGTTCTAAGAAACCAACAGTTATTTTCCCATGGAGCAGAAGTGGTTAACTTTTAACAGTAGCATAGTACAAACAAATGCTGTTAGTACAAAGAAATAACTGGATACTTTCCCTGCCTCTACCAAGGCTAAGCTAAGATAAAAAACAAAAGAATGTGTGAGCACAGTTCTGTAACACATAACTGACACAGCATATTTTCATGAACTCATTCTGGGTATAATATAAAACAATCAACATGGAGTACAAGATATAAAATGGAGAGGGAAAACAAAATGACAGACAAAAAGGACATACATTTCCCTTCAGTCTATAGTCCATCTTGGGAGCTGACAAGAGAGTGTGGCTATGTTCCTATATAGTGGGACCATGGTAGCACCCCCTAGACCCACAGATGGGTGGTGGTACCCCCAGAGACAGGGTGGACTGACATTATTCCTCAGGGTGTAGATCCCTTAGTACTAGTGGGACATTACAATGTAGCCACATAAATGGACCTCAAACTTTAGGAGAATGAGTGGACATCACAGTGTAGGACAGCCTTTTGCAACCAGGGTGCCTTCAGGCTACTTCCAGGCTGGTGTAGAGATGTTCCCTCTGCTGTAGGTGAAGAGGGTCCTGCTGGTGGGTTGGAACTACTATGTAGGGAGGAAGCAAATCCCACCGCTTGGCACCAAATGTGACAGAATGCCTGTTACCCCAATTAAGTGATTCCGTCAGAGAACCACTTCTTCACCACTGGGACACAGGACTACGGTATTATAGTTGGACATTGCACCCAAGACTAGATGAGACTAGCTTAGATACCAAACAGGAACTCTGACAACTCTGAGGCATCTGATAGTGGGTTGCTGGCCCGGTCGCCCTCCATTAGTTCGGCGGTGAGAGTCACTTTGGATTTACTTCTGGCGACTCTTCCATGGGCTTACAGGAGATCCTTCAAGGTGCTGCTCTTGAGGCTGGTGTAGAGATGTTCCTTCTGCTGTAGGTGAAGAGAGTCCTGCTGGTGGGTTGGAACTACTCCGTAAGGAGGAAGCAAATCCCACCGCTTGCCACCAAATGTGACAGAACGCCTGTCACCCTGATTGGGTGATTCCGTCAGAGAACAGCTTCTTCACCACTGGGACACAGGACCACAGTATTATAGTTGGACATTGCAGCCAAGACTAGTCAAAACTAGCTTAGATGCACAGCTATAATATAAGTAATAGTGCCCGATCATTGGTGCCAGTGGGAGGAATAGCGTCCCAACATTGGTGTCAGGAGGAATAGTGCCCCATCATTGGTGTTGTCATGGAAATTTTGTATTGTTGGTCGAACTTTAAATGTGTCATATATTCGTGTTATTCATATGTCTCTCGTGTGGCTTAATTAAAGCTCTGAAGGCTGCAATTGGGCCATGCCATGTACAATGTATGTATTACAGTACTCGGCTTGGTAATGGATGAGATGGCAGATCTGCGCTTATAGACCGGCGTGTATACCACCACGGCATTCCATGCGAATGCTGCTGTCAGTAGACCGTGGGCCTGTATCCACATATCAGCAGCATGGTACCACGTGGGCTTCATAACGCAATGCGCAAGCGGTGTGAACTCCACGTGTAGGCTTATGCATATCTTACAACCCATTACCAACTTGAAACTGTATCTTGGATGGATGTGTTTTAATAAAGATCGTATCGGGCCCATCCAGGTACAGACTGATATTTTTAGGGAGTGCTTGTGCAGAGAATTTTACATACCAATAGAAGCTAGTAGGACAGGAAATATGACCTCAGATGGCTCATAGGGGGGAAGGGGAGGAAGTCTGCTGACCTCAGAAGGTTCATGGGGGAGGACCAGTGATAGATAATAGCAAAGGCTATGCTCCAATTGGAATGTATATCCTCTGTATAGGCAATCCCCATTGTATTGTTCGGTGGGAGGGATTGACTTTATTCATGTGGGGGGCATGTGTGTATTTTTAATAAAAACAGAGAGCTGAGCCTAAAGCCGGCGCTTATGTGGATTGCAACCAGCCTTAGAGTGTCGTGTGATCATTCTAGGGTAACGGAGCTCCATCACCCACAAATTCAACAGAACCAAAGTATTTGGATGGGCAGGAATCGTGTAGTTTGGCTGCAGTCGTGGTAAGCGAGATTCGCACAGCTTTATGGGGGATTTCTGCGCATCCAACTGCGAGTACTCACGGTAAGGAGAAATTCGTTAAAGCGAATTTCCAAGACAGTTTGGCGAGCCTGGTGGATACTAACGCGTATTCTTGCGTAGCTAACCTAGAACGAGGGGGGAATGGCCATCATGAACTAGCAAAAAGTATGCCGGCACATTTCAGGTCTCTCTGCCATTAAGAGGATCGCTTTTTGCGTGTTCGTGTGGCTGATTTCGCTCTCTGTTAGCTAACAAGAAATACCGCTTGGTAAGGACCTCATTTTTTGTCCTAAACTCTTGATTTGTGGGTGAAAAGACGAGGGTTTGTCTCTGCTGAGAGCAGCAGGGGGGGTGGGTTTGGTTGGCTGGATTTGGTCAAGTTTAAAAATCTTCCAACCAAAAATTAAACGGGTATATGTTTTAGTGGGTAAAAGTTGTTGCATAGTGTTAGGTAAGTATTTGTGGGCTGTAGGTACTGTGGTGATTGCTTTACCCCCCTCCACGTGAGGTAATTATTACAGTGCTGAAAGGCTTAGGTTAATTGTTAACTGTTGTAAGATCTCTGTGTGTATGTGATCTGTACAATGTTTTGTGGTACTACTGCTCCCAGCAAGCATGCAGCAGGGGGTCCTTTCTGTTACATGTGCATGTTAGTGTGATATGTTGGTGTTTTATGTCCGTTCTGTGATTGTGCCCAAATTGTGTTGTATGTGTGCTTCATGTTGTTGTGTAATTGTCCAGTGTATGTTCTGTCTAAAAGTCTGTTTTATGTAAGAGGCAATTTTGAGGCTAGAGTCTGCCGTGTGCTCCTCTGTGGGGGGTCATTCTAGTATCTGCCATGTGCTCCTCTGTGGGGGGTCATTCTAGTATCTGCCATGTGCTCCTCTGTGGGGGGTCATTCTAGTATCTGCCATGTGCTCCTCTGTGGGGGGTCATTTTCTTGACTAAACCACATGGACTCCTTTTGTTTGGTGGCCATTTTGTTGGCTACCAAATGTGCAGTAATCTCTATGCAATGTGCATGAAGTTTCCTATATGCATTTGACCCATATTGTGTTTTTAATCCAAATTTTTTACAGTTTAAGTTGTTTGCTTTTAGCTTTAAATTTGCGTATTGCCAGCCAATTTAAAGTGTGTTAAGCGAGTTTTCCCTTCACGTGTTCCACATTTAGTGAGCGCGGTGAAGTCTGGGTTTTTGCACATAGATTTCTTGTATAGTGATTATGTTTTTCTTGTGTTTTTCCTGTTAAAAGTAGTTCCTTATTGTAAAGCGGGTTTGTTTTAAGCTGCTGTGTCGCGTGTTTCACGTCCAGCAGACTTTTTGTGTAAACGGTTCTAGGTGGTTGCAGTAAAGATTGCGTGTATAACGTGGATCGTTTAGCGGTGCTGATAGGAGTGATTTTTGCGTCAGCAACAAGGTTACTTTTGGCGCAGTTTTTCGGTTTACCTCTGTGTAATTGTTTTACTGTGAAACGTCCCGTGTTTTTCATAAGGATCCACTTTGTCCTTTTTAACAGTTTTTCAGGTTGAAAAAGGGTTTTTCTGTGTGTATTAGGAAAGTTTTTTTCTTTACACAAATTTCCTAAAGGTCAGTTAGCAGGTTTCTGCCCAACCAGTGACCCCTAAGTAACATCCAAGAACCCCTCTTTTTGTTTTGACTTGTGTTAGCTACTGTGTGCAGGGAGAGAAAAGCCACTTTCATCATTGTGCGGTGTGGCCTGCCAAACACAGTGGGTGATGAGAACCACATAAATTACGCTGTGTGAGTGGGCGGTCCAGGGAAATCCTGGTTACCACAAACACTTCGGGTGGTCAGGATCACACAAATTGCGCTGTGGGAGTGGGAGGTGTGCTCTCAGTCTGACCGCCACTTGATGCGCTTCGGGTGATCGATAAGTATCACATAAATTACGCTGTGCTGGGAAAGTGGTGGAATCAGGCCTCTCGGTAGGATCCCACCGAGTGCTCCAGGGGGTAAACAGGTACCCGGACGCGGGATATATACCAGTGACTAGTCACGATGGGCAGTAGTCAGTCCATGAAGAGAGAGGGGGAACCAGCCCTCTTCAGGGTAAGGACAGCTGCACAACTGATGAAGGTGAGTTTGGGGGGGAAGTCTACAGAACCCCTCAAAAGGTGGAATAAATGGTCGAAGGGTACCAGATGGGAAATTCCCCGGGAAGGTACATTTGACGCATGGAGGTGGGAAAAATTCATCTCTGAATTTGGACCACGGATGCAGGCGTCAGAACTAGAGATCGCACAGCTATGGCTTCACAGGTCAATCCAATTAGGGAGGCAGGGCATACATAAACTGGTGTCTGTCCGGAAGAACCTGGTGATGTATACCTGGCCTCCAGAGGGAATAAAACAGGAGGATCCAGTGTCAGAGGTGGAAGAAGCTCTTTCAGGGCTGACTCTACTAAGGCAGGCAGGATCAGGGTCTGCTGGGGTTCCCCAACAACCAACAGTGGCTGAGATAAGTATAACTGCACCTGTCTCTTCTGTTAGTGACGTCACTCTTGACATACCTTCTGTGTCTTCTGTCTCTATGCCTCAGCCTCTACCTCTACCTCTCCCTTCTCCCTGCTTCACCCCAGCTCCTTCTGTTTCCAACTATGAAGCCTTCTCAACAACCGATTTGCAGACTATCTGTGAATCAAGGGGAATAGACACCCGGTTAAAAAACAGGGCGGATTGCATCAAAGCGCTACGAACCACTGATCAGACCCCTGCCCCCCAGCTATACCCTGATCTGAGGGACCTCAAACCTGAAGGTGCAGTAAGCGAGGTGGTTAATCTAAGCCCACCGATGATGCTGGGTCAGCCCTTGCACTCTTCCCGGACCGAGGCCTATCCAGTCAGGGTGCAGCAATTTGAAGGTCCTCCCAATGCACGGGGGGAACGGACTTTAGGGGAACGGGTAGTTTGGCATGTCCCCTTCACCCCGGCAGAGATCCGCACTATTCTGGCTGAGCTCCCGGACTATCGAGTCAATCCGAGAGGATTTGCTCGAATGTTTGGACAAAACCAGTTCAGCTATGGTATGAGCGGGTCAGATTGTGCACAGATCCTACGGGCAAAGGTGGGCATGGAAGTGGCCAGTACAGTGATTGCAGGGTGCTCTATAACCACGCATGAGGAGATGACTTCAGGGGGCAAAGAGTTCTGTACACAGCTAAAGGCAAAGCTTCCAGAAATGTATGGTGCTACCTCTACTACGGACATGATGAAGCTCACCCAGGGTCCTAATGAGGAAAGCGCCTGCTTCTGGCGCCGTCTCAAGCAGACGGCACTGGATGCGGATCTGGAAGTTGGACCTGATGCTCCAACTGAAGGGGTAAAGGTGACCGCGACGCACATTCTGTTGCGGGCCAAATTTTTGGAAGGCATCAATATTAAAATTCGGGAAAGGCTGG
Organism: Staurois parvus; assembly: GCF_062004578.1. Classification (NCBI taxonomy): domain Eukaryota; kingdom Metazoa; phylum Chordata; class Amphibia; order Anura; family Ranidae; genus Staurois; species Staurois parvus. The sequence goes on along the minus strand of NW_028318245.1, from coordinate 5,025,673 downwards.
TTCTGGCCCGACCCGAATATAATGAGATGTCTATCCCTGCTATCCTTTCCACTCTTGCGGCAATAGAGAGGGAAATGGATAGAAGAAAACAAGACAAGGCCAAAGTTCTTATGTCCCAGACCCCACACGAAAAACCAAGGGATCTGGGTCACAGGAAGGATAGGCCCCCACCCAGGTGCTTCCAGTGCCACCAAACGGGGCACATGAGGAGGAGCTGTCCCCAATTACCTAAAGGTCGGTGGCAGTTCATTCCTGATGAGTCCCCCGCCCCTATGACCACCATGGTAAGTAACTCCTATGAATCCTCATAGGAAGTTGGCAAATCGGTGTCGGCCCAGATCCATCTTTTTCTCGAGGAATTAAAATATCCCCTCCCTTGCCTCACCGACACCAGTGCAGCAAGAACGGTCCTGCGAAAACAGGACATCCAAGGCAAGGTACCCCTCTCAGGGGAAAACCCTCCTAACCCCTACTAACCTCACTATCAAACGATGCACTATTCTTAACCCAGCTTCTCTTCTTCCTGTGTCGGAAGATGAGAAGGGGGGGGAGGACAGCAATGACAGTGCTGAATTTTGCAACACGACTAACAATACTAACACCTCTTCTGCTAACATGTCTTCTTTGTCCACTACTAATCTCTCTTCCAAAGGACACGACTGCATTTCTTTGGTGGAACTGGAGTCAGCGGCGACACACCCCATATCACCCCGAGAGTAGCGGTAAGGTTGAACGTCTTCCGATACCCAAAAACCTTGGCCTGAGTGTCTCCCCATTGCCCCCTATTCCATCCGGAATGCCCCTCGGCAACCACATGGGCTGTCACCCTACGAGGTGTTGTTTGGGGGACCTCCCAAAACAGGGTTGTACTTTCCTCAACAGTTGTTGTCTTTGCATTCACAGCTTACAGGTTATGTGCAATCTCTGCAACGGGAGCTGCAGAAGATACACCATCGGGTCCGCGAATCGCTCCCCGATCCAAATACAATAACAGGTGTTCTTTCTATTGAGCCAGGTGATTGGGTCGTCCTAAAGAAACATCAAAGAACCGGACTCGAGCCACGGTTCACCGGACCATACCAAGTCCAGCTGACGACACCTACCTCACTCAAGCTCGAGGGACGAGACAACTGGGTGCACGCAAGCCACTGCAAGAAGCTTCTCAGCTACACCAGAGAATGAGGGGTGTCATTTTCCTTTTTCTTTTTGTTTGTATGTCTTACATGTGTGTGAATGGAGGAAAAGATGGCAGATACCCCAACCTTTTATTTAAAATGCACCTGCGTTTAGCCAGAACCGCCAACAAAACCAACTGTTGGGTATGCTCTAAGCCCCCACCCAGTCATCACATGTCCGCAATGGCCGCTGTTCATGCCCTATATGACATCCGCGTCGGCATGAAAAAGCAAGGGACCCCTGGTCAGCCCCCACGTAGACATTTATCGGTAGAACTTAATGACACATTTTTAGCAGGTAACATCAGTTTCAGCACCAATATTAGCTCTAGCTCCTGTAGGGCCCTCACCAGTCCATTATGGGTAACTGGGCAGCTAGGCAGCCCTCAGGTGTGCTTTAACATCAGCTTTGGCACAGGTAACAAGTTTGTTGGGATTACCACCTGCGAGGGAGGTATAACTGTCAATCTGACTAACCAGACTTCCTTTCTGAGTAACCACACTGACCGACCAGACCACGTGTGTTGGAAGGACGGATGTGATGTGCAGACTGAGGGAGCAATCCCCCAGTCTGTGCAACTGTTGCTCAGTACCAGAGGCCGAACGAGGAACTCCTCCTGTTCTGCTCTGACAGGTCCATACTATTTTCTGTGTGGTTCGGCAGCCTATAGAACATTTCCCCAGAACGCGAAAGGTTCGTGTGCCCTCATAAAGCTAGTCCCCGCATCCTATGTAGTGATGGACCATGAAGAGTTGATGGTCCACAAGAAGGTAAGGATGGCAGGGAGAGTTCGCAGGGAGCTGTTCTCTGAGGGCGACCAGGCATGGGCTTGGTTCCCCTCATGGACAGGATGGGGAATAGAACTTATGAAGCGCCTGAACAATTTTTCTGTCATCGTGGATAGTATGTTTAACGAGACCGTAGAGGCTGTCAGAGAAATTGCCCAAGAACAACGGCAGATGGGAATTTTAGTGCTTCAGGAGAAGATGGCCCTCGATTATCTTTTAGCCGCCAAAGGGGGGTTCTGTGAGTTCATTGGAGAGGATTGTTGTACTTGGATAGAAGACACCGATGACAAGGTCCAGGCCCATATGGACAAAGTTAGTGAACTACAGGGAAAAGCTAGAGCTATAGCTAGTGAGGGTTGGAATCCGTTCAAGGGTTTGGGAGGATTGGGAGATTTCCTGTTCTCCATCGGATCTTGGTTGAAGGAAGTGGGAGTGTATATCCTGATGCTTCTCTTTTTCATCTGCCTTTTATATGCCGCGGTGAGATGTTCCTGTTGCCTCATCGACCGTGTAAACCAAGCTCGGGCAGACGACCACATCTCCATGCCCGCTCCTGGGATCCCACTCCAACCACTGATCGGAGGAAGACCTCACCAACCATCCACCTTCTCTACAGATTACGTCCTGGCTTCCCTCTAATTTATCTCTCTGAAGACCACATTCTCCAAGACCTTCAAGCAAGCTTCAAGCCTCATCATGGTTTGTGTCTGCGATTTGGAAAACTGTCTGGGTCGAGACCAGCCTTGTGTGGCCCCGTCTGCAGGGGCAATTTGAGAATCTGTTGCTGGATCTCCCCAGACCACCGTGGGATCACAAGCTTTATTCATACCACAAGTCTGTTTGTGGTTTTTGCAAGAGCCTTCCTGTAGTGAAGGTTCCAACGCTCTTGAGGATCATCGCTTCAATCAAGCCTGTTTGCGTCGAGTCTGCGTCGGGTCTTGTTGTTTCAGGTACCCCGTGGAGCTTTATTCTCAGGGACAACTACAGGAACTCTTTGAAGTTTGAGACTACACCCATCAAGCTGAAGAAGATCAAGAAGGGACACGAGGAGAATATGATAAAACAGGAGGGAATGTCATGGAAATTTTGTATTGTTGGTCGAACTTTAAATGTGTCATATATTCGTGTTATTCATATGTCTCTCGTGTGGCTTAATTAAAGCTCTGAAGGCTGCAATTGGGCCATGCCATGTACAATGTATGTATTACAGTACTCGGCTTGGTAATGGATGAGATGGCAGATCTGCGCTTATAGACCGGCGTGTATACCACCACGGCATTCCATGCGAATGCTGCTGTCAGTAGACCGTGGGCCTGTATCCACATATCAGCAGCATGGTACCACGTGGGCTTCATAACGCAATGCGCAAGCGGTGTGAACTCCACGTGTAGGCTTATGCATATCTTACAACCCATTACCAACTTGAAACTGTATCTTGGATGGATGTGTTTTAATAAAGATCGTATCGGGCCCATCCAGGTACAGACTGATATTTTTAGGGAGTGCTTGTGCAGAGAATTTTACATACCAATAGAAGCTAGTAGGACAGGAAATATGACCTCAGATGGCTCATAGGGGGGAAGGGGAGGAAGTCTGCTGACCTCAGAAGGTTCATGGGGGAGGACCAGTGATAGATAATAGCAAAGGCTATGCTCCAATTGGAATGTATATCCTCTGTATAGGCAATCCCCATTGTATTGTTCGGTGGGAGGGATTGACTTTATTCATGTGGGGGGCATGTGTGTATTTTTAATAAAAACAGAGAGCTGAGCCTAAAGCCGGCGCTTATGTGGATTGCAACCAGCCTTAGAGTGTCGTGTGATCATTCTAGGGTAACGGAGCTCCATCACCCACAAATTCAACAGAACCAAAGTATTTGGATGGGCAGGAATCGTGTAGTTTGGCTGCAGTCGTGGTAAGCGAGATTCGCACAGCTTTATGGGGGATTTCTGCGCATCCAACTGCGAGTACTCACGGTAAGGAGAAATTCGTTAAAGCGAATTTCCAAGACAGTGTCAGTGGGAGGAATAGTGCCCGATCATTGGCGCCAGTGGGAGGAATAGTGTCCCAACATTGGTGTCAGTAGGAGGAATAGTGCCCCATCATTGGTGTCAGTGGGAGGAATAGTGCCCCATCATTGGTGTCGGTAGGAGGAATAGTGCCCCATCATTGGTGTCGGTAGGAGGAATAGTGCCCCATCATTGGCGCCAGTGGGAGGAATAGTGTCCCAACATTGGTGTCAGTAGGAGGAATAGTGCCCCATCATTGGTGTCAGTGGGAGGAATAGTGCCCCATCATTGGTGTCGGTAGGAGGAATAGTGCCCCATCATTGGTGTTGGTAGGAGGAATAGTGCCCCATCATTGGCGCCAGTGGGAGGAATAGTGTCCCAACATTGGTGTCAGTAGGAGGAATAGTGCCCCATCATTGGTGTCAGTGGGAGGAATAGTGCCCTATCATTGGTTTCAGTGGGAAGAATAGTGTCCCATTGTTGGTGCCAGTGGGAGGAATAGTGTCCCATTGTTGGCGCCAGTGGGAGGAATAGTGCCCTATCATTGGTTTCAGTGGGAGGAATAGTGCCCCATCATTAGTGTTAGTAGGAGGAATAGTACCCCATCATTGGTGTCAGTAGGAGGAATAGTACCCCATCAGTGGTATAAGCCCCTCCCCACCCCCACCCACTGCTTCTAGAATCCTCTCCAAGATTCCAGAGCAGGGGAAGGTATCCAGTAACTGGCCTGCAGAGCCTCTCAGCTCTGACCCGATTTTAACCTGCCTCTGATGATCACCACAGGCTGCCTCTGCTGAGCACTAGCTCCCCCTAGCTATCTAGGACGGTACTACATGATGAATTTTAGACTGGATGTTGGTTCTGTAGAGCTTTTGATGCATTTGTCATTTTGTGAGTATAATACAAATGATGTTTTAAGGACACTTCACTAGGCCAGTGCGCACTCTGTTTTACTTTACGGTTATAGACCAGTCAATGGTAAACAGAAAAAACTGACCTGCTTCGAGTGTGTGGATGGTGGGGGATCCTCCCTGGTGTGGAGGGCAAGCGGTTGAAATGTAGAATTTTAGAACCCTATCAAGAGTTTTTTTCTTTTTTCTTGTGCATGACTGGATGATGGAAGTCACCAGAGCTTCCTCTCATTTACTACTCTCCTGAGCAACTGCAATTGCAGGGCACTCAGTCTATTTGCCTTTAGTAAATCAACCCCAATATGTATGTGTAGTAGTATGGAACATAATGGAAGGTGCGCAACCAGGGGCAGACTGACAACTCATGGGGCCCCCGGGCAATAGGGGATCATGGGGCCCCTGTGTCCTTGCCCAAACTCAAAAAAGCCTATGAAAAAGGTACCAGGGGCATCTCATGGGGCCCCCTACTGACCCCGGGCCCTCGGGCAGAGCCCAAGTTTCCAAATGGTAGGTCCGCCCTTGCATGCAACTACGTGGAGGTCAAATCATGAAAAACAACATAAGCTGCAGCTATAATGTTCCCCACAAGGTGGTGATGCCATCTACTATGGCTGGACACACAGGAAGTGATGTGAGCAGAGAGGAAGTCATGTCAGGTACCAACAGGAAGTTCTGGTTGGGAGGTGCCTTAGAAGGAAGTAGAGAGGAGACATTGTCGGAACTGGCAGCAGAGGAGGTAATTTATTATTTATTTATTTCAGGTACTTATATAGCGCCGTCAATTTACGCAGCGCTTTACATTTATATTGTACATTCACATCAGTCCCTGACCCTCAAGGGGCGTACAATCTAAGGTCCCTAACTTACATTCATATACAAGGGCCAATTTAGACAGGATCCAATTAACCTATCAGTATGTCTTTGGAGTGTGGGCGAAAACCGGAGGAAACCCACGCAGGCACAGGGAGAACATGCAAACTCCAGGCAGGAGGCACCGCGGCCGGGTTTTGAACCAATGACCCTAATACTGCCAGGCGGAAGTGCTAACCATTTAGCCACTGTGCTGCCCATAGGATCTTATTTTATATTTACATCCAGTAACCCCCCGTCATGTCCGTCCTCTTCATCCATCGTCATGTCCATCCTCTTCCTCCATTGTCATCGTGACGTCTTTTATGGTTTATAGACCGGATACATCCTAAATATAGAACCATTTATCCAACCGTCCATCCAGAGCCTCTGGTTTATAGACCGAATACGTCCTAAATATAGAACCATTTATCCAACCGTCCATCCAGAGCTTCCGGTTTATAGACCGGATACATCCTAAATATAGAACCATTTATCCAACCGTCCATCCAGAGCCACTGGTTTATAGACCAGATACATCCTAAATATAGTACCATTTATCCAACCGTCCATCCAGAACCTCTGGTTTATAGACCGGATACGTCCTAAATATAGAACCATTTATCCAACTGTCCATTCAGAGCCTCTGGTTTATAGACCGGATACATCCTAAATATAGAGCCATTTATCCAACCGTCCATCCAGATCCTCTGGTTTATAGACCGGATACATCCTAAATATAGAGCCATTTATCCAACCGTCCATCCAGAGCCTCTGGTCATCAGATATATGACATCATATAAAGCTATAAATTGATCAATGCACTGATCTTTATTGATTTACCCAGGGCATGTAGTTCATGACAAGAAAGCTTTTCCTTTGGCCATTGCCTGTCATGTTGGGTTACCAGAATGATCCCTTTACAAAGAGTCCTGTAATATAGTATAAGAAGCAGTGCAGTCATTATTTATCCCGGTACAGTCCACCTGACTCTCAATTTATTATTTGTCCACAGGGAGTAGTGTCCTGTGTATATCACTTAACCACATCAATGAGGATGGAGAAGGATTGGAATCACATGTCTGGGAGGATATTAGACCTCACCTTGGAGATCATCTACCTGTTGACTGGGGAGGTGAGGAGGATTTTGGGAGATTACTTAATTTGGATGACCCCTATTTTTCAGGGACCCATGCTTTATTGAAAGCACAAGGGGAATACTGGGAGTGTTTGTAGTAACAATGGTTTCTTCTTCTGTCTACTCAGGATCATGCAGTAGTGAAGAAAACATCTGGTGATCCATTGACACCCAATAGTGGACTTCACAGGTCGTCGTCCATCACAGTGCCTCCAACTCACTGCCTGACAACAAAGAAGAAAAACAGTGCTAAGACAATTCTAGAAGTCACCAAGAAGATCATTAAGCTGCTGACAGGAGAGGTGAGCGGTGTCGGGAATTCTGGGACATTATTCAGTAACAGACAAGGGATGTGTCTGGATGGTGACTATATCATTATGTGTGTCAGGATGTGACGGTCTCTCTGAAGGCGTATTTAGAAGGACGCAAAGATCTCTCCAAGGAAGTCATGATGGAGCTTCAGCCGCCCCTCACATCACCAGGTAAGAGGAGACTTTATTGTAAAGGAGAGAGCAGTATGAATGGTCCACCTAGATCCCCCATCATCTGATCAACTGATTCAGTCAGTGTGTGTGTTTCCTACAGGTGAATCCAGTAAGGGGAACCCACCAGAGAGAAGTACCCGTCCTCTGGATTCCACACAGGAAGATCACGCCATCCCTCACAATGATCAGGTAGGTGGTGATTCGGGTCTGGAACTCAAGAGTGACTCCAAACTTTAAGAGATTATATCCATCTGTGTGTTTTTTGGTTATTAGAACTCTTTTTGAGATATTATTTGCTGTCCTTTTGTTGGTTTAGGATGAAGAAATTGTTACCATGAAAGTTAAGATTAAAGAGGAAGAAGAAGAGATGTATGAGATGGATGATCAGGTGACTACCGTGACAATTAAAGACGAGGAATCTGATCTAGACGTCATCGGCACAGGTAATCAATGCAGAAACCTTTTACACTTTCATTTTACTCCAGCGAGTATAAAATGTATAGAATGAAATCCACAGACCTTCTCCTAATCTTTTAAGAGAAGAATGGATTATAAATGGTGGATCACTGCCAATTTCATCTGACAAAGTCACTATATGATAAATGTGAAAAATTGTGTCAGCCTACATTTTGCCTCCCCTGGTACCTCTCTCCCGCCCTCATCAACATTCTAATGAATATTTTACATAAAACCTTTATGTTTTATGAGGAGATACTGTACACCATATGAAAGGCCCATCTCCATTCCTCAATAGAACGTCATGTTCCCAACAAATGAGGAGGAGATACTGGACACCATATGAAAGGTCCATCTCCACTCCCCAATATAATGCTATGTTCCCAACAAATGAGGAGGAGATACTGGACACCATATGAAAGGTCCATCTCCACTCCTCAATAAAACTTCACGTTCCCAACAAATGAGGAGATACTGTCCACCATATGAAAGGTCCATGTCCATTCCTCAATATAACGTCACGTTCCCAACAAATGAGGAGAAACTGTCTACCATATGAAAGGTCCATCTCCATTCCTCAATATAACGTCACGTTCCCAACAAATGAGGAGATACTGTATACCATATGGAAGGTCCATCACCATTCCTCAATATAACGTCATGTTCCCAGCAAATGAGGAGGAGATACTGTACACCATATGAAAGGTCCATCTCCATTCCTCAATAGAACGTCATGTTCCCAACAAATGAGGAGGAGATACTGTCCACCATATGAAAGGTCCATCTCCATTCCTCAATATAACATCATGTTCCCAACAAATGAGGAGGAGATACTGGACACCATATTGAAGGTCCATCTCCATTCCTCAATAGAACGTCATGTTCCCAACAAATGAGGAAATACTGGACACCATGTGAAAGGTCCATCTCCATTCCTCAATATAACGTCATGTTCCCAACAAATGAGGAGGAGATACTGGACACCATATGAAAGGTCCATCTGCATTCCTCATTATAACGTCATGTTCCCAACAAATGAGGAGGAGATACTGTACACCATATGGAAGGTCCATCTCCATTCCTCAATATGAGGTCATGTTTCCAACAAATGAGGAGGAGATACTGGACACCATATGGAAGGTCCATCTCCATTCCTCAATATAACGTCATGTTCCCAACAAATGGGGAGGAGATACTGTACACCATATGAGAGGTCCATCTCCATTCCTCAATATGAGGTCATGTTTCCAACAAATAAGGAGGAGATACTGGACACCATATGAAAGGTCCATCTCCATTCCTCAATATAACGTCATGTTCCCAACAAATGAGGAGGAGTTACTGGACACCATATGAAAGGTCCATCTCCATTCCTCAATATAACGTCATGTCCCCAACAAATAAGGAGGAGATAATGGACACCATATGGAAGGTCCATCTCCATTCCTTAATATAACGTCATGTTCCCAACAAATGAGGAGGAGTTACTGGACACCATATGAAAGGTCCATCTCCATTCCTCAATATAACGTCATGTTCCCAACAAATGAGGAGGAGATACTGGACACCTTATGGAAGGTCCATCTCCATTCCTCCATATAACGTCATGTTCCCAACAAATTAGGAGGATTTTATCATTAATAATTTTAATATTATTCAGGATAACTGTTGACTGTTTGAGAAGTCTACTGTAAATGCTTCCTGCCTGAAACAAACATTTATTTTTATTTAAAAATTGTTTCCCAACAGATGGACGCTATCTTCATAATCCTTCAGAGGAATCTTCTGATAATCCACATAATTTGTCTTCAGATAGGTCAACAGATCCATCTAATCCCAAGCAATCTTCTTTCAGCCATGAAGGTTCTCACACAGGCGAGGGCTCATTGTCTTGTCTGGCGTGTGGGAAAACATTTAAAGTGAGATCTGAACTGCTAGTCCATCTTAGATCTCACACTGATGTTCCTGTGTCACATGCAGAGTGTGGGAAATCTTTGTCTGACAAATGTGAACTTTTTGCACACCACACGTGTACTCGGCCCCATTCATGTGCGTTTTGCGGAAAAAGTTTCTTTGAGAAAGGAAAACTTGTTATTCATCAGAAAATTCACACAGGGGAACGGCCTTACTCGTGCTCCGAGTGCGGGAAATGTTTCCTTCGGAAAGCAGAACTTCGTATACACCAGAGAATTCACACAGGGGAGCGTCCTTATTCGTGTTCAGAGTGCGGGAAACGTTTCTCTCGGAAAACAGACCTTCTCACACACCAGAGGATTCACACAGGTGAAAGTCCTTATTCCTGTTCTTATTGCGGGAAACGTTTCAATGTGAAAACAAACCTGATTACACACGAGAGAAGTCACACCGGGGAGCGTCCTTTTTCATGCTCGGAATGCGGGAAATGTTTTACGCGGAAAACAAGCCTACTTAAACATCAGGAAAAACACAAAGATGAAGGTTCGTTTTCATGCCCAGAGTGCGGGAAAGGTTTTACACGTAAAGGAAATCTAATTAGACATCAGAGAACACACACCAGCTGATGCTCTTCACCAAAGTATGGTGGCATTTACCAGGATAAATCAGTTAGTCCAGGGGTCTTCAAACTTTTCAGTACGAATGCCACATCATATATTTTACAAAAAAATCGCAGATCTAAAAATATACCCATACATGAGGGTCCCCATCAGCGCCTCCCCTTACATCAGGATTCCCATCAGAGTCCCCCTTTACATCAGAATCCCCATCAAAGTCCCCCCTTACATTAAGTTCTCCATCACGGTTCCCATCATAGTCCCCCCCTTACATCAGGGTCCCTCACTTATATCAGGGTTCCTATCAGATTCCCCCTTTACATCAGGATGCCTATCAAAGTACCTAAGTTTTCCATCAGGGTCCCAATCATAGTACCCTTTGCATTAGGGTTTCCATCAGAGTCCTATTTCCTGTCAATGTCCCCCCTTACATCAGGGTTCCCATTAGAGTCCCCCCTTAAATCAGGGTCCCCATCAGAGACCACAACCTCAGTCTCACCCATTAAACCTTTCCTTTTCACTTACAACGGGATCCCCATCAGAGACACCCCTTGTGTCAAGTTCTCCAATAGTTCCCCCTTTACATCAGGATCCCCATCAAACTCCCCCCTCACATCATGTTCTTCATCAGAGTCCCCCCATTACATCAGGGTTCCTATCAGAGTCCCCCCTTGCATCAAGTTCAATACCAAAGCCCCCCTTACATCAGGGTCCCCATCAAAGCCCCAAAACTCAGTCCAACCCGTTAAACCCTTCTGATGCCCCTTTAAACCTATTTGAATCCATAATATATTTAAAACATTTTAGTAGACCAAAAAAATCCCCATCAGAGTACCCTATTACATGAGGATCCCCATCACACTCCCCTCTTACATCAAAGCTCCCATCAGAGCCCCCCGTTACATCAGAATCCCCATCAAGGTCCCCTCTTACATCACGTTCTCCATCAGAGCCCCCCGTTACATCAGAATCCCCATCAAGGTCCCCTCTTACATCAACATCAGAATCCCCATCAAGGTCCCCTCTTACATCAAGTTCTCCATCAGAGCCCCCCGTTACATCAGAATCCCCATCAAGGTCCCCTTTTACATCAAGTTCTCCATCAGAGTCGACCTTACATCAGGGTTCCCATCAGAGTCCCCCCTTACATCAGTGTCCCCATTAGAGCCCCCAACCTCGGTCCCACCTGTTAAACCCTTCCAATGCCTTTTTTAACCTATCTGAATCCTCTGTCATTTGATCTTACCTGGTGCCTCTTTTGGTACTGAAGACCAGTCATCCACCACTGTAGTTCAGGCGCACCCCCACGCCAACTGTTCTTTTCACCACCCCTCATTGTGATGTCACCACACCACCACTAGAGTCTTCAATACCTGTGAGGACTCTGCCAATGGGAAGTGTCCACAGCACCAGTTGGAGATGTGGACCCCATAAATGAGCCTCCAACTCTATAGTCCAGAACAGAGAAGACTGAGGACTCGGCACATCACAGGACCATAGATTTAGGCGAGTATGTGGATTAGTTTTTTTTCTTTGAAGACTGAGGTGTTTAACTAGAGAGGGATGAGGAGCATGGTTTTGTGGAGGTTCTCTGGCTGGACCTTGCTTTCAAAATCCAATTGGAAGACTCCAAGCTCTTCATAAACCTCATGACGAGTATGCAGAACTTGGAACTCAAGAGTAGATATCTCACCATCTTTAAGAAACATTCGGTGGTTAACGCTCTAGATTGACTGTCCATCTAACTCCAGGAAACCTGGTGGTAGATCTCTAGGTTGATGGTTCATCTGATACCAGGAAGTCTGGTGGTAGGTCTGTAGATTGACTGTCCATCTGACACCAGGAATTTGGTGGTAGGTCTCTAGATTGACTGTTCATCTGACACGAGGAATTTGGTGGTAGGTTTCTAGATTGACTGTCCATCTGACATGAGGAATTTGGTGGTAGGTCTTTAGATTGACTGTCCATCTGACATGAGGAATTTGGTGGTAGGTCTCTAGATTGACTGTCCATCTGACACCAGGACATTTGGTGGTAGATCTCTAGGTTGATGGTTCATCTGACACCAGGAAGTCTGGTGGTAGGTCTTTCGGTTGATGGTTCATCTGACACCAGGAAGTCTGGTGATAGGTCTTTAGGTTGATGGTTCATCTGACACCAGGAAGTTTGATGGTAGGTCTCTAGGTTGATGGTTTGTTTAACACCAGGAAGTTTGATGGTTTGTCTGACACCAGGAAGTTTGGTGGTAGATCTCTAGGTCGATGGTCCCTCTGACACCAGGTAGTTTGGTGGTAGGTCTCTAGGTTGATGGTTCATCTGATTGCAGGAATTTTGGTGGTAGGTCTCTAGGTTGATGGTTCGTTTCACACCAGGAGGTTTAGTGGTAGGTCTCTAGATTGATGTTTTATCTGACACCAGGAGGTTTAGTGGTAGGTCTCTAGGTTGATGGTTCATTTGACACCAGGAAGTTGAGTGGTAGGTCTCTAGGTTGATGGTTCTTCTGACACCAGGATGTTTAGTGGTAGGTCTCTAGGTTGATGGTTCATTTGACACCAGGAAGTTTGGTGGTAGGTCTCTAGGTTGATGGATCATCTGACAATAGGAAGTTTGGCGGTAGGTCTCTAGGTTGATGGTTCATCTGACCGCAGGAATTTTGGTGGTAGGTCTCTAGGTTGATGGTTTGTTTCACACCAGGAAGTTTAGTGGTAGGTCTCTAGGTTGATGTTTCATCTGACACCAGGAAGTTTGGTGGTAGGTCTCTAGGTTGATGGTTCATTTGACACCAGGACGTTGAGTGGTAGGTCTCTAGGTTGATGGTTCTTCTGACACCAGGATGTTTAGTGTTAGGTCTCTAGGTTGATGGTTCATTTGACAACAGGAATTTTATTGGTAGGTCTCTAGGTTGATGTTTCATCTGACACCAGGAAGTTTGGTGGTAGGTCTCTAGGTTGATGGTTCATTTGACACCAGGAAGTTGAGTGGTAGATCTCTAGGTTGATGGTTCTTCTGACACCAGGATGTTTAGTGGTAGGTCTCTAGGTTGATGGTTCATTTGACAACAGGAAGTTTATTGGTAGGTCTCTAGGTTGATGTTTCATCTGACACCAGGAAGTTTGGTGGTAGGAATGCGGTTTTTGAATCTCTATTTCTGAAGATCATGGCACCCAAAAATTGAGTATTCACTCCCAGGGCTCTTCAGTGGATGGACGCTTTCTCTACGACAGTGGACAAGTCGGACAGATGCAGATTAACACAAGGATTGATGTTCCTCTTGCTTCTTATTTCATGTATATGTTCCTATAGTCTGGTGTAATAAATAGATGAAACGCTGATATTACTTTTTTATTTTCTTTAAAGCCGATGTTCAATCTGCTAATATTTTGCCCCCCCTCTCTGGTTCCTCCTTTCCCTTCTCCCCCACATCAACATGCTAATGAAATGTTTAACCTGTTTACATTACTTACCTTATTTGGTATCATGCATATTGCATGATGCATTGCCAGGAGAAGCACAGAGACCCAGTGATACTGTAAAATCACTGGGTCTCTGTGCTTCTCTAAGCAATGTATCATAGCTGGTGTAAGGGGTAGGTGTAAATAGCTTAGTGAAAACACCACAGCACCCTGCCTCAGTACTCCTCTCAACAGCCCTAAGCCATGGTGCAAGTAGTAGGTTGGCTTTTGGGAATAGTTATAAAAATATCACAATTCCTCAGTCAGTCTGGAGCAGTGCATGTTCCCTAGGCAGGCTGTATTTGTATGCAAACAGCCCTAGGTAACATCTACATATGGAAAGAGCTAGATGATGCTGGACATCCTCCAGCAAGGAAATGCTCTATCTGACTTTCTGCAGCTTCTAATACACATTGCGAGAAGTTCACAGTGTGCAGTGAAATCAGAGAACGCAGTTTCAGTCCAGGGGAGGAGCCGGTACACCTGTGCAAAACTGAAGGGGAGGAGCCGGTACACCTGTGCAAAACTGAAGGGGAGGAGCAGGTACACGTGTGCAAGACTGAAGGGGAGGAGCCAGTACACCTGTGCAAGGCTGAAGGGGAGGAGGCGGTACACCTGTGCAAGACTGAAGGGGAGGAGCCGAGACACCTCTGCAAGTCTGAAGGGGAGGAGCCGGTACACCTGTGTAAGACTGAAGGGGAGGAGCTGGTAGACCTGTGCAAGACTGAAGGGGAGGCTGCAGTAAAAATCTTGGTATGTGGCAAGCCTACTGGATACACAAAGAATCCATAAACTGCCATGAATGCCTAATACCCAATTAAAAATGACACTACTTTGATAAACCTTTTGGTTGGCTACTTTAATTGCCGCTCATTATTGCTCATTACCCCACTGGCAGAAACTGGCTTGAGATTGGTCCAGGCAATGGATTACTGTTCATAGATTTGATCATTTTACTTTTAACTGTTGGTGCCATATGAAAAATTTGATATCTTCAGCCCTTACCAAAATAAGCCCTGCCATAAAGGTTCTTGCTCAGGCACTTCCTGTTATAGGGTGACAATGCTGAGCCTCCTTCTCTCAATTATTATTACACCGCACGCTGACGGAGTTCTTGGCAAACTTCAACGCAGTGTTCCTTCTGCTCCTGGGTCAGCAGCCTGGGGACAAACGTGGCAGTGACACAACGCATTTGAGGATTACCTGGACTGTTCCATATGACACACCGGCAATGGCAGCCATGTTGTGGATTGTTCTCCGATGATTATCATGCACAAGTTGCCAAATGGTATTGACATTTTCAGGGGTTGAACTTGTTGAAGGTCTTCCTGATCTCTCGTCATCTTCCAGTGATGATCTTCTGCACTTGAAGTGCACGTGCCACTCAGAACACCTCCAACGACTCATTGCAGCATCTCCGTAAATTTGCCGAATCATGTCAAACGTTTCTGAGGCAGATTTGGCCAGTTTCACGCAGAAACTTGCTGTCCATGATGAAATAACAGACGTGGGAACATGATGTTATATTGAGGAATGGAGATGGACCTTTCATATGGTGTCCAGTATCTCCTCCTCATTTGTTGGGAACATGACGTTATATTGAGGAATGGAGATGGACCTTTCATATGTTGTCCAGTATCTCCTCCTCATTTGTTGGGAACATGACGTTATATTGAGGAATGGAGATGGACCTTTCATATGGTGTCCAGTATCTCCTCCTCATTTGTTGGGAACATGACGTTATATTGAGGAATGGAGATGGACCTTTCATATGGTTTCCAGTATCTCCTCCTCATTTGTTGGGAACATGACGTTATATTGAGGAATGGAGATGGACCTTTCATATGGTGTCCAGTATCTCCTCCTCATTTGTTGGGAACATGACGTTATATTGAGGAATGGAGATGGACCTTTCATATGGTGTCCAGTATCTCCTCCTCATTTGTTGGGAACATGACGTTATATTGAGGAATGGAGATGGACCTTTCATATGGTGTACAGTATCTCCTCCTTATTGGAAACATTAGACTGTATTGATCTGCTGACAGGAGAGGTGAGCGTTGCCGGGAATTCTGGGACATTCTCCAGTAGCAGACAAGGGATGTGTCTGGATGGTGACTGTATCATTGTGTGTGTCAGGTTCCTATAAGGTGTCAGGATGTCACTGTCTATTTCTCCATGGAGGAGTGGGAGTATTTAGAAGGACACAAGGATCTCTACAAGGACGTCATGATGGCCAATCAGCCGCCCCTCGCATCCTTGATATTTCCTGGCTACTAAATATTCCACGCTCAACTGTTAGTGGGATTATAACAAAGTGGAAGCAACTGGGAACAACAGCAACTCAGCCACCAAGTGGTAGGCCACATCACATGACAGAGCGGGGTCAGCGCATGCTGAAGCGCACAGTGCGCAGAAGTCACCAACTGTCTGCAGGGTCGATAGATAAAGACTTCCAAACTTGGTGTGGCCTTCAGATGAGCACAACAATAGTGCGTAGAGAGCTCCATGGAATGGGTGGCTAACTCTCATAATTCCATGGCCGAGCAGCTCCATCCAAGCCTTATATCACCAAGTGCAATGCAAAGCGTCGGATGCCGTGGTGTAAAGCATGCCGCCACTGGACTCTAGAGCAGTGAAGATGTGTTCTTTAGAGTGACCAATCACGCTTCCCTGTCTGGTAATCCGATGGACGTGTCTGAGTTTGGCGGTTGCCAGGAGAACGGTACTTGCCTGACTGCATTGTGCCAAGTGTAAAGTTTGGTGGAGGGGGGATTATGGTGGGGGGTTGTTTTTCAGGGGTTGGGCTAGGCCCCCTAGTTCCAGTGAAGGGAACTCTTAAGGTGTCAGCATACCAAGACATTTTGGACAATTTCATGCTCCAAACTTTGTGGGAGGAGTTTGGGGATGGCCCCTTCCTGTTCCAACATGACTGCACACCAGTGCACAAAGCAAGATCCATAAAGACATGGAGGAGCCAGTTTGGGGTGGAGGAACTTGACTGTCCTGCACAGAGTCCTGACCTCAACCCCATAGAACACCTTTGGGAAGAATTAGAGCGAAGACTGCGAGCCAGGCCTCCTCCCCTGACATCCGTGCCTGACCTGACAAATGTGCTTCTGGAAGAATGGTCCAACCTTCCCATAGACACCCTCCTAAACCTTGTGGACGGCCTTCCCAGAAGAGTTGAAGCTGTTATAGCTGCAAAGGGTGGGGCCAACTCAATATTGTACCCTACGGACTAAGACTGGGGGGGCCATTACAGGTCATGTGCGTGTGTGTGTGTGTATATATATATATATATATATATATATATATATATATATATATATATATATAGTGCTGCATACATTGTCATTGCTATGTAAGTACCTGTAATAAATATATGCAACGTAACACTTTGTGAGGCAGCAGCCATTATACCAAAACAAAATCAGTGGCCGTTCCCACATCTTCCACAAGATGGCAACCTCAAATATTGTAAATGGAATGCACAGATGGGAAGGGATGAATCGCAGGCAGGAAGCGATGTAGGAGTATAAAAGGAATTTCCAGGTCAAAGGTGAGTTGGGAGGAAGTAGAGAGGAGACATTGCTGGAACTGGCAGCAGAGGAGGTAATAAGATCTTATTTTATATTTACACCCAGTAACCCCATGTATATCAAGTTTCCCAATATTTTTGAGGTACGCCCAACTTTGCTCTTCCCTCTCGTGGTCACCTGGAGCTCCTCTCCCATCCCTACATTGCAGAGTGTTGCATGGAACCTATTCCGCGATGGTCAGCTCACTGTAGACTGAAGCTTTATTTATGATGTTACAAACTTGGAGTTACAAGTCAGAGATTTTCAGAAGAATTATTTTCAATGAGTTCTTGTCTTTTGTAAGGGGGTTCAAGCCATATATCAGGGTTTGAAACCTCTGTTTTCCATCTGTATAATAGCATGGGAAAGTTGAATGGGCCCCAGAATACTTTACCTGACCCTACATCAGGTGTTCTCAACGAGGGTTCCTCCAAAGGTTGCTAAAGGTTCCTTGAGCTGTGGCTGATTGAACTCCCTTTTAATGGTGCCTTCCTAGTTCCAGGTCCAATTCTACTTCGTAAAGCCAGCAGCCTGACACCAATTATGTTTTTAGCGTGACCTACGGGTGGCATTCTGTCCGCCACTGTAAAGGTTGTGTTTTTCCTACTGCAGAACTCTTGATCCCAGATTAATTGGTTTTAGTAAGGGTTCCCTGGGACCAGAAACCCAGGGCTCCTATGGGATCCTTACCATATGAGCGCCTGGGAAAGTGTTAGAGAAAGCCTCCTATACAGCTCCACCACAGGTCATCGCACACCTCGATGGTCCTCACAGAGAAGACGCAAAGCAAAAATTGTGCACACCCATTACAAACTTTGCAGTCATCTCAATGTTTGAGAAGGCAGCACTTTCTTGAAATGAAAGGTTCTAGGCCTCCATAAAGGTTCTAACCCTTTCCTACTCTATGAGTATAAGCTGAACTCTCTGGTTTTATTTTTTTAGGTTAATAAACAAAGCCTGTAATATATTATAACAAGCAGTTATATGAAGGTATTATTTTATTTAGTATAGGTCAGATAATTGTCAGATAATTATCCATCTACAGAGAGTGTGTATTTGGATCCCATGACCACCTCAATGAGGATGGATGAAGACAGGAGTCACATGACTGAGAGGATATTGGACCTCACCCTGGAGATCATCTACCTGCTGACCGGAGAGGTGAGGAAGATTCTGGGAGGTCACATGACATCACTCTCAAATCTATTAATAAAACACAGACCTGACCGGAGAGGTGAGGAGGATTCAGGAAGGTCACATGACATCACTCTTATTTCTACTAATAGAATACAGACCTGACCGGAGAGGTGAGGATGATTCTGAGAGATCACATGACATCACTCATCTCTATTAATAAAACACAGACTTGACCGGAGAGGTGAGGAGGATTCTGGGAGGTCACATGACATCATTCTCATCTCTATTCACAAAACACAGACCTGACCAGAGAGGTGAGGAGGATTCTGGGATGTCACATGACATCACTCTTATCTCTATTAATAAAACACAGACCTGACCGGAGAGGTGAGGAGGATTCTGGGAGGCAGGCCCAGACTGGCCATAGGGCACCGCAGAGGACACAGAGACACCTCCCTGGCGGCCGCTGCACACACAGTCGCACTGAAGAGACAACAGCAGCCAACAAAGAGACATCCCAATCAAGCAAAGAGACATCTCTGTCCAGCAAGAGACATCCTGTTTTTTTGTGCATTGGGATGTCTCTTTGCTGGATGGGGATGTCTCTTTGCTATATGAGGATGTCTGTTTGATGTACTGGACTGTCTCTTTGCTATATGGGGATGTCTCTTTGCTGGATTGGGCTGTCTCTTTGAATATATAGGGGCACTGTGATTAGATCTCTAGGGGCACTGTAGTGTAAAGGGGCACTGTGATATAAAGGGGACTGCGCTGTAAAGGGGCATGGTAATCAAATAAAAATATAGTACGGAGGACCGACTCAATGAATATTCCTGCCCCTGCGAATGCCCTTGCACCCCCCCCCCCTCTTTGGAAAAATTGGCTGCTCAGTCTAAAATGCCCGGGCCTATTTTTTGTCCCAGTCCGGGTCTGCTGGGAGGTCACATGACATCACTCTTATCTCTATTAATAAAACACAGACCTGACCGGAGAGGTGAGGAGGATTCTGGGAGGTCACATGGCATCACTCTTATCTCTAGTAATAAAACACAGTCCAGACCGGAGAGGTGAGGAGGATTCTGGGAGGTCACATGACATCACTCATCTCTAGTAATAAAACACAGACCTGACCGGAGAGGTGAGGAGGATTCTGGGAGGTCACATGACGTCACTCATCTCTAGTAATAAAACACAGACCTGACCAGAGAAGTGAGGAGGATTCTGGGATGTCACATGACGTCACTCATCTATAGTAATAAAACACAGACCTGACCGGAGAGGTGTCTATAATTAACTAGCCAAACCGTTTTTTTTACCTGTTTACATAGGGTTATATGGTAGTGAAGAAGACATCTGGTGAGTATTTGACATACAATATCCTTCAGAAAGAAACTCTGAGACATGGTGATGTCCCCTCATCTGTGTGCCTGGAAAGAAACAATAAGAAGATTCTAGAAGTCACCAAGAGGATCATGGATCTGCTGACAGGAGAGGTGAGCGGTGCCGGGAATTCTGGGACATTCTCCAGTAACAGACAAGGGATGTGTCTGGATGGTGACTGTATCATTGTGTGTGTCAGGTTCCTATAAGGTGTCAGGATGTCACTGTCTATTTCTCCATGGAGGAGTGGGAGTATTTAGAAGGACACAAGGACCTCTACAAGGACGTCATGATGGAGAACCAACAACTTCTCAGTTGTGTAAAAATACCAAAAAAGGATTTATTAACAAACGAGATAATGAATCATGCCATGGAGATCATCTTTCTGCTAACTGGAGAGGTGAGGAGGATTCGGGGAAGGTCACATGACATCACTAATATCTCTCTCTCTCATTAAAACACAGTTCTGATAGGAGAGGTGAAAGCATTCTGATATTATATTTATTGCCATATAATGCAGAACTGTGTCGTAGTTATGAAGACATCAGTTGAGAATAATACAAAAATAAGCAGGGAACATGTGTCCACAAGAGTGAAAGAAGAACAGAGCCCCACTATAGTGGCTTCACTTCCCCTTCTGACTCTTAAGAGAAACACCAAGAAGATTCTAGAGGTCACCCAGAAGATCATTGATTTGCTGACAGGAGAGGTGAGCAGTGCTGGGAATTCTGGGACATTCTCCAGTAACAGACAAGGGATGTGTCTGGATGGTGACTGTATCATTGTGTGTGTCAGGTTCCTATAAGGTGTCAGGGTGTCACTGTCTATTTCTCCATGGAGGAGTGGGAGTATTTAGAAGGACACAAGGACCTCTACAAGGACGTCATGATGGACAATCAGCCGCCCCTCACATCACCGGGTAAGAGGAGACTTTATTGTAAAGGAGAGAGCAGTATGGAGGATCCACCTAGATCCCCCATCATCTGATAAACACATAGAAACAATGGATTCAGTCAGTATGTGTGTTTCCTACAGATGGATCCAGTAATGGGAACCCACCAGAGAGATGTCCCCATCCTCTGTATTCCCGGGATTCCACACAGGAAGATCACACCATCCCTCACCATCATCAGGTAGGTGGATCCAGTAATGGGAACCCACCAGAGAGCTGTCCCCATCCTCTGTATTCCTGGGATTCCACACAGGTCACATGATCCCCCACCATCATCAGGTAGATGGATCCAGTAATAGGAACCCACCAGAGAGATGTCCCTGTCCTCAGTATTCCTGGGATTCCACACAGGAAGGTCACGCCATCCCTCACCATCATCAGGTAGATGGATCCAGTAATAGGAACCCACCAGAGAGATGTCCCCGTCCTCTGTATTCCTGGGATTCCACACAGGAAGGTCACACGATCCCCCACCATCATCAGGTAGATGGATCCAGTAATGGGAACCCACCAGAGAGATGTCCCTGTCCTCAGTATTCCTGGGATTCCACACAGGAAGGTCACACCATCCCTCACCATCATCAGGTAGATGGATCCAGTAATAGGAACCCACCAGAGAGATGTCCCCGTCCTCTGTATTCCCAGGATTCCACACAGGAAGGTCTCACTATCCCTCACCATCATCAGGTAGATGGATCCAGTAATGGGAACCCACCAGAGAGATGTCCCTGTCCTCAGTATTCCTGGGATTCCACACAGGAAGGTCACGCCATCCCTCACCATCATCAGGTAGATGGATCCAGTAATAGGAACCCACCAGAGAGATGTCCCCCTCCTCTGTATTCCCGGGATTCCACACTGGAAGGTCACGCCATCCCCCACCATCATCAGGTAGATGGATCCAGTAATGGGAACCTACCAGAGAGATGTCCCCGTCCTCTGTATTCCTGGGATTCCACACAGGAAGGTCACACCATCCCTCACCATCATCAGGTAGAACTTACAAGCAATTCCAGACTGCATGTGATGACATTCTTCTTCATGCTGTCCATGGTTATTAGAGCTTACTTTTACAGATCTTATTATTTTTGGGATGTAGTGTGAAGACCTGATCTATATGAAAGTTGAGGTAAAGGAGGAAGAGACATCTACGGAGGAGGTTGGGATGATTATCAAAAGTAAACAGGAGCAACCTTCTTTAGATATAAACACAGGTAATTATTGAATAATAAATGCAAAATTTGTTAATGTTTGTTAACCTCTATAAATAATTTACTAAAAGTTCAGCACTATGAGCAGAACTTACCAGGTAAGATTAGACTGAGTATCAATAGTGGACCAGCAGATCGGGGATCCTTTACTATTCTAGAGTGAAGGGCCCATCATTTCTCGATTTAAGAATGATCATTACGGATGGCTTGTCTTTCAAACACTTGAATCATTTTTGGTTTGCTTCCCGCTTTCAAATTGTAAGATTTACTCCATGAAAGACATATTCGGATAGGTTTTTGTTTTTAAAATTTTTTTTCTAACCTTAGTCACTGAGAAATGATATCTGTCAGATCTCTGGCAGTCTTCTCTTTTATTGTTACAGCATTTCACATCATTTAGTAAGGAAAAGGCCGAGAGATTTTAATTGCTGACCATAAGAACCTTATCGAAGTACCTACAACACCCCCTAACAAATGTAGACATGGGACCATAAACCATTAATCACACCAAATTTCATTACTCACTAGACAAATATATTTCTATTCCCCATGAAATCGAATGATTCCAATAAGGAGGAGATACTGTACACCATATGAAAGGTCCATCTCCATCCCTCAATATAACGTCATGTTCCCAACTAATGAGGAGGAGATACTGGACACCATATGGAAGGTCCATCTCCAGTCCTCAATATAATGTCACGTTCCCAACAAATGAGGAGGAGATACTGGACACCATATGAAAGGTCCATCTCCATCCCTCAATATAACGTCATGTTCCCAACAAATGAGGAGGAGATACTGGACACCATATGGAAGGTCCATCTCCAGTCCTCAATATAATGTCACGTTCCCAACAAATGAGGAGGAGATACTGGACACCATATGAAAGGTCCATCTCCATCCCTCAATATAACGTCACGTTCCCAACAAATGAGGAGGAGATACTGGACACCATATGGAAGGTCCATCTCCATTTCTCAATATAACGTCACGTTCCCAACAAATGAGGAGGAGATACTGGACACCATATGGAAGGTCCATCTCCAGTCCTCAATATAACGTCACGTTCCCAACAAATGAGGAGGAGATACTGGACACCATATGGAAGGTCCATCTCCATTTCTCAATATAACGTCATGTTCCCAACAAATGAGATACTGGACACCATATGAAAGGTCCATCTCCATTCCTCAATAGAACGTCACGTTCCCAACAAATGAGGAGGAGATACTGGACACCATATGAAAGGTCCATCTCCATTCCTCAATATAACGTCACGTTCCCAACAAATGAGGAGGAGATACTGGACACCATATGAAAGGTCCATCTCCATTCCTCAATATAACGTCACGTTCCCAACAAATGAGGAGGAGATACTGGACACCATATGAACAAGATTGACACAATTCGCAAGGACATTGCTGCAACTCACACGCCCTCTCAACCCTTCCCCTCTCACACAGCTACCCCCTTATCCCCCCTCCCCCTTGACATAACCCGCAGGGACTTCGTCGCTGCTCAAACTCTCTCCACCCCCTTCACCCTCACTCAGCTACCCCCTCATCACCCCTCTCCCACGGCCCCACCACTGCTCTGACCTCCTCTTCCACCCCACCCTACATTCCTCATACTGAAGCTCCCCCAACACTCCGCACCTTTGACCTTACTACCATCGAGGAAGTCTCCAAGATCCTCTCTGATGCCCGCCTCACCACCTGCCCCCTCGACCCTATCCCCTCACAACTCCTACGACCTCCTTCCCCCTCCATGCTACGCTCCCTCACCCACATCTTCAATCTCTCCCTCTCCTCTGGCACTTTCCCCTCCCCTCTGAAACATGCACACATCACCCCCATACTTAAAAAGCCCTCCCTGGACCCCAATGACCCGAACAACCTCAGACCCATCTCCCTGCTCCCATTTACATCTAAACTCCTCGAGCGCCTAGTCTACACCCGCCTATGCTCTCACCTCAACGACAACAACCTCCTCGATCCCCTACAGTCTGGCTTCCGTCCCCTACACTCCACCGAAACTGCCTTACTCAAACTCTCCAACGACCTGCTAACCGCCAAAGCTAATGGCCACTACTCAGTGCTCCTACTCCTTGACCTCTCTGCGGCCTTCGACACAGTCGACCACCCCCTCCTTCTCAAAAAACTACACTCCCTCGGCCTCAGAGATTCTGCTCTCTCCTGGCTCTCATCCTACCTGTCACAACGCTCCTTCAGCGTTACCTATAATGCTACCACCTCCCCCTCACTCCCCCTCTCTGTTGGGGTCCCTCAAGGCTCTGTCCTCGGGCCCCTTCTCTTCTCCATCTATACCTCCTCCCTTGGCCAACTCATACACTCTCACGGCTTCAACTACCACCTCTATGCCGACGACACACAAATCTATCTCTCAACCCCCCACCTCACCCCCTTGGTCTCAGCCCGAATCACACACCTACTGAGCTACATATCAGACTGGATGTCACTCCACTTCCTTAAATTGAACCTCTCCAAAAACGAGTTTCTTGTCTTCCCCCCAGCCCGGACACCACCCCCCATTGACTTCTCCGTCACATCCAACAACGCTACCATCAAACCCGCCCTGCAGGCCAGAGTACTGGGTGTCATTCTGGACTCCAACCTATCCTTCCAGCCCCAAGTCCAATCTTTAACAAACTCGTGCAGACTCCACCTCCGCAACATCGCCAAAATACGCACGTTCCTAACCCCAGAAACCACTAAACAGCTCATCCACTCCCTCATCATATCACGACTCGACTACTGCAACTCCCTCCTCACTGGCCTGCCTCGCCGCTGGCTATCCCCGCTTCAGTCGATCCTGAATACGGCTGCCAGACTCATTCACCTTTCCAACCGCTCTGTCTCCGCCACCCCCCTCTGCCAATCCCTCCACTGGCTTCCGATTGCACAACGGATCAAATTCAAAATCCTAACGCTGACGTACAAAGCTGTCCACCATACTGCCCCGAACTACATTACTGACCTAATATCCAAGTACCGCCCAGCACGCACACTCCGCTCCTCACAAGACCTCCTTCTCTCTAGTTCCCTGGTCTCCTCCTCCCATGCCCGCCTCCAGGACTTCTCCAGGGTGTCACCCATCCTCTGGAACTCCCTGCCCCAACCCATCAGATTATCACCTACTCTCCTCTCCTTTAGGCGCACCCTGAAAACCCATCTCTTCAGGGAAGCCTACCCCACCCCCTGCTAACTTGCCGACCTCCACTCTTCCTACCACTCCATCCCCCACAGCTATCTCCTCCTGTGCCACCATCCCCTCCCTCCTAGATTGTAAGCTCGAAAGAGCAGGGCCCTCGATCCCCTCATGTTTTGCATTGTATTGGTATTGTTCTGTCACATGTTCTGTCCCCCTTTGTAATGTACAGCGCTGAGCGAACTATTGGCGCTTTATAAATACTGTATAATAATAATAATAATAATGTTCCCAACAAATGAGGAGGAGATACTGGACACCATATGAAAGGTCCATCTCCATTCCTCAATATAACGTCATGTTCCCAACAAATGAGGAGGAGATACTGGACACCATATGAAAGGTCCATCTCCATTCCTCAATATAACGTCATGTTCCCAACAAATGAGGAGGAGATACTGGACACCATATGAAAGGTCCATCTCCATTCCTCCATATAACGTCATGTTCCCAACAAATGAGGAGGAGATACTGGACACCATATGAAAGGTCCATCTCCATTCCTCAATATAACGTCATGTTCCCAACAAATGAGGAGGAGATACTGGACACCATATGAAAGGTCCATCTCCATTCCTCAATGTTGGACCAACAATCATTACTCCTCACCACAAAATGTAAAAAAACATATTTACCGTTTACGTTTAAAATTGTTTTTCAGAGGGACACTATGGCCCAAATTCCTTGGAGGGAAATCCTGTTCTATTCTCAGATGTTAAGAATAATGGGGACGCCGAACTTTCTCAAGAAGCAAATCCAGTTATTCGATATATACATCACAGACCTTACCATATGGGGGAATTGATGGATCCTTCTAATCCTGAGGAATCTTCTCAAAGCCACCAAGGAGTCCACACAGGCAAGAGATTGTTGTCATGTTTGGGGTGTGGCAAATTTTTTGCCATCTTGGATCTAACACCATTGTGGCCTCTTTCATTTTTAGAATGTGGGAAATCTTTCATTGAGAAAAGCAAACTTGATACGCGGAAGAGAAATCACAAGGCTGGAAGTCATTCATGTTTAGAGTGCGGGAAATGTTTTACTGGGAAAGGAAACCTTCTTACACACCAGAGAAGTCACACGGGTGAACGTCCTTATTCATGTTCTGAGTGCGGGAAATGTTACACCGGGAAAGGAAGCCTTCTTACACATCAGAGGAGTCACAAGGATGAGCGACCGTTTTCATGTTCATGGTGTGGGAAATGTTTCACTCAGAAAGGAAGCCTTCTTAGACACCAGAGACTCCACACAGGAGAGCATCCTTTTTCATGTTTAGAGTGTGGGAAATGTTTCGCTGACAAAAGAGCACTTTTTAAACACCAGATAATTCATACTGGCGAATATCCTTTCTCATGTTCAGAGTGTGGAAAATGTTTCACTCAGAAAGCAGACATGCTTACTCACCATAGAACTCACACGGGAGAGCGCCCTTATTCATGTTCAGAGTGTGGAAAGTGTTTCACTCAAAAGTCAAACCTTCTTAAACACCAGAGAAGTCACTCCGGAGAGCGTCCTTTTTCATGTTCAGAGTGTGGGAAATGTTTCTTTCAGAAAGGAAACCTTCTTAGACACCAGAGAAGTCACACAGGGGAGCGTCCTTTTTTATGTTCAGAGTGCGGGAAAGGTTTCTTATTTAAAAGGCACCTTGTTTTACACCTACGAATTCACACAGGTGAGCGTCCCTATTCCTGTTCAGAGTGTGGGAAATCCTTCACTGAGAAAGCAAAACTTTTTAAACACCAGAGAATTCATACAGGCGTGAGTCCTTTTTCATGTCCAGAGTGCGGAAAATGTTTCACTCAGAAAACAGACCTTTATAGACATCAGAGAATTCACACGGGTGAGCGTCCTTTTTCATGTTCAGAGTGTGGGAAATCTTTTACCCAGAAAAGCAGCCTACTTAAACACCAGGGAATTCATACTCGTGAAGGCCCTTTTTCCTGTGCAGAGTGTGGGAAATGTTTTGTACATAAAGATAAACTAATTGGACACCAGAGAACACATGCCCCTTGATGCGTTTTACAGGTCAATGGTGGAAATTAACAGTTTGAAGTCTGTATAACATAATTGTAACATCTTGGTCACATTCACATTTCAGGAGTCTGGTTGGCTGGTTGGAGTCAGCTGCTAGATATATCCTGAAGGCACCAGTGGCAGGATCTTCCTACTACAGCCCCTGGTTCTATTACTGCACAACTTTAGTTGTCCCTGGTCCTGTTTTTTTTCACAATAAAAGATAAAAACTTCCAACCATGACAGTGGAAACCCCACGTACTGGTCATGGAAGGTGTGAAGACCCCGGACCTAAAGCCCAGACTCTTCACTACCTTCCAGATATAAGAGATTATTAGGTGGTTTTGCTCTGCAGCTTCTACCAAACATTTAACATCAATTTCTGATGGAAGGACCACCTAAGAGATGACGTTTTAGCCATAGGAACCAAATTTGGAGAAATAACACCCAAAGCTCTTCGATGAAGATATCCTTCCTCTAATAAAGTAACGGACGGTCTGTTCATTGTGTTCTCCCACACGTTTCCTTGGATCTGGAAGATGCCCTTGGTCTGGGTAAATATTTATTACATTTGACGGGGAAACCCAAAACTCATGGGTTTCAGTAACATTTTGACTGCTGAAGCCGGATTGAAAAGTAGATGTTTATTATACAAGCATGTAGCTAGACCTCCATGCAGGGAGAGCAGAACAATACATGGTGTTGGATTCAAAGAAATGCTCTATCTAACTAAGGCTTTCTAATACAATTTATATGCTCTACAGTGGGTGGTACCTAGCTATCTGATCTTTCTTTGAAGAGTCATCTGTGTCTTTGGTGTAACTCATTGAGATGCGAATAGTTATCCAAATGTTATTGTTACCGTATTTGCCGGCGTATAAGACGACCCCCTACTTTTCCTGTTAAAATATAGGGTTTGAGCTATACTTGCCGTATAAGACTACCCCTCTTCCAACACACACCAAATAAAAATGAAAAAACATCAGATTTGATTTCAATATGGTATGCTATTTCAGTATGGTATTCCAATGATGGGGTGCTATTCCTCCCACTGACACCAATGATGGGGCATGATTCCTCCCACTGATACCAATGATGAGGCACTACTCCTCGCACTGACACTAATGATGGGGCACTATTTCATCCACTGACACCAATGATGGGGCACTATTCCTCCCACTGATACCAATGATGGGGCGCTATTCCTCCCACTGATACTAATGATGGGACACTATTCCTCCCACTGACACCAATGATGGTGCCCCATCATTACTGTCAGTGTGTGAGGAATAGTGTCCCATCATTAGTGTCAGTGGGAGGAATAGTGCCCCATCATTAATCAGTGGGAGGAATAGTGCCCCATCATTGGTGTCAGTGGGAAGAATCGTGCCCCATCATTGGTGTCAGTGGGAGGAATAGTGTCCCATCATTAGTGTCAGTGGGAGCAATAGTGCTCCATCATTAGTGTCAGTGGGAGGAATAGCACCCCATCATTGGTGACAGTGGGAGGAATAGCGCCCCATCATTGGTATCAGTGGCAGGAATTGCGCCCCATCATTGGTGTCAGTGGGAGGAATAGCGCCCCATCATTGGTATCAGTGGAAGGAATAGTGCCCCATCGTTGGTGTCAGTGGGGAGGAGGAATAGTGCCCCATGGTTGGTGTCCGTGGGGGAGGAATAGTGCCCCATCATTGGTGTCAGTGGGGATAATAGTGCCCCATCATTGGTATCAGTGGGGAGAAAAGTGCCCCATCATTGGTATCAGTGGGGAGAAAAGTGCCCCATCATTGGTGTCAGTGGGGGAGTAATAGTGCCCCATCATTGGTGTCAGTGGGGAGGAGGAATAGTGCCCCATGGTTGGTGTCAGTGGGGGAGGAATAGTGCCCCATCATTGGTGTCAGTGGGGGAGGAATAGTGCCCCATCATTGGTATCAGTGGGGAGAAAAATGCCCCATCATTGGTGTCAGTGGGGGAGGAATAGTGCCCCATCGTTGGTGTCAGTGGGAAGGAAGAATAGTGCCCCATCGTTGGTGTCAGTGGGAAGGAAGAATAGTGCCCCATCGTTAGTGTCAGTGGGGGAGAGTAGCGGCTGCTCCTTCTTTCAGTTCGGCCGCTTGATTTTCGCGGGGCCGTTCGGCTCCGCCTCCTCGCCGGTGATTGGTCGCCTGTGTGCCTTTCCAGTGCTGGCGCCCAATCACCGGTGAGGAGGCGGAGCCGAGCGGGCGGCGGGACCATCGAGCGGCCGAACTAAAAGAAGGAGCAGCCGCGCTTCCTGGACCGGATCGTCGTGGGACCGGAGCCAGGTAAGGTACAGCAGCCCGTCTGCCCACCCCTGTACTTGGTGTAAGTTGGAGGAGGGGGGGGGCGTCGCCGCCCCTCGAAAAAGTGCCGCCCTGACACCGGCTCGGCGTATAAGACGACCCCCGACTTTTCAAAAGATTTTCAGGGGTTGAAAAGTCGTCTTATACGCTGGCAAATACGGTACTTCCATTGTCCTTTGGGTTTAACAGGTCTTCAAAGGCTGTGATAATAATCTTGTAGACAATAGGTGGTGTGAATGCTGCGGAGCTGGAGGTAGAACTGGAGTGCCAAATGTATTTCATATTTATATCTAGAAATGGCTGCTCCATTTTCCCTTACAATCCCTCCTCTTGGACATTATATTGTCCAAACAATTATCCCTTCCTAAAAAGAAATTTGAGAAACATATTTGCTTTACAATTCCTCCCTTAAATTCTCATACATCTCACTTTGTTTGCCTAATATTTCTTTCTAGTTCATATTTCTCCTGATTTATACATCCAATTTACTTCTGCAGAAAAATCTAATTTTGCTTCACAAAGGCTGAAAAATGCAAAACATTAAACAAAATTAAATATCAAAAAGTCTAAAAAACCTGTGTGTTGGGCTAACTGTTTATGAACGCCAAGTCTTTAGTTGATTCCTCCAATGTATCCTTGACAGCTAGTCCTCCATAAGACTGTACTGCAACACCTAAGAACTCGTACAATGTTCATACATAATATTTTCTTCAGGACCATCGCAGTCCACATGACAAGAAACTTCCGGTAGGTGTGCAGATCTGCTGCAATTATAGCAAATTGAGCTTTGACTTCTATTCATGGACAGCTGAAATGATAAGCGGAAATGTTCTTCAGATACTTAAAAGTTTTAAAACCACTTTTCTCCATCACTGTTGTTTGTGGCTGATGTCAAGAAGTCCAGGAATAAGGGAGGATATTTTTGAAGATGGCGTCATTCAGATTGCTAGTCCAACATTAGGTATTTAACAAAAATGCCCATGAAGCCATGGCGTTTTTATTTTTCTGCCGAAGTAAATCTGTGTTATAGAGACAATAAGACCTAGAAAAAAAAGAAATACATATTAAAACGAGGAGAAACCACTCTCACTTTGTATAATGTGTTACTCAGTCGTCATCCAAACTTAACTACACTATTCATAATTCAATCATAAACAATCAGCCATCTTAAAAAGGGCCTATCATGTATGGCTGGGATCAGTGACCAGGAACATGTAAGTACAGAGACAGGAGACTTGGAGAGCACAGAATACAGGACTTAGAAGAATGGCAGGAGGACAGTTCAGCACTGGGGCACTGGTCTTAAAATCAAGCAGGACACAAAATGCTAGTAAGAAACACTTGTAGCACTGGGGATCAGGGCTCACAGGGAATGCAGGCACACAGGATACAGCTGATATATCAAGGATTCTAAGACAGGAAGGATACCCAACAGTATCATCTGGGGAGAACACAGCATGTCCGAACATGCAACAAGGGTGAGGGCCCTTGTAAGGGCCGAGGCGCAGAGTCTAAGGAACTGCCTTGTCTTCTCCAGAGCTCTTGAAGGTAGAGATGGGTTTGCTGCAGACAGTCCCCAGGTTGCGGTTCTCGTACTCACCCAGGCAGGAAGCTACTGGGAATTACTAACTGATAAATAAGAACCCCTTGCAGTGATGAGGCACAGGGATCACTGGACAGTAGGGAGCTCAGTTCAAGCTGACATGCATAGAAACACACAGACACTGGGAACAGAAAACTAGGAGTAGGTAGTAAAGCAAGCAAACAAACAGGAGTCTAAGAGCAGATAGAGATGTACGGTGACACCAAACAGGAAACAGGATTGAAACACATTCGGAGACACAGAGACAATCTGCTAGGACCTTTAAGGTGTAAAGCCTGAGGCAATGAGCCACATTAGAATGAGAAGAGATGGCCTGGCTGGGCTCATTAAATCAGCAGGAGGTTAAGCAGCCTTAAACACAAGTCTTGTGGGACAATAGGCAACAGCAGAACCTTATAATTTAAAGTCATGGAACTACATGTACCAGCATACCCCTGCTGCTCTTTGGAAATAGAGGAGACAGATCTGAAGAAAAGCTGAAGACCCTGACATAGCTTTAATTTAAAATCTTGACAATATCTAACTAAGCTTAACAATCAATATATTAACACTAACACACATTCATTATATTTCTTAGGATATTATAGGTGTTAAAATAGAGAAACAATTATTCAACTCAATAGTCAAACTTTCACAATAATATAAAAACTTTATAAGATAGAAAATGCTCAGTTCTATTGTCACTGGTATCGGGATTTCTGGCTTTGTCTGGTTCGTTTGGGGATCACTCTTAGAGTGTTGAACTCGTTAATACCAGAGCCCATACATGTTAGATCAGAACACACAGCAAAGAAGATCTAACACCCAATAAATAGGCAACTAGGAACTTCCAAAGAAGGTACAAACTTAACCAACTACACCGATATCAGCTAATGGGGGTGAAACATTTAAGTATTTACAAAAGAAAACAGACTAATAAAACAAGGAAGAAAACAATTTGGAACAATACTTCTATTGGTTGATTTTTTTTTTTTATGAAGGCTGTGATCTTCCGTTCTGAAAGCCTGAAAGAAGTCCAACCAAGGCATTGATCTAATCTGATGAATAAGCATCAATTACATTTAGTAACAAACATGACACTTTCCTCCTAATAAACCAATGGTTAAAGATCTAACAACAAAACATACAGTACATACTTTTAAAATTTTCTCTTAGTTGTTCTAACAGTGCACTTTTCTAATACCAAAAATTATTGACGTCAAATTAATTATTACCACGTGGATTTTGTTTATGGTATACCATTAAGAAAAAAAAAATTATTATTATTATACACCATGGTTAAAAATGAGCAGCTCAATGTAAACCTTTTAGTAAGCTACCATTTGTGTGCAAGAGTTATACTTCACCATACTGAACACATTGGAAACTTCCAAAACTGTATCTTCTAAAAAAACAAACAAACACAAGATAAGAGACAAGAGTTCACTTGGCTCAGTAAATTTGCATGACCATACAGCTGTTCTCATTCACAAACCATGCAATTAACCTGTGTTAAAGAAAAGGGGGGTCAGCACTCGGTGGGCTGTCAGCACTAGAGATGAGCGAAGTATTCAAAAATTCGATTCGGCGAATTCGAGGAATAAATTCGAGGCGAATATATTCGCTGCGAATTTAACTTTAAAAAGGGTGTTTCTAGGCTTCAGAGAGCCTTTATATTAGTGCAGCACCCTATGACAAAATGGAACCCACCAGCAGTGTGAGGAGACCTGAAAGTGGCACATGGCAGAGTGTGGCGATGGAGACAGCAGCAATGGGAGGCCGTACAGGGACCCATGACACACTCTGGACCTGGCAGCAGCATGAGGAGGCGGTACAGGGGCCCATGACAGATTACGGGCCTGGCAGCAGCATGAGGAGTCGGTACGGGGGCCCATGGCAGATTACGGGCCTGGCAGCAGCATGAGGAGGCGGTACAGGGGCCCATGACAGATTACGGGCCTGGCAGCAGCATGAGGAGTCGGTACGGGGGCCCATGGCAGATTACGGGCCTGGCAGCAGCAATGGGAGGCCCGTAATCTGCCAGCACCCTATGACAAAATGGAAACCACCAGCAGTGTGAGGAGACCTGAAAGTGGCACATGGCAGAGTGTGGCGATGGAGACAGCAGCAATGGGAGGCCGTACAGGGACCCATGACACACTCTGGACCTGGCAGCAGCATGAGGAGGCGGTACGGGGGCCCATGGCAGATTACGGGCCTGGCAGCAGCAATGGGAGGCCTGTAATCTGCCAGCACCCTATGACAAAATGGAACCCACCAGCAGTGTGAGGAGACCTGAAAGTGGCACATGGCAGAGTGTGGCGATGGAGAAAGCAGCAATGGGAGGCCGTACAGGGACCCATGAGACACTCTGGACCTGGCAGCAGCATGAGGAGGCGGTACAGGGGCCCATGACAGATTACGGGCCTGGCAGCAGCATGAGGAGTCGGTACGGGGGCCCATGGCAGATTACGGGCCTGGCAGCAGCAATGGGAGGCCCGTAATCTGCCAGCACCCTATGACAAAATGGAACCCACCAGCAGTGTGAGGAGACCTGAAAGTGGCAAATGGCAGAGTGTGGCGATGGAGACAGCAGCAATGGGAGGCCGTACAGGGACCCATGAGACACTCTGGACCTGGCAGCAGCATGAGGAGGCGGTACAGGGGCCCATGGCAGATTACAGGCCTGGCAGCAGCAATGGGAGGCCCGTAATCTGCCAGCACCCTATGACAAAATGGAACCCACCAGCAGTGTGAGGAGACCTGAAAGTGGCAAATGGCAGAGTGTGGTGATGGAGACAGCAGCAATGGGAGGCCGTACAGGGACCCATGAGACACTCTGGACCTGGCAGCAGCATGAGGAGGCGGTACAGGGGCCCATGGCAGATTACGGGCCTGGCAGCAGCAATGGGAGGCCCGTAATCTGCCAGCACCCTATGACAAAATGGAACCCACCAGCAGTGTGAGGAGACCTGAAAGTGGCACATGGCAGAGTGTGGCGATGGAGACAGCAGCAATGGGAGGCCGTACAGGGACCCATGACACACTCTGGACCTGGCAGCAGCATGAGGAGGCGGTACAGGGGCCCATGGCAGATTACGGGCCTGGCAGCAGCAATGGGAGGCCCGTAATCTGCCAGCACCCTATGACAAAATGGAACCCACCAGCAGTGTGAGGAGACCTGAAAGTGGCACATGGCAGAGTGTGGCGATGGAGACAGCAGCAATGGGAGGCCGTACAGGGACCCATGAGACACTCTGGACCTGGCAGCAGCATGAGGAGGCGGTACGGGGGCCCATGGCAGATTATGGGCCTGGCAGCAGCAATGAGAGGCCCGTAATCTGCCAGCACCCTATGACAAAATGGAAACCAACAGCAGTGTGAGGAGACCTGAAAGTGGCACATGGCAGAGTGTGGCGATGGAGACAGCAGCAATGGGAGGCCGTACAGGGACCCATGAGACACTCTGGACCTGGCAGCAGCATGAGGAGGTGGTACGGGGGCCCATGGCAGATTACGGGCCTGGCAGCAGCAATGGGAGGCCCGTAATCTGCCAGCACCCTATGACAAAATGGAACCCACCAGCAGTGTGAGGAGACCTGAAAGTGGCACATGGCAGAGTGTGGCGGAAAAACTCACACAGGTTGGGGCGGAGCCTGAGTATGGCGGCGGAGGAGAGCTCAATGTAGGAGCTCTCGGACGGAGCTCCGTGTCCTGACCTCCCCAGGTCCCCTGTGATCCCCCCGAGATATGTAGATAGCCTGGTGGCTTGCCTCTTACCCTGGCCTGGCGGCTCCCCGGGACGGAAAGCGGAGGTGTGCGGGGGGAGAGAGGAGAGTGGCTGGTGAATAGCGGTGAGAGAGCGGTTGGATGCTGGGAAGTCGGCGCGAGCACGTGACCGACCGCAAAGCACGCCTGGGAGTTCGGGAAGCCGGCCGGCCGGCGTTCTGCGGTGAGAGAGCAGAACGGTCCTGTCGGCTGGGGATCGGTGCATTCTCCCTCTATTCCCCCGAGACCCCCAGGGCATAAAGCAAGATAAGAAGGTATTCACTGAGCCCTGGTAAACTGAAGATCAAAGAGACTCTGGAGGGTCCCCCCCCCCCCTTCTCCTTGAATAAAGACCCTATGTGACCTGAAGGAGAGAGCAAACAGCGGGGCCACTGGAGGAAATATACGAGGAGGGTGAGTGACTTTAAGTTGAAATCTTCTATACCCTAACGATGATGCATTACATGGCTCCCTAAAGGGTAGCAGGGGGTAAGTGAAAGGGGGGACCCCGGCGACTGCAAAAAAGGTGGAAAAGATTTGAGGACAGAACAGCCCAAAAAGACCAGCCGGGGAATAGTGCAGAGACTAGTATATAAGACCTTTGATTCTCTCCCCCCTAAATCCAGGAATTTTATAATAGAAGAACAAAGAACAAAAGTTACAGAGAAAATGAAAAATAAAAGTGTAAAAGGAAGTGGGCTTAAAGGGTCCCAGACTGGTACAATTAAAAAATATACCTCCCAAGGAAACGTAACCCCAGAAAGATCCCAGAATAGGACTGAAAGAGGAGAAGCTGATTTCAGCATGGAAAATAGCCCAAGAGTATCATTAGGCCTGGATACCAGCAATCAGCAAGCATTAGGAAATACAGAGACGGAAAAAGATCTACAAATACCTAATAAAAAAGAAATGGCAGAAATGTTTAAAGAACTGGAGAAAACAATAAAACAAGAAATGGTAAATATCCGAAGTGACCTGGGACACCTGCTGGTGAGAATGGAGGAAACGGAGGAGAAAGTTAAAAATCAGACCCAGGCTATCTCTGAGCTTGAAAAAGTAATAATTAGCATAGGGAAAGCCCAAGAAAAATTGAAATATAAAGCTGAGATACAAGAAAATAGAGACAGGAGGAGAAACATCATGATACGTGGGGTCCCAGAGAACTCTAAGGGAGAAAACCTGCAAGAAGTGGTTTGTAAAATATTAAATATTATAACAGACAGCACTGAAATGGAAAAGACTAAAATAGAAGGAATTTTCAGAAAAGGAAACATCCAGAGATACCTGGGGAAAGAAAGCCCGAGAGACATTATAGTTAAATTCTATGAGTTTCGAGATAAAGAAAAAATTTGGAAGAAGATCAAAGGGAAACCAGCTATTAAGTATGAAGGTGGCGACATACAGATATATGCGGACTTGGCCCCAGAGACTCTGTGGAGAAGGAGAACTTTGAGGCCCCTATTGGAAAGGTTAAAAGAATATAATGTGCAATACAGATGGGGGTCTCCTGAATGTTTAATAGGATGGAAAAACGGGGTTACGGCGCACCTCAGGTTCCCAGAAGATCTGAAACATTTTTGTGACAGTTTAAAAATACAAAGAATGGAGATTCCAGGCTGGGAAGAAGATCAATGGGAATTTAGAATGAAGAGAAAAGAGGATTGGCAACTTGTGGGGGGGAGGGGCGGGGGGAGAGGGGGAGGGGGAGAGAGGTGGTGGAGGGAAGATAAGGCTGGTTTTTTTTTTTTTTTTTTTTTTTTGGTCTTTCCTCTACACTGGTCAGCCCTCACCCTACTGCCCCTGCCTTACGGTGCTGGAGATGAACCTAGGAGGGACCAGGGGAGCTATGAGGAGGTCGGACAAGGGGAAGGTCGTCCATGCCCAGAGTTTTTAGCCCAAGGACTAGATCAAAAGTGGAAGTTTCTTCCATAAATGATCAATAGGCAAAAGATGGGCCTAAAAAGAGGGGGGGGGAAGGGGGTGGGGGGGAGGGGGAAGTTGGGGGGGGTGGGTAAGTGGGGAGGGGGGGTTGGAAGGTTGGCAGGGTGGGAAATGGGGGGGAGGGAGGGGGGTGGAAGGTTGGCAGGGTGGGAAATGGGAGAGGGAGGTTGTTTTCTCTGCAAAATAAAAGATGATATAAAAACAAGTGAGAAGGGAGAAGGAGAGAGAAATAAAAAATATAGATGGAGGAGAAAAGAGGAAATTTAAGGAAGATGGAAGAGATTCAGTTTATAACATATAACATAAATGGGTTGAACTGTCCCGGGAAAAGATATAGATTATTTAAAGAATTACATCATAGAGAAGCCTCAGTGATATTTCTACAGGAGACACATCTTGAGATAAGCTCAAATGTTAGACTGAGGTCTAAAAAATACCCAACATGGTACTATGCAGATTCCCCGGTTAAAAGAGCAAAAGGGGTAGCAATAGGCCTGGCAAAGAACGTTAGGTTTGAGTTGGAAGATAGAAAAACAGACCCAGATGGGAGATTTTTGTTCTTAAGGGGCAAGTTACAGGAGATCGAGTGTACACTGGCCAACATCTACTGCCCTAATAAAAAACCGGAGGAGTATCTGAAAAAGGTGTTGAGGAAGTTGATGGACTTTAAAAAAGGACGTTTGATCCTGGCAGGGGATTTTAACTTCTGTATGGACCCACAAAGGGATGCCACCTCCCATATAAAGACAGAAGGAAGTAAGGCCCTGAAATTATTGAAAAAAGAATTACACATAAGTCAACTGGTAGATGCCTGGAGAATTACACACACGCAAGATAGAGATTATACTTTTTTCTCAAATATGCACAAGAGATATTCAAGATTAGATTATATATTAATAGAACATCAATTAATCGACCATCTGACCCAGGTAGATATAGAGACAATAACTTTATCAGACCACGCTCCAGTTACTATGAAAATGGAATGGGGGAGAAGGAAAAGCGGAGGGCTGGGATGGAAATTGAATGAGACACTTTTAGTGGAAAGGGAAATAGCTCAGAAAATAGGGGAGGAGATCGAACGCTTTTTTAAGGAGAATGAGACAGGGGAGGTGTCAACAGCCACAGTGTGGGAGGCTCACAAAGCTTATATAAGAGGAATATTAATGGCGATTGGGGCTAGAAAGAAAAAAGAAAGAAGGGAGAAAATGAATGAGCTCTTAGAAGAAATAGATAAATTAGAACAAATATATAAGAATAGAATAACAAAAGAAACAGAGCTGAAGTTAAAAAAACAGAAGGAAGAACTGAAAGAAATGATAGAAGAGGAGAGGAGAAAAGTATATAATAGAGTTCTAAGTGAGAGATATAGATGGGGAGAAAGACCTGGAAAGTATCTGATGAGAGCCCTGAGGAAAAAGAAAAATAGAAATTATATAGAAAAAATAAAAGATGCTAAAGGAAACATGAAACACTCAAATAAAGATATCACCAAAGCCTTCATAGAATATTACAGGAAACTGTACAATATAAGCCCCTCGGAAAGTTCAGAAACTATAGACAGTGAGAAAAACCAGAAAAGAAAGAAATATTTGGAAATGGCTAGGTTATTAAAATTAAGCGAGGACCAACTAAACTCCCTAGACGCAGATATCTCACAGGAAGAAATAAAACTAGCATTAAAGGGGACAGTGTCGGGGAAAAGCCCAGGCCCAGATGGTTATACAGTGAGATACTATAAAAAATTCAGTGAAATCTTAGTACCAAAACTCAAAAACTACATGAATGCACTAGGTGGAGAGATGGAAGTAAGAAAAGAATCATTACAAGCCCAACTCGTGCTCATTCAGAAAGAGGGAAAAGATCCCTCTCAGTGTTCTAGCTATAGACCTATTTCACTACTGAACACAGACACTAAGTTGTACGCAAAGGTCCTAGCAAACAGATTGAAAGAGCTAATGCCTGGATGGATACATGAGGATCAGGTGGGCTTTGTTCCAGGGAGGGAAGGAAAAGATAATGGGGTACGATCATTGATGCTAATCCAAAAGAGTAAAAAGGGAAAAGAACCGGCGGTACTACTGTCTATAGATGCTGAAAAAGCGTTTGATAGGGTAAATTGGAGATTCATGATGGACACTCTGGAAGCTTTGGGAATCGGGCCTAGGATGAGAGAATGGATAGGAAAGCTGTACAGATACCCCTCGGTGGTCATTGGGGTAAATGGGGAGAGGTCAGAACCCATTGAGATGTCAAACGGAACAAGACAGGGATGCCCATTATCCCCATTGCTGTATGTTATATCTCTAGAACCTCTACTATCAACAATAAGATTGAATAGAGACGTAAAGGGAATCCGAATAGGAGATACGGAACATAAAGTTGCTGCTTTCGCAGACGACTTGTTGTTCTATGTAGGAAACCCCAGGATAACACTTCCAAACTTAATGAAGTCACTAAAGGAGTACGGAGAACTATCAAATTTAAAGATAAATCCAACAAAAACGGAGATTCTAAATATAAACATCTTAAAAAACGAAAAAGAAAGGATACAAAAAGAATTTCCCTTTAAATGGAAAGATAGAGATATAAAATATCTAGGAGTAAAACTTACAGCCTCACATAAACATCTATATAAACTAAACTATATTACACTGATAAATGAGATTAGAGATGAATTAAAAAGATTGGAGGGAGGAACCCCGACATGGATGGGCCGTATTAATCTGGTAAAAATGGTAATAGTACCAAAAATCATATATAGATATCAAATGATCCCAATTAAACTCCCAGAGATTTTCTTTAAAATAATTAAGAAATTGATAACAAGATACATATGGAGGAATAAAAAATCAAGACTGTCATACGAACTGCTAAGTAGGAGGAAAGAAAGAGGGGGTTTAGGGCTCCCAGACTTTAAAAGATATTACAAAGCGGTAATACTGGCAAGAACCATAGATTGGATATTTAATAATAAAAAAAGTTGGGTGAGAATAGAGAATGAACTCAGCGGAATAGACTTGGGAAGAATGATATGGGTACCAACACAGTATAGGGGTTTAAATGACAATGTAAATACATACACTTTGAATGTTTTAAAGATTTGGGATAACTTACACAGAAGTATGAAATGGACTTTTAATTCTACACTGATTCCACTAAAAAATACAGAGTTTTTCCCCCCAGGTAGAGAAGAAATAGGAGGGAAGTGGTTTAAAAAAGATAAGGTGCAATTAGGAGATATCTTGGTGGGAGATGAAATAGGAGCATATGGCGAATTGAAAAAAAAAGAGGGAGAGATTTTCACTAAATTAGACGAATGGCGGTATTTCCAATTGAGGTGTTTTGTCGGAAGTTTGCCAAGACCTTTAAGGACAAGAGACAATTGGAACTTGTTTGAAAAGACATTGGGAACACAAGGTGATGGGAAACACGGGATTGCTAGAATTTATAAAATACTCACTGAACTAGACACAAACACGAAACCAACATATTTAACTAAATGGGAAATGGATATGGGAGTTGTGATAGATGAGGAAAAGCAGAGGAGAATGTATAGATTAACTCACGAAAATGTCTCTATGAGAGAAGTAGAAATGAACTATAAGTGTTTGACAAGATGGCACATTTCACCAGTAGTAGAAAATAAGATGTGTGGAGAGAGTACACCGCTGTGTTGGAGGGGATGTGGAGAAATAGGCACAATATACCATATATGGTGGGGATGCCCAAAAATCCAGATATTCTGGACAACAATAATCCACTTAATAAGAAAATTGACAGAAATAGATATAAATCTAGATCCAGAAGTATGTATTTTGCACATCACGGATATAACGGTAAATAAATATAAAAAATCAGGGATATGGAACTATATAAATGCTGCAAAAGCCCTGATACCCAAGTTCTGGAGGCAAATAGAGGCACCAAAGGAAGAGGACTGGATTGAAAGAGTTGAGCAGATTAAAAAGATGGAAAGGCTGTGCCATACCCAAGAAGATAAGATGGAGGTTTATCATGGGAAATGGGAGAACTGGGAAAAAGCCAGATTATATATGAGGTGTAGGAAAGAATAAAGATAACAACAGAAAAATTCCACTTGCTGATATAAGAAGACGTAGAGAAAAGATAGAATAGGCAGAGGGGACATAGGGTGGGGGGTGGAGAAGGGGGGAAAAGGTTGCATAGAGTATATAAAGTAGAAATGTTGGTTAATATAATATTATAGAATATATTTTATATATATATATATATTTATATTGTGATGATGAAATGTAATTGAAATGGAAAATTAATAAATATTTGAATTATAAAAAAAAAAACCTCAAAAAAAAAAAAAAAAAAAAATGGCAGAGTGTGGCGATGGAGACAGCAGCAATGGGAGGCCGTACAGGGACCCATGACACACTACGGGCCTGGCAGCAGCATGAGGAGGCGGTACGGGGGCCCATGGCAGATTACGGGCCTGGCAGCAGCAATGGGAGGCCCGTAATCTGCCAGCACCCTATGACAAAATGGAAACCAACAGCAGTGTGAGGAGACCTGAAAGTGGCACATGGCAGAGTGTGGCGATGGAGACATCAGCAATGGGAGGCCGTACAGGGACCCATGAGACACTCTGGACCTGGCAGCAGCATGAGGAGGCGGTACAGGGGCCCATGGCAGATTACGGGCCTGGCAGCAGCAATGGGAGGCCCGTAATCTGCCAGCACCCTATGACAAAATGGAACCCACCAGCAGTGTGAGGAGACCTGAAAGTGGCACATGGCAGAGTGTGGCGATGGAGACAGCAGCAATGGGAGGCCGTACAGGGACCCATGACACACTACGGGCCTGGCAGCAGCATGAGGAGGCGGTACGGGGGCCCATGGCAGATTACGGGCCTGGCAGCAGCAATGGGAGGCCCGTAATCTGCCAGCACCCTATGACAAAATGGAACCCACCAGCAGTGTGAGGAGACCTGAAAGTGGCACATGGCAGAGTGTGGCGATGGAGACAGCAGCAATGGGAGGCCGTACAGGGACCCATGACACACTACGGGCCTGGCAGCAGCATGAGGAGGCGGTACAGGGGCCCATGGCAGATTACGGGCCTGGCAGCAGCAATGGGAGGCCCGTAATCTGCCAGCACTCTATGACAAAATGGAAACCAACAGCAGTGTGAGGAGACCTGAAAGTGGCACATGGCAGAGTGTGGCGATGGAGACAGCAGCAATGGGAGGCCGTACAGGGACCCATGAGACACTCTGGACCTGGCAGCAGCATGAGGAGGCGGTACAGGGACCCATGGCAGATTACGGGCCTGGCAGCAGCAATGGGAGGCCTGTAATCTGCCAGCACCCTATGACAAAATGGAACCCACCAGCAGTGTGAGGAGACCTGAAAGTGGCACATGGCAGAGTGTGGCGATGGAGACAGCAGCAATGGGAGGCCGTACAGGGACCCATGACACACTACGGGCCTGGCAGCAGCATGAGGAGGCGGTACGGGGGCCCATGGCAGATTACAGGCCTGGCAGCAGCAATGGGAGGCCCGTAATCTGCCAGCACCCTATGACAAAATGGAAACCAACAGCAGTGTGAGGAGACCTGAAAGTGGCACATGGCAGAGTGTGGCGATGGAGACAGCAGCAATGGGAGGCCGTACAGGGACCCATGAGACACTCTGGACCTGGCAGCAGCATGAGGAGGCGGTACAGGGGCCCATGGCAGATTACGGGCCTGGCAGCAGCAATGGGAGGCCCGTAATCTGCCAGCACCCTATGACAAAATGGAACCCACCAGCAGTGTGAGGAGACCTGAAAGTGGCACATGGCAGAGTGTGGCGATGGAGACATCAGCAATGGGAGGCCGTACAGGGACCCATGACACACTACGGGCCTGGCAGCAGCATGAGGAGGCGGTACGGGGGCCCATGGCAGATTACGGGCCTGGCAGCAGCAATGGGAGGCCCGTAATCTGCCAGCACCCTATGACAAAATGGAAACCAACAGCAGTGTGAGGAGACCTGAAAGTGGCACATGGCAGAGTGTGGAGATGGAGACAGCAGCAAAGGGAGGCCGTACAGGGACCCATGAGACACTCTGGACCTGGCAGCAGCATGAGGAGGCGGTACAGGGGCCCATGGCAGATTACGGGCCTGGCAGCAGCAATGGGAGGCCCGTAATCTGCCAGCACCCTATGACAAAATGGAACCCACCAGCAGTGTGAGGAGACCTGAAAGTGGCACATGGCAGAGTGTGGCGATGGAGACAGCAGCAATGGGAGGCCGTACAGGGACCCATGACACACTCTGGACCTGGCAGCAGCATGAGGAGGCGGTACGGGGGCCCATGGCAGATTACGGGCCTGGCAGCAGCAATGGGAGGCCGTAATCTGCCAGCACCCTATGACAAAATGGAACCCACCAGCAGTGTGAGGAGACCTGAAAGTGGCACATGGCAGAGTGTGGCGATGGAGACAGCAGCAATGGGAGGCCGTACAGGGACCCATGAGACACTCTGGACCTGGCAGCAGCATGAGGAGGCGGTACGGGGGCCCATGGCAGATTATGGGCCTGGCAGCAGCAATGGGAGGCCCGTAATCTGCCAGCACCCTATGACAAAATGGAAACCACCAGCAGTGTGAGGAGACCTGAAAGTGGCACATGGCAGAGTGTGGCGATGGAGACAGCAGCAATGGGAGGCCGTACAGGGACCCATGAGACACTCTGGACCTGGCAGCAGCATGAGGAGGCGGTACGGGGGCCCATGGCAGATTACGGGCCTGGCAGCAGCAATGGGAGGCCCGTAATCTGCCAGCACCCTATGACAAAATGGAACCCACCAGCAGTGTGAGGAGACCTGAAAGTGGCACATGGCAGAGTGTGGCGATGGAGACAGCAGCAATGGGAGGCCGTACAGGGACCCATGACACACTACGGGCCTGGCAGCAGCATGAGGAGGCGGTACGGGGGCCCATGGCAGATTACGGGCCTGGCAGCAGCAATGGGAGGCCCGTAATCTGCCAGCACCCTATGACAAAATGGAACCCACCAGCAGTGTGAGGAGACCTGAAAGTGGCACATGGCAGAGTGTGGCGATGGAGACAGCAGCAATGGGAGGCCGTACAGGGACCCATGACACACTCTGGACCTGGCAGCAGCATGAGGAGGCGGTACGGGGGCCCATGGCAGATTATGGGCCTGGCAGCAGCAATGGGAGGCCCGTAATCTGCCAGCACCCTATGACAAAATGGAAACCACCAGCAGTGTGAGGAGACCTGAAAGTGGCACATGGCAGAGTGTGGCGATGGAGACAGCAGCAATGGGAGGCCGTACAGGGACCCATGAGACACTCTGGACCTGGCAGCAGCATGAGGAGGCGGTACGGGGGCCCATGGCAGATTACGGGCCTGGCAGCAGCAATGGGAGGCCCGTAATCTGCCAGCACCCTATGACAAAATGGAACCCACCAGCAGTGTGAGGAGACCTGAAAGTGGCACATGGCAGAGTGTGGCGATGGAGACAGCAGCAATGGGAGGCCGTACAGGGACCCATGACACACTACGGGCCTGGCAGCAGCATGAGGAGGCGGTACGGGGGCCCATGGCAGATTACGGGCCTGGCAGCAGCAATGGGAGGCCCGTAATCTGCCAGCACCCTATGACAAAATGGAACCCACCAGCAGTGTGAGGAGACCTGAAAGTGGCACATGGCAGAGTGTGGCGATGGAGACAGCAGCAATGGGAGGCCGTACA
The DNA here is from genome assembly GCF_062004578.1 of Staurois parvus. NCBI lineage: Eukaryota > Metazoa > Chordata > Amphibia > Anura > Ranidae > Staurois > Staurois parvus. The sequence continues at coordinate 4,981,026 of NW_028318245.1, read as the reverse complement.
GGGACCCATGACACACTACGGGCCTGGCAGCAGCATGAGGAGGCGGTACGGGGGCCCATGGCAGATTACGGGCCTGGCAGCAGCAATGGGAGGCCCGTAATCTGCCAGCACCCTATGACAAAATGGAAACCAACAGCAGTGTGAGGAGACCTGAAAGTGGCACATGGCAGAGTGTGGCGATGGAGACAGCAGCAATGGGAGGCCGTACAGGGACCCATGAGACACTCTGGACCTGGCAGCAGCATGAGGAGGCGGTACGGGGGCCCATGGCAGATTACGGGCCTGGCAGCAGCAATGGGAGGCCCGTAATCTGCCAGCACCCTATGACAAAATGGAACCCACCAGCAGTGTGAGGAGACCTGAAAGTGGCACATGGCAGAGTGTGGCGATGGAGACATCAGCAATGGGAGGCCGTACAGGGACCCATGACACACTACGGGCCTGGCAGCAGCATGAGGAGGCGGTACGGGGGCCCATGGCAGATTACGGGCCTGGCAGCAGCAATGGGAGGCCCGTAATCTGCCAGCACCCTATGACAAAATGGAAACCAACAGCAGTGTGAGGAGACCTGAAAGTGGCACATGGCAGAGTGTGGCGATGGAGACAGCAGCAATGGGAGGCCGTACAGGGACCCATGAGACACTCTGGACCTGGCAGCAGCATGAGGAGGCGGTACGGGGGCCCATGGCAGATTACGGGCCTGGCAGCAGCAATGGGAGGCCCGTAATCTGCCAGCACCCTATGACAAAATGGAACCCACCAGCAGTGTGAGGAGACCTGAAAGTGGCACATGGCAGAGTGTGGCGATGGAGACAGCAGCAATGGGAGGCCGTACAGGGACCCATGACACACTACGGGCCTGGCAGCAGCATGAGGAGGCGGTACGGGGGCCCATGGCAGATTACGGGCCTGGCAGCAGCAATGGGAGGCCCGTAATCTGCCAGCACCCTATGACAAAATGGAAACCAACAGCAGTGTGAGGAGACCTGAAAGTGGCACATGGCAGAGTGTGGCGATGGAGACAGCAGCAATGGGAGGCCGTACAGGGACCCATGAGACACTCTGGACCTGGCAGCAGCATGAGGAGGCGGTACAGGGGCCCATGGCAGATTACGGGCCTGGCAGCAGCAATGGGAGGCCTGTAATCTGCCAGCACCCTATGACAAAATGGAACCCACCAGCAGTGTGAGGAGACCTGAAAGTGGCACATGGCAGAGTGTGGCGATGGAGACAGCAGCAATGGGAGGCCGTACAGGGACCCATGACACACTACGGGCCTGGCAGCAGCATGAGGAGGCGGTACGGGGGCCCATGGCAGATTACGGGCCTGGCAGCAGCAATGGGAGGCCCGTAATCTGCCAGCACCCTATGACAAAATGGAACCCACCAGCAGTGTGAGGAGACCTGAAAGTGGCACATGGCAGAGTGTGGCGATGGAGACAGCAGCAATGGGAGGCCGTACAGGGACCCATGACACACTACGGGCCTGGCAGCAGCATGAGGAGGCGGTACGGGGGCCCATGGCAGATTACGGGCCTGGCAGCAGCAATGGGAGGCCCGTAATCTGCCAGCACTCTATGACAAAATGGAAACCAACAGCAGTGTGAGGAGACCTGAAAGTGGCACATGGCAGAGTGTGGCGATGGAGACAGCAGCAATGGGAGGCCGTACAGGGACCCATGAGACACTCTGGACCTGGCAGCAGCATGAGGAGGCGGTACAGGGACCCATGGCAGATTACGGGCCTGGCAGCAGCAATGGGAGGCCTGTAATCTGCCAGCACCCTATGACAAAATGGAACCCACCAGCAGTGTGAGGAGACCTGAAAGTGGCACATGGCAGAGTGTGGCGATGGAGACAGCAGCAATGGGAGGCCGTACAGGGACCCATGACACACTACGGGCCTGGCAGCAGCATGAGGAGGCGGTACGGGGGCCCATGGCAGATTACGGGCCTGGCAGCAGCAATGGGAGGCCCGTAATCTGCCAGCACCCTATGACAAAATGGAAACCAACAGCAGTGTGAGGAGACCTGAAAGTGGCACATGGCAGAGTGTGGCGATGGAGACAGCAGCAATGGGAGGCCGTACAGGGACCCATGAGACACTCTGGACCTGGCAGCAGCATGAGGAGGCGGTACAGGGGCCCATGGCAGATTACGGGCCTGGCAGCAGCAATGGGAGGCCCGTAATCTGCCAGCACCCTATGACAAAATGGAACCCACCAGCAGTGTGAGGAGACCTGAAAGTGGCACATGGCAGAGTGTGGCGATGGAGACAGCAGCAATGGGAGGCCGTACAGGGACCCATGACACACTACGGGCCTGGCAGCAGCATGAGGAGGCGGTACGGGGGCCCATGGCAGATTACGGGCCTGGCAGCAGCAATGGGAGGCCCGTAATCTGCCAGCACCCTATGACAAAATGGAAACCAACAGCAGTGTGAGGAGACCTGAAAGTGGCACATGGCAGAGTGTGGAGATGGAGACAGCAGCAAAGGGAGGCCGTACAGGGACCCATGAGACACTCTGGACCTGGCAGCAGCATGAGGAGGCGGTACAGGGGCCCATGGCAGATTACGGGCCTGGCAGCAGCAATGGGAGGCCCGTAATCTGCCAGCACCCTATGACAAAATGGAACCCACCAGCAGTGTGAGGAGACCTGAAAGTGGCACATGGCAGAGTGTGGCGATGGAGACAGCAGCAATGGGAGGCCGTACAGGGACCCATGACACACTCTGGACCTGGCAGCAGCATGAGGAGGCGGTACGGGGGCCCATGGCAGATTACGGGCCTGGCAGCAGCAATGGGAGGCCGTAATCTGCCAGCACCCTATGACAAAATGGAACCCACCAGCAGTGTGAGGAGACCTGAAAGTGGCACATGGCAGAGTGTGGCGATGGAGACAGCAGCAATGGGAGGCCGTACAGGGACCCATGAGACACTCTGGACCTGGCAGCAGCATGAGGAGGCGGTACGGGGGCCCATGGCAGATTATGGGCCTGGCAGCAGCAATGGGAGGCCCGTAATCTGCCAGCACCCTATGACAAAATGGAAACCACCAGCAGTGTGAGGAGACCTGAAAGTGGCACATGGCAGAGTGTGGCGATGGAGACAGCAGCAATGGGAGGCCGTACAGGGACCCATGAGACACTCTGGACCTGGCAGCAGCATGAGGAGGCGGTACGGGGGCCCATGGCAGATTACGGGCCTGGCAGCAGCAATGGGAGGCCCGTAATCTGCCAGCACCCTATGACAAAATGGAACCCACCAGCAGTGTGAGGAGACCTGAAAGTGGCACATGGCAGAGTGTGGCGATGGAGACAGCAGCAATGGGAGGCCGTACAGGGACCCATGACACACTACGGGCCTGGCAGCAGCATGAGGAGGCGGTACGGGGGCCCATGGCAGATTACGGGCCTGGCAGCAGCAATGGGAGGCCCGTAATCTGCCAGCACCCTATGACAAAATGGAACCCACCAGCAGTGTGAGGAGACCTGAAAGTGGCACATGGCAGAGTGTGGCGATGGAGACAGCAGCAATGGGAGGCCGTACAGGGACCCATGACACACTACGGGCCTGGCAGCAGCATGAGGAGGCGGTACGGGGGCCCATGGCAGATTACGGGCCTGGCAGCAGCAATGGGAGGCCCGTAATCTGCCAGCACCCTATGACAAAATGGAAACCAACAGCAGTGTGAGGAGACCTGAAAGTGGCACATGGCAGAGTGTGGCGATGGAGACAGCAGCAATGGGAGGCCGTACAGGGACCCATGAGACACTCTGGACCTGGCAGCAGCATGAGGAGGCGGTACGGGGGCCCATGGCAGATTACGGGCCTGGCAGCAGCAATGGGAGGCCCGTAATCTGCCAGCACCCTATGACAAAATGGAACCCACCAGCAGTGTGAGGAGACCTGAAAGTGGCACATGGCAGAGTGTGGCGATGGAGACATCAGCAATGGGAGGCCGTACAGGGACCCATGACACACTACGGGCCTGGCAGCAGCATGAGGAGGCGGTACGGGGGCCCATGGCAGATTACGGGCCTGGCAGCAGCAATGGGAGGCCCGTAATCTGCCAGCACCCTATGACAAAATGGAAACCAACAGCAGTGTGAGGAGACCTGAAAGTGGCACATGGCAGAGTGTGGCGATGGAGACAGCAGCAATGGGAGGCCGTACAGGGACCCATGAGACACTCTGGACCTGGCAGCAGCATGAGGAGGCGGTACAGGGGCCCATGGCAGATTACGGGCCTGGCAGCAGCAATGGGAGGCCCGTAATCTGCCAGCACCCTATGACAAAATGGAACCCACCAGCAGTGTGAGGAGACCTGAAAGTGGCACATGGCAGAGTGTGGCGATGGAGACAGCAGCAATGGGAGGCCGTACAGGGACCCATGACACACTACGGGCCTGGCAGCAGCATGAGGAGGCGGTACGGGGGCCCATGGCAGATTACGGGCCTGGCAGCAGCAATGGGAGGCCCGTAATCTGCCAGCACCCTATGACAAAATGGAAACCAACAGCAGTGTGAGGAGACCTGAAAGTGGCACATGGCAGAGTGTGGCGATGGAGACAGCAGCAATGGGAGGCCGTACAGGGACCCATGAGAGGCTCTGGACCTGGCAGCAGCATGAGGAGGCGGTACGGGGGCCCATGGCACATTACGGGCCTGGCAGCAGCAATGGGAGGCCCGTAATCTGCCAGCACCCTATGACAAAATGGAACCCACCAGCAGTGTGAGGAGACCTGAAAGTGGCACATGGCAGAGTGTGGCGATGGAGACATGGGACCCCTGGCCACGCTTGACTTTCTGGCCACATAGTCGACATACGACTACGTTTACTTCCTCGGGCGGCTTGACGAAAAATTGCCACACCGCCGAGTAGGAAACTTTGCCCCCGCTACTTCTCACTGGCTGACTGCTACTTCCTCCGTGCACACCGGCACCACTACTGGCCGTGGTGGTAGGCTGCAGTGGAGCTGGTGCTCTACTCCGTGGCCGTTTGCCTCCACTGACACTGCTGCGACCCTGCTGCCTCCTGGGCAACCCACCGACTGTTTTGCTCGCTGCCAAGCTGGCACCCTCTTCTCCTGATGATGCGGAAGCAATAGCCTGATGACGACGAGGCTGCCAAGTGTGATCAGCCTCATCATCATCAATTAGGGTCTCCGCCTCACTACTAGCCCCCTCGGCTGCGTGTGGGTCAGGAGACAGACCTGTCTCTAGACCGGCTACCGAGCCACTCTCCTCGCCAGTACTTCTTCGCCTGGCTGCTGAAGAGGCGGATGTCTCCCCCCGTTCCTGACCGCCCTCTGTTAGCTCTTCCTCAATGTACAGTGGGGCTGAGCCCACAGCATGCGATACTTCGCTTGGTGAGGGAACACCAAAGGACAGGGGCAGGTAGAGGACACGTGATTTCAGTGGGCTTGCTCCCGGGCCATGCCAACTAACGGTTGTGTCTGACGTACCCACCGACCGTTGGCTGTAGGTGTCAGAGGTGACCTGGGAAGAGGAAGACGACCGAGCCAACCAATCGATGACGGCAGGGTTGTCGGTGGAGACACGACCGCTGGATGACACCGGGAGCACTGGCCTCTGGCTGCGACTAGTGCTGCCTCGACCCCTTCCTCTGCTGCCACGTCTGCTCGCTCCTAAAACATGGCCTCCTCTGACACTCCCCTGTGTGTTGTCTGACATACTCTTTAATTCAACAATTCTGTGTCCCTGAGTAACAATTCTGTGTCCCTGAGTAACAATTCTGTGTCCCTGAGTAACAATTCTGTGTCCCTCAGTAACAATTCTGTGTCCCTCAGTAACAATTCTGTGTCTGTCCCTGAGTAACAATTCTGTGTCCCTCAGTAACAATTCTGTGTCCCTCAGTAACAATTCTGTGTCCCTCAGTAACAATTCTGTGTCTGTCCCTGAGTAACAATTCTGTGTCCCTCAGTAACAATTCTGTGTCCCTCAGTAACAATTCTGTGTCCCTCAGTAACAATTCTGTGTCTGTCCCTGAGTAACAATTCTGTGTCCCTGAGTAACAGTTCTGTGTCCCTGAGTAACAATTCTGTGTCCCTGAGTAACAATTCTGTGTCCCTGAGTAACAATTCTGTGTCCCTCAGTAACAATTCTGTGTCTGTCCCTGAGTAACAATTCTGTGTCTGTCCCTGAATAACAATTCTGTGTCCCTCAGTAACAATTCTGTGTCCCTCAGTAACAATTCTGTGTCTGTCCCTGAGTAACAATTCTGTGTCCCTGAGTAACAGTTCTGTTTCCCTGAGTAACAATTCTGTGTCCCTGAGTAACAATTCTGTGTCCCTGAGTAACAATTCTGTGTCCCTCAGTAACAATTCTGTGTCTGTCCCTGAGTAACAGTTCTGTGTCCCTGAGTAACAGTTCTGTGTCCCTGAGTAACAATTCTGTGTCCCTCAGTAACAATTCTGTGTCCCTCAGTAACAATTCTGTGTCCCTCAGTAACAATTCTGTGTCTGTCCCTGAGTAACAATTCTGTGTCCCTGAGTAACAGTTCTGTGTCCCTGAGTAACAATTCTGTGTCCCTGAGTAACAATTCTGTGTCCCTCAGTAACAATTCTGTGTCCCTCAGTAACAATTCTGTGTCCCTCAGTAACAATTCTGTGTCTGTCCCTGAGTAACAATTCTGTGTCCCTCAGTAACAATTCTGTGTCTGTCCCTGAGTAACAGTTCTGTGTCCCTGAGTAACAATTCTGTGTCCCTGAGTAACAATTCTGTGTCCCTAAGTAACGATTCTGTGTCCCTAAAGTATCTGTGGCCCTAACTCTGTCCCTAATACAGAGAGGTCTGTCTCTCTTGAATGACCGGAGGCAAATGGAGAATTGTAAGATGGCCGCAATTTATAGCTCCACCATTACACAGTGCTGGCTGGCTGGCTGCTGATTGGCTAATGCGATCACATGTCATGAATGAATGCATTATGGGTCAGCGCGCCTTGTCTGCGCGCCTTCCCAGAGATCCCCGCTCCGTCGCCACACATGTCGCCGCCATTTTTGGAAAAATTTCGATTCGCGCATCCGAAGTCTTTTTTCTAATATTTGAAACGAATTCCACTTCGCCAAGTTCGATTCGCTCATCTCTAGTCAGCACCTTAAACATATGAGACAGCACTCCTGATTTTTAAACTTTAAATAAGATCAGTGAAAATGCTTTTTACATGTCACTAATTCTTTTAACATTCCCCTTGACTTTTTATCAATTTTAATAACGGCAATGGGTGTGGCTTAAGTGTCCAAACCAATAGTTACCCCAGCAAGCGTTTCACAATTTTCAACTTACAATTTTCTTAGATTAAATTTTTTAGAATGAGCAGTATATTTTACATGTTTTTTTTTTTTTTCCCTACATTAAATTTATCACATTCCTAAATTGGAAAGTGCAAAACTTCTGCATATTACACTTCTAGCTTTACGATTTTAAGTGATTAGTTACCCCAATCATGTCTCAATTTGTTTAAACTTCTAAAAGTCAAAAATCAAAATTTAGTAATTTTAAGGTCAAAATGTGTTTATCTTCTAGATGTTGCCATGACCAACATGGAATTGACTCGTTACCTTTACTTGCAACATCACATCACCTTAAAACATAAGTAACAAACACAAAACAAATCATTATGCCACTGATATTGAATCAGTATTGTCAGATATTTTGCTGACACGGCACTTTAGGCGCATTAATACAGTCAACCCAGACAATACAACATACAATCCATGGATCTCACACATCTTATCACAACAACATACTCTCACAATTAGCTTGCTTAAATTCTAGACAAAAATAGGAGCACATTTCTCTAATAAGGCTGCATTCTCTCTCTTTTTTTTTCTGGACTGTACCTCAAATATATATATAGATCTCATTATTTCCTTTTTTTTTTTTTTTTTTAATCTGGTGTTCATACTTACAGTAGGCTGTAACCCATGCCTCTAGTTAGGTCATTGTAAGTAGGCAGGGCGGTAGTACAAGCTATCATGTGCTTACAGTTATTTGGCAATATTTTCAGGTTCTTGTTCTTATATAGGACTATAAGTCTCTTTTATTTCCTTTTTCAACAATTTTGTTCACATTGTTCACTCACATTTGTTCAATTGTCTTATCTTTGAAAGTATCTGGGTAGTACTTTTTTTTTTTTTTTTTTTACATTCTTTCAAGAGTTTAAGGTGAAATTTCCCTTCTAGGGGTACTAAACCCCTGTGTGCCTTGGTTCCATTCCTTGAGGGATTCAGCCACTCCTGTTCCAAAGTTATATATCATGTACTTTGGCAATCCAGGAGGAGCTCCTGGTGGTATCACACAGATACCCATTTGGGGTGTACACGGTGGTACAATTCCCCATCTCACACGGTGGTGAGACTTCCTCAAGAATTAATCTATTACTAAGCCCCCACGATCAAATGCAAGATACGATATACCTAGATAATGTCAGAATTCATCTATTACTAGGCCCCCACGATCATATGCAAAGATACGATATACCTAGATAATAGCAGGAACCGTATATCTGGCCCCCAATCCTGGCCAAGGATATATACCAGACTATACTATGAATAAATCAGCCACACAGACTGAACAGGGACACCTCAGTCACATAGGCTGAGGGGATTCAGTTATACAGAGTAAAACAATTCAGGAATGTAAAAAAATAAGTACTTCTTTCTACAAAAAGAGAGACAGTCCACTTATATGTATAACACATGGCAGTGCATAAAGAGATCAGTACAGTACAACCAAAATTTCTATAGGAAAAGATTATAGAACTTTTTAGAGAAAGTATAGTATCTGACAGCTTTGTTTCCCTAAAAAGTCTTCCACATCAGTTTATAGACACTGCTGTAGAATAGAAAAGACAGTTCCTCTACTTATGGTGTGACTTTATGGAGAGCCATGCAGAAGAGAGAAAAAAAAAAAAAAGAAAGCTTCATCAATCAAAACTGGTACTAATGTTTCAAGCAGTGCTGTTTTTAAGCAGCCTGTCACCCATGGCAATGGACCACATGGCCCCACCACACTTAGTACCTTATCAGTCATACCTCAAGATATTTTGAGTCAGAAGACCCGATCCCTGACCTGCCCAGTCGCCCGGTAACAGGAACTGCAGAGATCCTACCTAACCACACATTGCACCTGAAATAGGGCAAATCGTTCAGCAGAACACATTCATGCAAAAGGACAGTAATAAGTAACATAGTATGGAAAGTAAAAAAAAGAAAAGAAAAAAATTCAACAGTCAAGGTTCTTGGAAAGGGTACTTTTCCACAACATCGACTTTACAGAAAAAGGCACAGCACAAGGGGAAATCATAGTAAGCAGAAAGTTAGCTTACCACTGCCAGCAGAGATGACTTCCCAGGTTGTGCTGTCCTTCTGTGTCTAAACGATGTCTGTAGAGTTTCCCTTTCCGGCTCGAAGGACCAAATTGACGGGGAAACCCAAAACTCATGGGTTTCAGTAACATTTTGACTGCTGAAGCCGGATTGAAAAGTAGATGTTTATTATACAAGCATGTAGCTAGACCTCCATGCAGGGAGAGCAAAACAATACATGGTGTTGGATTCAAAGAAATTCTCTATCTAACTAAGGCTTTCTAATACAATTTATATGCTCTACAGTGGGTGGTACCTAGCTATCTGATCTTTCTTTGAAGAGTCATCTGTGTCTTTGGTGTAACTCATTGAGATGCGAATAGTTATCCAAATGTTATTGTTACTTCCATTGTCCTTTGGGTTTAACAGGTCTTCAAAGGCTGTGATAATAATCTTGTAGACAATAGGTGGTGTGAATGCTGCAGAGCTGGAGGTAGAACTGGAGTGCCAAATGTATTTCATATTTATATCTAGAAATGGCTGCTCCATTTTCCCTTACACATTCAATGTCATTTGATTTTTAATTTAATTATACAATATTTTGTCTCAACCAAGGCTTAATTTTATTGTGTCTTAATTGGCTATTCTGGCTTCAGAAGTATAAAAGGTCTTCACGTTACAATATTTGCTCTGACTCTTCCTTTTAAGTCTTCATAATTGGAGGATGAGTGGTTGGAATGTGTTCACTTCATAGAGATCATTCATTGTTTTTTTTTTATTCGCGAGATGGGGAGTTCAGAAGGTCCATTTACAGGCGTCTAGAAGGTCCAGTTCCAAAGAGTCCAGTAGGTCCAGATACAGGAGTCCTGAAGGTCCAGTTCCAGAGATTCTAGGAGGTCCAGTTACAGGAATCCAGAAGGTCCAATTTCAGAGAGTCCAGAAGGTCCCGTTCCAGAGAATCCAGGAGTTCATGTTCCAGAGAGTCCACTAGATCCCATTCCAGAGAGTCCAGTAGGTCCCATTCCAGAGAGTCCAGTAGGTCCCATTCCAGAGAGTTCAAAGGTCCAGTTCCCAAGAGTCCAAAAGATCCAGTTCCCAAGAGTCCAGAAGGTCCAGTTACAGTAGTCCAGAAGGTCCAGTTCCAGAGATTCTAGGAGGTTCCATTCCAGAGAGTCCATAAGGTCCAATTCTAGAGAGTCCATTAGGTTTCATTCCAGAGAGTCCAAAAGGTCCAGTTCCAAAGAGTCCAAAAGGTCCAGTTCCAAAGAGTCCAGAAGGTCCAGTTCCATAAAGTCCAGAAGGTCCAGTTCCACATGTGTATCAGATGATATTCTAAGGCAGTGGTCTCCAAACTGCAGCCCAGAGGCTCCAAAGAGTCCAAAAGGTCCAGTTCCCAAGAGTCCAGAAGGTCCAGTTACAGGTGTGCAGAAGGTCCAGTTCCAGAGATTCTAGGAGGTCCAGCTCCAGGAATACAGAAGGTCCCGTTCCAGAGATTCTAGGAGGTCCCGTTCCAGAGAATCCATAAGGTCCAATTCTAGAGAGTCCAGTAGGTTTAATTCCAGAGAGTCCAAAAGGTCCCGTTCCAAAGAGTCCAAAAGGTCCAGTTCCAAAGAGTCCAGAAGTTCCAGTAGTCCAGAAGGTCCAGTTCCAGAGATTCCAGAAGGTCCAGTTCTACATGTGTATCAGATAATATTCTAAGGCAGTGGTCTCCAAACTGCAGCCCAGAGGCTCCAAAGAGTCCAAAAGATCCAGTTCCCAAGAGTCCAGAAGGTCCAGTTTCAGAGATTCTAAGAGGTCCAGCTCCAGGAATCCAGAAGATCCCGTTCCAGAGAATCCAGAAGGTCCCGTTCCAGAGAATCCAGAAGGTCTTGTTCCAGAGAGTCCATAAGGTCCAATTCTAGAGAGTACAGTAGGTCCCATTCCAGAGAGTCCAAAAGATCCAGTTCCATAGAGTCCAAAAGGTCCAGTTCCAAAGAGTCCAGAAGGTCCAGTTCCAAAAAGTCCAGAAGGTCCAGTTCCAGTAATCCAGATGGTCCAGTTCCAGAAGGTCCAGTTCCACATGTTTATCAGATAATATTCTAATGCAGTGGTCTCCAAACTGCAGCCCAGAGGCTCCAAAGAGTCCAAAAGATCCAGTTCCCAAGAGTCCAGAAGGTCCAGTTCTAGAGATTCCAGGAGGTCCAGCTCCAGGAATACAGAAGGTCCCATTCTAGAGAATCCAGGAGGTCCCGTTTTAGAGAATCCAGGAGGTCTCCTTCCAGAGAGTCCATAAGGTCCAATTCTAGAGAGTCCAGTAGGTCCCATTCCAGAGAGTCCAAAAGGTCCAGTTCCAAAGAGTCCAAAAGGTCCAGTTCCAAAAAGTCCAGAAGGTCCAGTTCCAGAGATTCCAGAAGGTCCAGTTCCACATGTGTACCAGATGATATTCTAAGGCAGTGGTCTCCAAACTGCAGCCCAGGGGCTGGATGCTTTGCTTGCTTTTATCTAGCCCTTGTTTAGTAGTTTGCTCTTCTCAATGTACTCATTTTGCACAGAAGACCATTAGGGAAGATATTAATACGTTGGCACTCCTAGTCCTCATTCTAAGAAAATGTTGTACCGTCATGTCACCTTATCTCCAGATTATGAAAAATCAGGACATTAAATTAGACCATCCAGGAGCGAATCTACACACTAAATAAAATGGTTACAGTCCTGTTCACACGTTGTGTTTGCTTTGCTTCAAAAATGATCCCTCATGTCTCTTATTTGGTGCTTCAAAGTGTCTCTAAAGCCTCCAAAGAAGTTTATGACAAAGCGCACTAAAAGCACCTTCAGCTTTTGAGGGGCTTTTATTCAGCTTTAGCTTCACTTTGTTTTTGAGGTATTGCAAGTATGGAATATCCCAGGATGCACTGTGAAACCAACAAATGAACCAGAAAAAGACATAATCAGCAGTCCATTCCAGTTCATGTGTATATATTCTGGAAGTGTTTGGGGCAGATGTCAAATCTGGTATGCAGCAGCAGGAAGGTGAGTGGGGTCCGGACCAGAGCAACTAGCAGACCACACACTTGGTGGGCAACATGGGAACGCTATAGCAGAAGGTGAGCGGGGACTGGAGAGAGAGGACTGAAAGGCAGAGGATCAGCAGAGATGAGGGACCAGAGCAGGAGAAACTAGTAATGTCACGTGGTTTGCAGCGTGGGAGCAATATGGTGGGAGGTGAGCAGAAATCAGAGGGAGGGGGATCAGCAAACCAGAGGAACTACTGAGTGGGGGGCCAGCAGAGCTGAGGATTACCACTGAATGGGGGGGCCAGCAGAGCTGGGGATACTACTGAATGGGGGATCAGCAGAGCTGAGGATTACCACTGAATGGGTGGTCAGCAGGGCTGAGGATGAAACTGAGCGTGGCACCAGCAGAGCTGGGGGCAGGGGCGGACTGACCATTTGGAAACTGTCCGAGGGCCCAGAGTCAGTAGGGGGCCCAATGAGATGCCCCTGGTACCTTTTTCATAGGCTTTTTTGAGTTTGGGCAAGGACACAGGGGCCCCATGATCCCCTATTGCCTGGGGGCCCAATGAGTTGTCAGTCCGCTCCTGGCTGGGGATATTACTGAATGGGGGATCAGCAAAGCTGGGGATTTTTACTGAGTGGGGGATCAGCAGAGCTGAGGGTTACCATAGAGTGGGGGGTCAGCAGAGCTAGGGGTACTACTGAATGGGGGCTCAAAAGAGCTTAGGGTTACCACTGAGTGGGGAGGGGGGGTCAGTACAGCTGGGGGTACTACTGAATGGGGGGTCAGCAGAGCTGAGGGTTACCACTCAGTGGGGGATCAGCAGAGCTGAGGGTTACCACTAAATGGGGGGTCAGTACAGCTGGGGGTCCTACTGAGTGTGGCACCAGCATAGCTGGGGGTACTACTGAATGAGGGATCAGCGGAGCTGGGGCTTACTGAATGGGGGATCAAAAGAGCTTAGGGTTACCACTGTGTGGGGAGGGGGGAGTCAGTACAGCTGGGGGTACTACTGAATGGGGGGGTCAGCAGAGCTGAGGGTTACCACTCAGTGTGGGATCAGCAGAGCTGAGGGCTACCACTGAATGAGGGGTCAGTACAGCTGGGGGTCCTACTGAGTGTGGCACCAGCATAGCTGGGGGTACTACTGAATGGGGGATCAGCAAAGCTGGGGATTTTTACTGAGTGGGGATCAGCAGAGCTGAGGGTTACCATTGAGTGGGGGATCAGCAGAGCTAGGGGTACTACTGAATGGGGGATCAAAAGAGCTTAGGGTTACCACTGAGTGGGGAGGGGGGGGGGTCAGTACAGCTGGGGGTACTACTGGATGGGGGGTCAGCAGAGCTGGAGGTTACTACTGAGTGGGGGATCAGCAGAGCTGAGGGTTACCACTGAATGGGGGGTCAGATGAGCTGATGATACTACTTAGTGTGGCACCAGCAGAGCTGGGGGTACTACTGAATGGGGGATCACCAGATCTGGGGATTACTGAGTAAGGGATTAGCAGACCTGAGGGTTACCACAGAGTGGGGGATCAGCAGAGCTGGGGATTACTACTGAGTAGGGGATCAGCATAGCTGGGGGAACTACTGAATTGGGGGTCAGCAGAGCTGGGGGTTCCTGCTGAATGGGGGATCAGCAGAGCTGAGGGTTATTACTGAGTGGAGGTCAGAAGAGCTGGGGATACTTAGTGTGGCACCAGCAGAGTGGGGGTACTACTGAATGGGGGATCACCAGATCTGGGGATTACTGAGTAGGGGATTAGCAGACCTGAGGGTTACCACTGAGTAGGGGATCAGCATAGCTGGGGGAACTACTGAACGGGGGGGTCAGGAGAGCTGGAGGTTCCTAGTGAGTGAATGGGGGATCAGCAGAGCTGGGGGAACTACTGAATGGGAGATCAAGCTTCATTAAACACATCGAAAAAGCATGTTGAAGTGGTAGGCGCTTTAATGTATGTCTAAATTGAAGCAAATGTAAATGAGCCCTTGGGGTGAGCTGGTTGGACCGGTGTATGGAATGGTAATTGAGCGCTGGGAACATCAATAAAAAGCAGCTAGCATAAGAGGTAACCTTTGGAACCCAATAAACACATGTAGAAAAATATATGCAGCGCTAATAAAACTAATGAAAACAAACGGAAAATCAGAACATAGGTTGCACACTAGCATAGATGAAAAAACTCAGTCCATATTACATGGTGGGATAAAGTGATAGGTGCAATTGTCCAAGTGATCCATGGTCAGAGATAATCGTGACTCTAGTGATCCTGTAATTGTACAAATAATGCACTAACCAGATAGCGCATAAAGTGCGCATGGAGCAATTAAGACCCGCTCCTGGTGCTCTGGACTTGTGATTTCAGGAGGATGTCATCTGCAGGTTAGCCACCAGATGTCATCAATCCAGGTACATTCGTAAGTCATCCACCAGGAAAATCATCAGCGGGGGAGGGGGTAATCACACATCACTCCAAACCAGCAGGAACCTTCAAAAGTGGGCTCCCATGCAATAGATGAGACCCAGAGAGGCTTCTAATAGTGTAGTATGTCTTTAATATGTAAAATTACAGCATATAAAAATGATGAATAAACTTACATCCAGAGTAAAATCATAGCCACCAGGATGTCAGTCAGGATGGCCTTGTGGTAGGAGTACACAGGTCAGGGGCACCTCCCTAACGCGTTTCGTGTAAGTAACACTTCCTTGGGAGTGTGCCCATGGTGACTGACTGGTATATATATAAATTTGTAATTGGCGCGCAATTGTGCCTGCGTCGCCGATTCCGGTTCGCGCATGCGCACTTGTGTCTATGCGGCCATTTTCCCAGTGATTTGGGTAGATCGACGAAAACGGACTTCGCGCATGCGCAGTGAGCGCTCGCGGCCATTTTCCAAGAGATTGTGACTAGGGAGGGCATTCGCGCATGCGCAGTGAGCGTTCACGGCTGCCATTTTGTTGGTGCCTCTGTGTACCCATACTAACAAACCTCCTAAACAGACACAGAGCATAAGGAATACAGGACGATCTCTCGATACTATACAAACTCGACCTTAAAAACAAAGCTCACAGTACATTTAACTAAAGGGAGCTTGGGACAGTAAAAGTATGAGAATAAATAAATGAAGTTAAAATATATAGAGTTAAATAAAAAATATAGACTTATAAAAGTTTGTAGGTAGTGACATCTGGTGGATGGTCAAGGTATTTACTTATATCTGCCAATCTTTCTATATCACTTCATAATTGATATGGATCATACTTCGCTGGCAAGTATATAATATGTATGCGGTATAATGATCATCACACTGTTGCCAGAAAGTATTCGTAATTCTAAATAAAATACAAACAGATGAAATAAAATGAAATAGATGGATATGGACATCCAAATTAATCGATCCAGAACAAATAGTCCAGAACAAGTATATAGGCTGATACCGGTCACTGCAACCAGTCCTGTGATCCATGTAAGATCAATATTTACATCTCTCCCCAACCAATTGGGTGCAGACCGTTAGATATATTTACATGATAACACAACCCATGTATTAATGTTCTAAAAGTAGGAGACAGTCAACTCTCTAAATTTTAAATAAAATCAAGTGAAAATCGAAACCATAAAGGTAGGGATTGATAGGATAAAATAGGATAAATAGTGGTAGCAATCCAATAAGCAAGCCCCCTGCAGTGACAATTCGTATATGGATATGGATAATCAACTAGTATAATAATCCAATAAATATCCAATGAATATGCCTACAGTATAAAACACCCAGAGTGGTCATAAATTAGCTGGTGTCAATAAAGCAATTCAAATCTAGCTCTACATTTAGCCCCTGTGGTGCTTGGGTATGTAGTAAATAGATCCACTTCGTTTCTAGCATTGAAACGGCTCTTTTTTTGTGTGTGCCTCTCCAATTTTTATTGACAATGTCAATGCCTGTGAATTTGGTTGGACCGGTGTATTTATTCAACCGTACCAACTATGTAACTAGGATTAAAACCGTGTACAACGTATAGGAAGAGTAGGCCACATCGGCGTCCTGGACAGCACAACGTAGGCTCCACTTTTCGCATTCTCCACAAGATGGCAGTATTTTATATTGTCAGTGGGAAGCACAAACAGGAAGTGATGTAAGGCACAGACAGGAAGTGATGCAGGAGTATAAATAGGAAGTCGGGTGAAAGGTGAATTTGTGGGAAGTAGAGAGGAGACATTGGTGGAATTGGCAGCAGAGGAGGTAATAAGATCTTATTTTCTATTTACACCCAGTAACCCCCCCCCCACCCATCATGGCTGTCCTCTTCCTCCATCGTCATGGCCGTCCTCTTCCTTCATCATCACTATGACATCTTTCATTTCCCTTTTATGCTATTCTATGATCCTTGACCATGGTGGTCTGGGCTCCAGTAGGAAGGCCATGCTTAGAACAACAAAGAGTATGAGAACTGCACTCCCAGGTTCTTCGTCTCGTTTCCAAATCCTCACATCCATAACACTTCATACCATGAAGCTCCCTTAGGGCCCATTCACATCCAAAACTGCATTTTTGTGTGCGCCATGACGTGCATTTGACACGTTTTTGCGCACATTGGTATTTGTGGAGCATTTTTTTTCCTAAGCTTGCATTTTCTTTGCGGTCACTTCCGTCCTCTTTCTTCTTTGGGCTTTTCTGTACTTTGGATGCCCTCTGCGCCCGAGTGTGCCCGGACGGTGCATGCCCTCTGCGCCCGAGTGTGCCCGGACGGTGCATGCCCTCTGCGCCCGAGTGTGCCCGGACGGTGCATGCCCTCTGCGCCCGAGTGTGCCCGGACGGTGCACCCCCTCTGCGCCCGAGTGTGCCCGGACGGTGCACCCCCTCTGCGCCCGAGTGTGCCCGGACGGTGCACCCCCTCTGCGCCCGAGTGTGCCCGGACGGTGCACCTCCTCTGCGCCCGAGTGTGCCCGGACGGTGCACCCCCTCTGCGCCCGAGTGTGCCCGGACGGTGCACCCCCTCTGCGCCCGAGTGTGCCCGGAAGGTGCACCCCCTCTGCGCCCGAGTGTGCCCGGACGGTGTACGCCCTCTGCGCCCGAGTGTGCCCTCGCGGCGCAGGACCTCTGCGCCCGAGTGTGCCCGGACGGTGCACGCCCTCTGCGCCCGAGTGTGCCCGGACGGTGCACGCCCTCTACGCCCGAGTGTGCCCTGGCGGCGGAGGCCCTCTGCGCCCGAGTGTGCCCGGACGGCCTGTGTTTCTGCAATGATTGAGTGAACACTTCTAAAAAGAGCAGACAGGATGATGGGAGAATGCTTACTAAAACTGTAAATCTTAATAAGTGCAATTAGCTTTCAGTGATCATCTCTTTTCATATTAAACAGGATATAGGAGGAGAACTCTGTATATTGGAGGGGCACCCTCATTGCTGAACTTAACCCTGGGAGATAAAGAAAGACAGAGAAGGTCATACACGTCAACATCTGGGCTTCTCACAGGAGAGGTGAGCGGTGCCGGGAATTCTGGGACATTCTCCAGTAACAGACAAGGGATGTGTCTGGATGGTGACTGTATCATTGTGTGTGTCAGGTTCCTATAAGGTGTCAGGATGTCACTGTCTATTTCTCCATGGAGGAGTGGGAGTATTTAGAAGGACACAAGGACCTCTACAAGGACGTCATGATGGACAATCAGCCGCCCCTCACATCACCGGGTAAGAGGAGACTTTATTGTAAAGGAGAGAGCAGTACGGAGGGTCCACCTAGATCCCCCATCATCTGATAAACACATAGAAACAATCAGTCAGTGTGTGTGTTTCCTACAGATGGATCCAGTCATGGGAACCCACCAGAGAGATGTCCCCGTCCTCAGTCTTCCCGGGATTCCACACAGGAAGGTCACACCATCCCTCACCATCAGGTAGGTGGGAGAGAGTATATAGCTCTCAAGAGACTGTAAGCTTAAGCCATAACATTTTTTCCATGAAGTCTAAGCTTATTGGTGCTTACATTTTTTTATACCTTGTTTTCTATATTTTTGGGGGGGATTAGGGTGATGACCTGATTTATATCAAAGTTGAGGTTAAAGAGGAGGAGGAAGATGAAGAATTAGAAACAAGGACTTTTGTGGTCGGTGAAGAATCCGTAGAGGAGGATGACACCAAACAGGAGGACTCTTCTCTAGAAATTGGAAGAGGTAAATAATAAACATTTCCCTCAAAGACTGCTGACATTTTTCATTTTACTTCTACGAAAGTTGTAACCAAACATTCTGGAAAAGGAGCAGATCAATCTTCATACCACCACATAAGATGAGACGTGATGCACTGACGATGGCCAAAAAGCCTGAAACAACTGTATGCAGTTTTGAATAAATAGTTCTATATTTAGGACATATCCGGTCTATAATTCAGAGGCTCTGGATGGACGGTTGGATAAATGGCTCTATATTTAGGATGTATCCGGTCTATAAACCAGAGGCTCTGGATGGACGGTTGGATAAATGGTTCTATATTTAGGATGTATCCAGTCTATAAACCAGAGGCTCTGGATGGACGGTTGGATAAATGGTTCTATATTTAGGATGTATCCGGTCTATAATTCAGAGGCTCTGGATGGACGGTTGGATAAATGGCTCTATATTTAGGATGTATCCGGTCTATAAACCAGAGGCTCTGGATGGACGGTTGGATAAATGGTTCTATATTTAGGACGTATCCGGTCTATAAACCAGAAGCTCCGGATGGACGGTTGGATAAATGGCTCTAAATTTAGGATGTATCCGGTCTATAAACCAGAGGCTCTAGAGGGAGGGTTGGATAAATGTTTCTATATTTAGGACGTATATCTGGACTTTCATACTGGACACCATATGAAAGGTCCATCTCCATTCCTCAATATAACGTCATGTTCCCAACAAATGAGGAGGAGATACTGGACACCATATGGAAGGTCCATCTCCATTCCTCAATATGACGTCATGTTCCCAGCAAAATATTAAAAATATTTCTATTGATTTCTTATATTGATTCCCATCACAGATGGATCGTATCTCCAGGATGCTTTGGAGGGAGATCCTGACTTTTCCTCAGATGTGGAAGATCATGGCACTGCACAGTGTTCCCTGGGGGGAGCCAATTCCAATGCTCAGACTACAGATACATCCGGTTCCAAGGAATCTTCTTTAAGTCATGAAGTTCACACAGGTAAGTGTCTATTGTCATACCTGGAACACAGGAAATCTTTTATGATAAAATCTTAAATCATAATCTGAGATCTCACACCAATGTGACCTTTTCCTTTTTAGAAAGGGGAAATTCTTTAACTGAGAAAAAAACACACAGGAGAAATCACAACGGTGAGCGTCCTTATTCATGTTCAGAGTGCGGGAAATGTTTCATTCACAAAGGAGACCTTTATAGACACCAGAGAATTCACACGGGTGAGCGCCCTTATTCATGTTCACAGTGCGGGAAATCTTTCAGTGAGAGAACGGGACTTATTATACACCAGAGAAGTCACACAGGTGAGCGTCCATTTCCATGTTTACAGTGCGGGAAATGTTTCACTCAAAAATCACATCTTCGCACCCACCTGAGAGTTCACACAGGTGAGCGTCCTTTTTCATGTTCAGACTGCGGGAAATGTTTCACTGGAAAAGAAAAGCTTCTAAATCATCAGAGAATTCACACTGGTGAGCATCCTTTTTCATGTTCAGACTGCGGGAAACGTTTCACGATGAAAGGAAGCCTTCTTAGACATCAGAGAAAACACACAAGCGATAATTTTTTTTCATGTTCAGAGTGTGGGAAGAAATTTACTGAGAAAACATCACTTATTATACACCAGAGAATTCACACAGGCGAATATCCTTTCGCATGTCCAGTGTGTGGGAAACGTTTTAATAAGAAAGTCTACCTTCGTACACACGAGAGAAGCCACACGGGTGAGCGCCCTTATTCATGTCCGGATTGCGGAAAAGGTTTCACTCAAAAAGGAAACCTTGTTAATCATCAGAGAATTCACACAGGAGAACGTCCTTTTTTATGTAAAGAGTGCGGGAAATCTTTCATATTTAAAAGGCACCTTCTGTTACATCAGATAACTCACACTGGCGCGCATCCTTTTTCCTGCAAAGAGTGCGGGAAGAGTTTTACAGAGAAAGGAAAACTTATTATACACCAAAGAATGCACACAGGCGAGCGTCCTTTTTGCTGTCCAGAGTGCGGGAAAGGTTTCACTCAGAAAACGGTCCTTAATACACACCGGAGAATTCACACTCGTGAGCATCCTTTTAAGTGTTCGAAGTGCGAGAAATGTTTTACGCAAAAAGGAAACCTACTTAGGCATCAGAGAACACACACAAACTGATGCTGTGGACAAATATATATGGTGGCCCTGATCAGGTTGAAATGTTTGGTCCATGGAAAAACTGTATGAGAAAAATTTGCCTTTAAAGGGGTACATCCCTACAAAACATCCAGTAGTCCTTGCCGAGGGATGGAGGAGGACCCAGAGACTCATCACTGTGCCTTCATCCCTGACTAGTGAAATTACAATTTGAGTGATAAACAATGTCATGGAGCCGTTGACAGGAGAGGTGAGCGGTGCCGGGAATTCTGGGACATTCTCCAGTAACAGACAAGGGATGTGTCTGGATGGTGACTGTATCATTGTGTGTGTCAGGTTCCTATAAGGTGTCAGGGTGTCAGTGTCTCTTTCTTCATGGAAGAGTGGGGGTTCTCTTCTAAAATGTTCCATTTCCTGCAAATTCAAAGTGTTGAGGTGTTCCCATTCCTCTGTTGCATTCCGCATTATATAAAATAATGTCACTTTGGGTGACATGAACATCTGAGGTTGTGAATTTTGGCATTGGAGATGCCTCATCATGTTTGTGACGGGTGTGTAGACCAAGGACTTCAGTTCCGAAGATCCCACCATCTTCAAGATCTAGGAAGTTTTAGATGTACCGGTACCTCCCAAACAACGAGAATCACTTCTGGTTGGACTGGCCATCTGATGTCATGAATTATGACCTTGGGATCATGGAAAGGTATCGTGATGACCATGGTAGGTGTGAGGAAACAAGACTTTAAGGCCAAATCCTTCACCACTTTTTTGGATATAAGAAATTGTTGGGTAGTTTAACTCTCCAGCATCTACCAAACCTTTAATATCATGTTTGGATTGATCTAACTAACCTGAGGTTGTAAAGTCTGGCCTTAGAGATGCCTCCTAGTGTTTTTGTCACGTGTGTGTAGACCCTGGATCTCAAGCCTAGAGATCTCACCATCTTCAATTATATAAGAAATTGTTGGGTAGTTTAACTCTCCAGTATCTACCAAGCCATGAATATCATGTTTGGATTGATCTAACTAGCTGAAGTCATAAAGTCTGTCCTTGGAGATGCCTCATAATGTGTGTAGACCCTGGACCTCAAGCCTAGAGATCTCACCATCTTCAGTTATATAAGAAATTATTAGGTTTGCCAGCACCAATCTAAACCATGAAACCACTTCTGGATGGACTGGCCATTTGATGTTGTAAATTGTGACCTAAAAAATGTGGAATTACCTTGGGAAGACCCAGGACCTCAAGGCCACACATCACCACCTTTTTGAGATATAGGATATGATTTTAGGGAGTAGAAATCCCCATCATCTACCAAATGCTGAATATCAATTTTGGTTGGACTGGTGATTTAACACTGGAAATTTTGGCCTTTAAATCTATTATTGAATCTTTATTTCTCCAAGTGACGCCCGTATTTTGAGATGAATTGCTGCTCCTCAGTAATCAGGACCTATTCCCTAGCGGGCAATCCTATCATTTTACTTCAGTTTAAGTGGGTAGATGCCATCTAACACGTGGGGGAACAAGTTGTGCCATATATTGTTTCTGATCTTGTTTTTCAGTATTACAGGACATGCCAATGTTTTGTTTCTAAATACAAAATGTGTGTATGTATCTAGTCCTACCGGATTCGCTGTAAAAATGCATTAACCTAGAGCACCCAATCCAAATATTTTCACTAATTGTTTTTTTTTAATAGGTTGGTTGGTTGCTTCTCATCCCTGTTGTACATTTTGTTTTATTTGCCATCCATCCAATATTCCTAAAATATATTTTCTATCATTTTGTTTTTTTTTACTATATACAATGTTTCATTTAGATTTGGTCTATGTTTTAGCGTGTGATCGTTATTTTTGTTTTCTCATGTAAACATAAATACACTTTATTTACCATATTTGTTTTGGCTTTCTTTTTTTGAAATGATAATTCTTCGATGATCGGTGATTTGGGCTGGGCTCAGATCATAGCCTGCCCTCCGTTGGTGCTTTTATTAGTGAGATAGAATCCAGAAGGTCCAATTTCACACGTGTGTCATCTGATATTCTAAGGAGCCAATACAAATGCCACATAGATGATTCTCATCACTACCATCTTGGTTGTCCTCCTCTTGGTCACAGTGAGAAGTTCCATAACATAGATTTCAATCTATGTTATGGAACTGACTAAGAGTATTGATACTATTTCTTGCCATTACCAATTACTGATACCTATTTTGCCCTTGGATGCATTTATTTTTCACAGTTCCACCCTATTTGGGATTTCATTGCGACTTGCATTGACTTTTGTTAAATGAAGCTGCATGCTTCAATGAAATTGGAGGTCCAAATGGCACTGATCTGTGTGATGATCGTGCGTCAGACCCCTGACCTTCTCACCAAACTCGTGACCGAAGGACTAGCCAATCTGAAACTGCAATGTAACGTGCGTAACAATGCCACTCCCAGCTGCACCCTGCACAACGATTTTGCAGCTCACTGGACATCAAATCGATGTACCGGCAGCCTGAATGCGATTGTTACTGGGTCAGGTTAATTATGCAATTAACCCTTCACACTGCCACCACCTTCTTTTTGTACAGAGAAAGAGGAAACTCGGCAATATCAGCTATAACACTATGATGGTTGAGATAATCGTCTGTATAGCACGGTCGCCGCAGACCGGTTATACAGAGGGTTAAACGAACACAGTAACGCTCTTTTAGAGGCAGGGATTCGTAAATTGCATAAAGGAGCTTTAGAGACAGTTCATCACTTTCAGTAAGAAGGATTTATTACTAAAAGGTCAAAAGGGTGCAATAAAAATATTTACAGAAAAAAGATGTAACCAATATATAGAGAGAGAGAACAAAAGCACAGCAAAGAGGTAACAGGAGGTTAAAGGGTTAAAGTACTTGCCAATCAGCCTTGGGTTAACCAGATCAAGTTTCAGAGCGAAAGGGCTCCCAAGTTGGTTCTGATGTTAAAAGGGAGAATTCTTCAACTTCCCTCTCTTACAGCCTATTTTGTAGTCCCCCAGCAGGGGCTGTCTCTAAAGTCAAGGACCAATGCCTCATTTAGGGAGGGATCGTCTGGGCGGAGACCCAAACTAGAACCAAAATCTCTCCTAAATCATATTTTGGCTCATAACTTTTCCTAGGCACAAGTACCATTCCACCCGTGGGTAGATTAATATGCAGACACATCTGAGGAACGGTTACATATGAAATATGAACTAAATATTTGAAGGGTTCAAGAGATGTAATTTTCTGCTGTCCTAGGTATTCTAGTTCGGGAGTGTGATCTATCAAACTGTTTGTCTTCTTGTGGGCAATCTGAAGATATACCTGGTTTTTATGGAAGTCTCTCATATTCCAAGATATGAGACATAGGGGAAAAATGGATTTTAAAAGTGTTATCTAGTCTCTACTCCTCTGGAATGTCTTTGAACTCGGGAAGGCTTGGGTTATCTTTTTACGATGTACTAGATTGCACAGGTTCTTTGGACAGCGAGGCCCCAGCTCCCTTGGGGGTTTTATAGCTCGGAGCCCTCTGCTGGGCTCTGGCCTCCTGTGACACTGCCAACACACAGGCTATATGTCACTGTGGCTGAACAGAGAGGAAGAATGAGAATGAGAGGGATATGTTTGTACAAGATGGAGGATTCTTTGCCAAGATGGAGGTTGGAGCCAAAATGGTTGAACCACGTCCATCTCTGTGGGCATGATTTCTACAATTTGCAGCTTTGAAATCGCACTGAAGTAGCACAAATTCAAAGCCGCACTGTGTTATTTCACTGCAGAAAATTTGTATCTACAGAATAAAATGACAGAAAAGGATACAGACAAAAACATTGCGTGTGTTCATAGGGGTAGAACTCCAAATCATAAGACATTCCCTAGCCATCCAGAACTATGGATTAACCTAGAACGGGGCTCTCCAAACTGCGGCCCTTTGCTTGCTTTTAGCATGCTCTTGGTGCAATATTCCCCCCTCCATTCAGCAATAGTGGGGCATAGTTCCTGCACCCGACACCAACCGTAGGACACTAGTTCTCTCACTGACACGAGCGATGGGGCACAATTGCTGCCAATGATGGGGCACCATTCCTCCCACTGCTACCAACGATTGGGTACCATTCCTCCCGCTGCTACCAACCATCAGGCACCATTCCTCCTGCTGCTACCAACCATCAGGCACCATTCCTCCCACTGCTACCAACCTTTCGGACACCATTCCTCCCACTGTTACCAACGATGGGGCACCATTCCTCCCACTTCTACTAACGTTGGGGCACTATTCCTCCCACTGCTACCAACGATGGGGCACCATTCCTCCCACTGCTACCAACGATGGGGCACCATTCCTCCCACTGCTACCAACCATCAGGCACCATTCCTCCCACTGCTACCAACCATCGGGCACCGTTCCACTGCTACCAATGATGAGGCACCATTCCTCCCACTGCTACCAATGATGGAGCACCATTCCTCCCACTGCTACCAATGATGGAGCACCATTCCTCCCACTGCTACCAATGATGGAGCACCATTCCTCCCACTGCTACCAACGATTGGGGCACCATTCCTCCCACTGCTACCAACCATCGGGCACCGATCCTCCCACTGCTACCAACGATGGGGCACCATTCCTCCCACTGCTACTAACGATGGGGCACTATTCCTCCCACTGCTACCAACCATCGGGCACCATTTCTCCCACTGCTACCAACGATGGGGCACCATTCCTCCCACTGCTACCATCGGGCACCATTCCTCCCACTGCTACCAACGATGGGGCACCATTCCTCCCACTGCTACCAACGATGGGGCACTATTCCTCCCACTGCTACCAACCATCGGGCACCATTCCTCCCACTGCTACCAACGATGGGGCACCATTCCTCCCACTGATACCAACGATGGGGCTCCATTCCTCCCACTGCTACCAACCATCGGGCACCATTCCTCCCACTGCTAACAACGATGGGGCACCATTCCTCCCACTGTTACCAATGATGGGGCACCATTCAACCCACTGCTACCAACGATGGGGCACTATTCCTCCCACTGCTACCAACCATCGGGCACCTTTCCTCCCACTGCTACCAACGATGGGGCACCATTCCTCCCACTGCTACCAACCATCAGGCACCATTGCTACCAACCATCGGGCACCATTCCTCCTACTGCTACCATCGATGAGGCACCATTCCTCCCACTGCTACCAAAGATGGCGCACCATTCCTCCCACTGCTACCAAAGATGGCGCACCATTCCTCCCACTGCTACCAATGATCAGCCACCATTTCTCCCACTGATACCAATGACGGGGCACTATGCCTCCCCCACGGACACCAATGATGAGCCACTATTCCTCCCACACTGACACCAATGATGAGCCACTATTCCTCCCACACTGACACCAATGATGGGGCACTATTCCTCCCACTGACACCTATGATGGGGCATTATTCCTCCAACTGACATTAATGGGACACCACTCCTACTGACAAAAATGATGGGACACTATTCCACCCACTGACACCAACGATGAGGCACTATTCCTCCCACTAACACCAATGATGGGGCACTATTCCTCTGCCTGACCCCAGTGATTGGGTACTATTCCTCCCACTGACACCAATAATGAGGCACTGTTCCTCCCACTGACCCCAGTGATGGGGTACTATTCCACTGACCCCAATGATGGGGCATGATTCTTCCCACTGACCCCAGTGATGGGGCACTGTTCCTCTGAATGACACAAAGGATGGGGCACTGTTCCTCCCAGTGCCCCCAATGATGGGGCACTATTCCTCCCACTGACCCCAATGATGGGGCACTGTTCCTCCGAATGACACAAACGATGGGGCACTGTTCCTCCCAGTGCCCCCAATGATGGGGCACTGTTCCACTGACCCCAATGCTGGGGCACTGTTCTTCCCACTGACACCAATAATGGGGCATTATTCCTCTGACTGACATTAATAAGACACCACTCCTACTGACAAAAACAATGGGACACTATTCCACCCACTGACGCCAATGATGAGGCACTGTTACTCCACCTAATATGGATGATGGGGTACTATTTCTCTGCTTAATACCAATGATGAGGCACTGTTACTCCACCTAATATGGATGATGGGGTACTATTTCTCTGCTTAATACCAATGATGAGGCACTGTTACTCTACCTAATATCGATGATTGGGTACTATTTCTCTGCTTAATACAAGTGATGAGGCACTGTTACTCCACCTAATATCGATGATGGGGTACTATTTCTCTGCTTAATACCAATGATGAGGCATTGTTTTCTCCCACTGGCCACAGTTCGCCCTCCCCTAAAGTCTGAAGGACAGTAAAGTGGCCTTTTGTTTAGAACGTTTGGAGACCCCTGACCTAGAATGGTCAAAATAGTTCCACAGCCACGGCCCTTTGATGCGGGCTGTCCAGGATGAGAGGTGTGACTTTCGTCACTCCCCCATCCTATCTCTCCTTATCCGGAGCAGCCGGAGGGAGAGAGAGGCGTTCCCCCGCTGAGAAGCCCGCACTTCCCCGACCACTCGGCCGGGAAAGGGGCGGGCAACTCACCGGGGTGTCTGGGCCGCGGCAGTCACTCTGACGCCGCACGGGTCCGGCGGGTGAAGTGCGGCACAGGGGTTTCCCGCACTTGCACTCGTCAAATGACAAAGGCCGCGCTCCCGAGAACGCGGCCCGAGTCAAGGGGCGTGCCTCGTTGCCCGGCAACACGGCGCTGGGCTGGATGTTGCCGGGAAGCACCCTGGCTAGCCGTAAAGAGGCTAGCGCGGGACTCGGTCCTCTCTCTTCCTTGTGTTCGTCTTCTGTTCCGCCGCTGCTGGACTCGCAAGCCGCTGGGAGGTCTAGGTGGGGACCGGGCCTCCGCAGCCATCCCCGCTGAGCACTCTGCAGGAGACCCCCCCCCCCTCAAAGGTCAGGACTATTATCTGCTGCCCCTCTGGCAATACTCTGGGGCCCGGATTACCCGCTGTGCTGTGTGCTAGAACTGCTTTGCTGTGGGCCCCACGATACCCTGCCTAATACTCTGGGGCCCGGATTACCCACTGTGCTGTGTGCTAGAACTGCTTTGCTGTGGGCCCCACGATACCCTGCCTAATACTCTGGGGCCCGGATTATCCTCTCTGCTGTGTGCTGAGAAGGTTCGCCCCTCTCCTGCTGTCGCCTGCTGTGAGCCCAGGTATCCCTGGAAGCTGCCTGCTGCTGAGTGTCTGCAAGCCGCCTACCTCCCTGGAAACCGCCTATCGTGAGTGTCCCTAGAAGCCATGAACTGCCCCATTGTGTGCCTTCCATAGTTCAATAAAGTTTTGTGTTTACCATCTTCTTTGTGCGTTCTGTCCTGCCTACGCTTCCGTCACAATGTCCATATTTCTAATCTATATTTTGACATGTTTCTGAATTTTTGAACATAATCAAATATTGTTCATTTTCAACACAAGGCAACTGTCAAAGTGCTAAAAAAATAATGTGGGGTACAGTTGTTATTAGTCACCACAAGATGGTGATCTCATGTATTGCCAGTGGAACACACAGTCAGGAAATGGTGTCACATGCCAACAGGAAGTGATGTATGGTGCTTACAGGAAGTCCCAGGTGAAAGGTGCGTTGGAAGTGAGTAGAGAGGAGACATCATCGAAACTGGCAGCACAGCAGGTAATAGATATTTTATATTTACACCCAGTAACCCGCCTGGAATGTCCGTTCTCTTCCTCCATAGTCACTGTAACAAGAAATGTATCCAGTTATCCACACAGCATCTCTGGTTTATTATTATACAGTATTTATATAGCGCCAAAAGGTTTGCTCAGCGCTGTACATTATAGTGGGGGACAGAACATGAGACAATACAGTAACAAAACAGTACACGGGGGGTTCGAGGGCCCAGCTCTTTCGAGCTTACAATCTAGGAGGAGACCGATTACATCCTAAATATAGAGCCATTTATCCAACTGTCCTTCCAGAGCCTCTGGTTTATAGACCGCATACATCCTAAATATAGAACCATTTATCCAACTGTCCATCCAGAACCTCTGGTTTATAGACCGGATACGTCCTAAATATAGAACCATTTATCCAACCTTCCATCCAGAGCCTCTGGTTTATAGACCGGATACGTCCTAAATATAGAACCATTTATCCAACCTTCCATCCAGAGCCTCTGGTTTATAGACCGGATACATCCTAAATATAGAACCATTTATCCAACCGTCCATCCAGAGCCTCTGGTTTATAGACCAGATACATCCTAAATATAGAACCATTTATCCAACTGGAGGAGATACTGTGCACCATATGAAAGGTCCATCTCCAATCCTCAATATAACGTCATGTTCCCAACAAATGAAGAGGAGATACTGGACACCATATGAAAGGCCATTCTTCATTCCTCAATATAACGTCATGTTCCCAACAAATGAGGAGGAGATACTGTACAGCATATGGAAGGTCCATCTCCATTCCTCAATATAATGTAATGTTCCCAACAAATGAAGAGGAGATACTGTACACCATATGAAAGGTCCATCTCCATCCCTCAATATACTGTCATGTTCCCAATAAATGAGGTGTCACGGTGTGAGGTCAGGTTCAGAGACCAGTAGCTATAGCAGCAGACCAATCAACAGGATAGGTAAACAAGCAGGTCACCCTGGGAAATGACGCAGGCTCTCCTGAGGTGCGGGGTCTAAGCACTAACTGGTATTCTCCTGATGGTGGAGATGGATTTTGCTGCGTGTTAGTACCAGGTCGCAGTTCTCAGGATCACCCCACCAGGAAGTGAGCAAGCCAGGATCCAGTAGCAGATATGGCAGGTAGGGATCTAGCAGAAGCGTAGTCCGTAAACAAGCCAAGGGTCGGTAACAAGCGGTAGCAGGTTGGGATGCGGCACAATCGTAGTCAAGGAACAAGCCAAAGGTCGGTAGCGAAGGTATGGACGGCAGCAGGAGAGACAAAGCGAGATACTGGCTGGAGAAGGCACAATAATCTGGCAAACAGGAAATGCAGAGACATGGCTTTTATCAGGAAGTTCATGGGAGAAGCAAGGGGTTCAAGATAAACAAGGTCAAGGTAGGATCATCCAAATAATTGTCAAGGGAGCTGTTCAGCATTCCTGGTGGCTCAGCAAGAAGAAACATTGCCCCTCACCCCAGAAGGCCCAAGTTTGGACCCAGGCTCTGACATGAGGAGATACTGGACACCATATGAAAGGTCAATCTCCATTCCTCAATATAACGTCATGTTTCCAACAAATGAGGAGATACTGTACACCATATGAAAGGTCCATCTCCATTCCCCAATATAACATCATGTTCCCAACAAATGAGGAGATACTGTACACCATATGAAAGGTCCATCTCTATTCCTTAATATAACGTCACATTCCCAACAAATGAGGAGATACTGGACACCATATGAAAGGTCCATCTCTATTCCTTAACCTCCTCGGCGGTATGATTCTTTCCGATTTTTTGTGCTGAAAGCGGTACCATTTTTTTGCATGGAAATATGTAGTTTTTTATTGTAGGCTGTAATTTTTAGGAATAACTCATTGAAATCTGTACGAACAAGAGTCTAGTAAACATTCCGGATATGATAAAACTTGAAACACGAAATCATAAATTATAATTTAATAAATAATCATAAAAAATAATAATATAATAATAATAAATTTAATTCAATAATATAATCAAACCAAAAACACTGAAATTTGAAATACAGAGGCAAATTCGCACATCACTGAGCAAAGTCGCAAAATCGTTTTCAGTGTCTGATGACAAATGTTCCCACAATTCATTATCACTCAATTCTGCAAGTGATTCTGATTTACTATCGCTGTTCTCTAGCTGGTCTAAAACCGCTTTTGACGTAAAGGGATGCTTTTTGGACGCCATGGACTTTTCTAAGTTTCCAGGCAGAAAGAACAGTCAAAATGCAGGCAGGGCACAGGACAAAGCAGTAGGGACAAAATATATGTGAAATGCATTGAAACAGCAATGACAGCAAAAATGAAATTTTTTAAAAATTTCAAATTTGCCGTTGATTCCGGCACCCGTACGTCCCGACGTCACAGGGACCGGAACATGGAAGCCGGATGCCGGCATCGGCCGGAGGAGATAGCCGGGGACGCTGCAGGGGACACATCGCGGGAGCGAAGGACAAGGTAAGTGCTGCTGGGACTCCCTGAGCAACGCCGCATGGTAAGCCCGAGTGTAGCTCGGGGTTACCGCTCTTGGTACTCAAATTTTACCCCGAGCTACACTCGGGAAAACCGCTAGGGAGGTTAATATAACGTCATGTTCCCAACAAATGAGGAGGAGATACTGGACACCATATGAAAGGTCCATCTCCATTCCTCAATATAACATCATGTTCCCAACAAATGAGGAGGAGATACTGGACACCATATGAAAGGTCCATCTCCATTCCTCAATATAAAGTCATGTTCCCAACAAATGAGGAGATACTGGACACCATATGGAAGGTCCATCTCCATTCCTCAATATAACGTCATGTTCCCAACAAATGAGGAGGAGATACTGGACACCATATGAAAGGTCCATCTCCATTCCTCAATATAACGTCATGTTCCCAACAAATGAGGAGGAGATACTGGACACCATATGGAAGGTCCATCTCCATTCCTCAATATAACTTCATGTTATATATTAAAAAAAATGCCTTGCAACAGATTGACACTACGTCAGGAATAACTCAGAAGAGGATCCTATTTTCACTCCAAACGGTAATGCAGAAGACTTTGCAGATCCTAGCACCAGACCTCCTCCGTAACACTAGAGGCGTTTAAATATTTAAAAAAATAAATAAAAATTAAAAAAAAAAGTATATACAGTCAGGTCCATAAATATTGTGACATCGACACAATTGTAACATTTTTGTCTCTATACACCACCACAATGGATTTTAAATGAAACGAACAAGATGTGCTTTAACTGCAGACTGTCAGCTTTAATTTGAGGGTATTTACATCCAAATCAGTTGAACGGTGTAGGAATTACAACAGTTGGCATATGTGCCTCCCACTTGTTAAGGGACCAAAAGTAATGGGACAGTTGGCTTCTCAGCTGTTCCATGGCCAGGTGTGTGTTATTCCCTCATTATCCCAATTACAATGAGCAGATAAAAGGTCCAGAGTTCATTTCAAGTGTGCTATTTGCATTTGGAATCTGTTGCTGTCAACTCTCAAGATGAGATCCAAAGAGCTGTCACTATCAGTGAAGCAAGCCATCATTAGGCTGAAAAAACAAAACAAACCCATCAGAGAGATAGCAAAAACATTGGGCGTGGCCATAACAACTGTTTGGAACATTCTTAAAAAGAAGGAACGCACCGGGGAGCTCAGCAACACCAAAAGACCCGGAAGACCACGGAAAACAACTGTGGTGGATGACCGAAGAATTCTTTCCCTGGTGAAGAAAACACCCTTCACAACAGTTGGCCAGATCAAGAACACTCTCCAGGAGGTAGGTGTATGTGTGTCAAAGTCAACAATCAAGAGAAGACTTCACCAGAGTGAATACAGAGGGTTCACCACAAGATGTAAACCATTGGTGAGCCTCAAAAACAGGAAGGCCAGATTAGAGTTTGCCAAACGACATCTAAAAAAGCCCTCACAGTTCTGGAACAACATCCTATGGACAGATGAGACCAAGATCAACTTGTACCAGAGTGATGGGAAGAGAAGAGTATGGAGAAGGAAAGGAACTGCTCATGATCCTAAGCATACCACCTCATCAGTGAAGCATGGTGGTGGTAGTGTCATGGCGTGGGCATGTATGGCTGCCAATGGAACTGGTTCTCTTGTATTTATTGATGATGTGACTGCTGACAAAAGCAGCAGGATGAATTCTGAAGTGTTTCGGGCAATATTATCTGCTCATATTCAGCCAAATGCTTCACAACTCATTGGACGCCGCTTCACAGTGCAGATGGACAATGACCCAAAGCAGACTGCAAAAGCAACCAAAGAGTTTTTTAAGGGAAAGAAGTGGAATGTTATGCAATGGCCAAGTCAATCACCTGACCTGAATCCGATTGAGCATGCATTTTACTTGCTGAAGACAAAACTGAAGGGAAAATGCCCCAAGAACAAGCAGGAACTGAAGACAGTTGCAGTAGAGGCCTGGCAGAGCATCACCAGGGATGAAACCCAGCATCTGGTGATGTCTATGTGTTCCAGACTTCAGGCTGTAATTGACTGAAAAGGATTTGCAACCAAGTATTAAAAAGTGAAAGTTTGATTTATGATTATTATTCTGTCCCGTTACTTTTGGTCCCTTAACAAGTGGGAAGCACGAATGCAAACTGTTGTAATTCCTACACCGTTCACCTGATTTGGATGTAAATACCCTCAAATTAAAGCTGACAGTCTGCAGTTAAAGCACATCTTGTTTGTTTCATTTTAAATCCATTGTGGTGGTGTATAGAGCCAAAAATGTTAGAATTGTGTCGATGTCCCAATATTTATGGACCTGACTGTATATATATGTATATATATATGTATGTATATGCTCCTCCCCCCCGCCACTCTCTCGAGGGTCCCGAGCAACCTTCAGGCATCTCCACTGGCTGGCTGGACAGGTGAACAAGGCTGGAATTGGCTTTGATTGGCTCTCCTTGATATATGTAATGACCTGACATCATTTCCGGTTTACTCGGAAACTTTTGGCGCCATATTTAAAAATCTGAAAGCATTCAAAAGCACTGTTCCTGGTGTTTGAAATGATTTCAAGTGTAGAGGAGGGATTTGGGGTCTCATAGAGCCCCAGATACCTCCATGAAAAAACCTGTCACGTGTCTATTGCTGTCACCTGTTACATTCCATGTGACACCAATAAAAATGATTAAAAATTAAAAAAAATAAATTGACAGTGTAAAAAAAATAAAGGTAAAAAAATGAATAATTAAAAAAAACATTAAAGTGCCCCCACCCCTCCCATATGCTCGCACGCAAAGTTGAACGCGCGCAATGGTCCCGCACGCACGCACGCACGCAAACACTGATCGTCCAGCACGTCAGATCCTGGGCAGTAATTCTAGCACTAGACCTCCTCTGCAAATCTAAAGTGGTAACCTGTAAAGGCTTTTAAAGCGTCGCCTATTTTTTGACGTTGCACGGGCGCACACAATTTTAAATCGCAACATGTTTGTTGTCTATTTACTCAGCATAACATCACCTTTTATATTTTACAAAAAATTGGGTTATGCATTGCGTTTTTTTGCAATACAATTAAAAAATGTTTAATTTTTTCCCAAAAATTTATTTGGAAAAAACATTGCAAATTCATGTGACATAAAAAAAAGGGCAAAACCTGCCAATTTATTATCTAGGGCGGGTGTCGGCAACCCGCGGCTCCAGAGCCGCATGCGGCTCTTTTTCACCTTTGCTGCGGCTCTTCTGTGTGCCGGGCGCCCGCTCCCCTCCCTCCTCTCGGGCGGCCGCCCCAAAAGTCAGGACTCTGCAGCTAGCCCAGCAATGGGCAAACTACGGCCCGGCGGACCTTTTAATCCGGCCCGCGGAGCGTGGCAAACATTGGCTGTCAGGATGTAGGCGGGGCAGCGTGACGAACTCCTCTCCTCTCACAGTCCACCCTGAAGACCGGAACGGCGCGGGAACATGGCGAGAGGAACGCACGGAGCAAAGGTAAGTGAATTGACACAATATGGGGAATGAATTACTATAGGGGGGATGAATTACTATAGGGGGGATGAATTACTATATGGGGGATGAATTACTATGGGGAGGATGAATTACTATATGGGGGATGAATTACTATATGGGGGATGAATTACTATGGGGGATGAATTACTATATGGGGGATGAATTACTATGGGGGATTAATTACTATGGGGGATGAATTACTATATGGGGGATGAATTACTATGGGGGATTAATTACTATGGGGGATGAATTACTATGGGGGATTAATTACTATGGGGGATGAATTACTATGTGGGGGATGAATTACTATGGGGGATGAATTACTATATGGGGGATGAATTACTATGGGGGATGAATTACTATGGGGGATGAATTACTATATGGGGGATGAATTACTATAGGGGGATGAATTACTATATGGGGGATGAATTACTATGAGGGATGAATTACTATATGGGGGATGAATTACTATGGGGGATGAATTACTATATGGGGGATGAATTACTATATGGGGGATGAATTACTATGTGGGGGATGAATTACTATAGGGGGATGAATTACTATATGGGGGATGAATTACTATATGGGGGATGAATTACTATGGGGGATGAATTACTATGTGGGGGATGAATTACTATGTGGGGGATGAATTACTATGGGGGATGAATTACTATATGGGGGATGAATTACTATGGGGGATGAATTACTATAGGGGGATGAATTACTATATGGGGGATGAAGTACTATATGGGGGATGAATTGCTATATGGGGGGTGAATTACTATGTGGGGGATGAATTACTATAGGGGGATGAATTACTATATGGGGGATGAATTACTATGGGGGATGAATTACTATATGGGGGATGAATTACTATGGGGGATGAATTACTATATGGGGGATGAATTACTATATGGGGGATGAATTATTATGTGGGGGATGAATTACTATGTGGGGGATGAATTACTATGGGGGATGAATTACTATGGGGGATGAATTACTATAGGGGGATGAATTACTATATGGGGGATGAATTACTATATGGGGGATGAATTACTATGGGGGATGAATTACTATAGGGGGGATGAATTACTATGGGGGATGAATTACTATGGGGATGAATTACTATATGGGGGATGTATTTTCAGTTTTAAAAATGTGGCTCTCAAAATAAATTTCAGTCGTGGTTTTGGCGAGATTTGGCTCAGTTGAAAAAAAAGGTTGCCCACCACTCCTAAGGCTATGATTGTGATTATGACGATACACTGTGGCCCTGATTAACCCTTTGCTTACTGGGCCCTTAAACCCCCTTCATGACCAGAGCGCTTTTTGCAATATATGCAGTGTCGGATTTGTTTTAAATGTTGCAATGGTTTTGCGGCTCCCAGTCCTTTTTTCCCTCTCGGAAATGGGTCCAAGTGGCTCTTTATGTCTTAAAGGTTGCAGACCCCTGATCTAGGGACTCTGCTTTAAAAAATAAATAAATATATATGTATAATGTTTGGGGGTTCTAAGACCTTTTCTAGCAAAAACTACCGATATTAGGAAGTGGCTTGGGGCTGAAGTGGTAATCTGTTGATTTATATTACTTTTATATTGAACTTTTTTTAAGTTTGAACTGAAGCATAACGTAGCTAAGAGCCAGTTATCATATATAACATGTAAAAAAAAAAAATATATATAAAAAAATTAAATAAAATAAAAAGTTGGTAATCCTATGTATTGCCAGAGATGTGCCCAGACAGGAAGTGATGCCACATGCAAACAGGAAGTGATGCGGGCTGCTTAGAGGAAGTTCTGAGATAAGAGGTGAGTTGGGAGGAAGTAGAGAGGAGACATTGCTGGAACTGGCAGCAGAGGAGGTAATGAGATATTTTTGGATCCCCCATTGTTTCCATCTTTCCTCATATTTAGTATGAAGAGCCATTTATCAAACTGTATATTATTATTATTATTATTATACAGGATTTATGGCACCAACAGTTTGCTCAGCGCTTTACAATATAACGGGAGACAATACAGTTCAATACAAGAGGGTTAGGAGGGCCCTGCTCCTAGGAGCTTACAATCTAGGAGGGAGGGGCTGATGGTACAAAAGGTAGTAACTGTGGGGGATGGACTGGTAGGAGGAATGGAAGATTCCATTATTAGCTGAGGGCAGGATAGTCTGATAGATTGGGGAGTTCCAGAGGATGGGGGAGGCTCTGGAGAAGTCCTGGAGACGAGCATGGGAGGAGGAGACAAGGGAGCTAGAGAGCAGGAGGTTGTGGGAGAAACGGAGAAGACAAGACGGTTTGGGTGATATTTGGAGACAAGATTGGTGATGTAATTGGGGGCGGAGTTACAAATGGCTTTATATGTTATTGTTAATGTTTTGAATTTTATTTGTTGGGCAATGGGAAGCCAGTGGAGGGATTGGCAGAGAGGGGAGGAGAACACTGAGTGGAGGGATTGGCAGAGAGGGATGGAGAACACTGAATGGAGGCCAGTGGAAGGATTGGCAGAGAGGCATGGAGGACAATGAATGGAGGCCAGTGGAGGGATTGGCAGAGAGGGATGGAGGACACTGAGTGGAGGCCAGTGGAGGGATTGGCAGAGAGGGGTGGCAGATACAAAACGGTTAGTAAGGTGGATGAGTCTGGCAGCAGCATTCATGATAGACTGAAGAGGGGATGGCCCTCAATTAGGTAGGCCAGTGAGGAGGATTAGGTAGGCCAATGATAATGATACTTGGTTCTGTATTCTCTAAAAGGGGCGGTACTAGAAGCTGGGTAGGGGTGGAACCACGGGACAGTACTCAGAGGTGGATAGGGGGTGGAGACAAGGGACAGTGCTCGGAGGTGGGTAGGGGGTGGTAACAAGGGACAGTGCTCGGAGGTGGGTAGGGGGTGGTAACAAGGGACAGTGCTCAGAGGTGGGTAGGGGGTGGTGACAAGGGACAGTGCTCGGAGGTGGGTAGGGGGTGGAGACAAGGGACAGTGCTCGGAGGTGGGTAGGGGGTGGAGACAAGGGACAGTGCTCGGAGGTGGGTAGGGGGTGGAGACAAGGGACAGTGCTCGGAGGTGGGTAGGGGGTGGAGACAAGGGACAGTGCTCGGAGGTGGGTAGGGGGTGGAGACAAGGGACAGTACTCGGAGGTGGGTAGGGGGTGGAGATAAGGGGTAGCTCAGTAGGAAGAAGTTGCTGCACCTATTCTCTGAGAGAGAAGAAAAGCCCTAGTTATATCAAACAGTGGTCACCTGGGCAGGAAAATGGGTGGAAATCTTCCCTACTGGGACACTGCCATGTACCTCGTAAAGGCTGAACTAATGAGAGGGCTCTCCCATACACCTCCTGTCCTGTTTGTCCCATGAAATTGATGACAGGGTAGGATAGGACACAGAGTAGCACAGGCTCCTGGAATAAGTCCCGGCCAGCAGAAGGACTGGATCTTGCCATAAAGTAGAAGGTGGGGAACAAGAACTTGTGCCAGTTGTTGTCTCGGAGCTTGCAGAAGTTGGCAACGGGCAGGCAGCAGAAGCACAGATTCATAAGACGGGAGCGTAAAACAGTTGCCAGGCTGAGGTCAGCATCACATGGGCAACAGATGAGCGGGAAGGAGAAGCAAGGTGCAAAGTCTAGAAGCAAGCCAAAGATCAGGTACCAGAAAGATGAAGTTCAGACATAGGCCAAAGGTAAAATCGGGTATAGCACAGGAACAAGCAGGGTCTGGTCATGGGTTACGGGTGCTGATGGCCACTCAGGTCCTCAGTCTTGCAGAGCCCTAAATAGGCAACTGGGCACCAAAGTCTCATTTTTTGTTAGCTACAATGATAAATAAGGCGTGTAATATAGTATAAGAAGCCGTCTGAGGTGTCAGAACTCTGGAAGAACTCTGTGCGGACATCATTCATCCCGGTAAAGTCCAGATAATTCTCACTTTATTATCCGTCTACAGAGAGGAGAGACCTGTATAGATCACATGACCATGCCGTTGAGGATGGATAAGGACCAAAGTCAGGTGACTGAAAGGATATTAAA
Organism: Staurois parvus; assembly: GCF_062004578.1. NCBI lineage: Eukaryota > Metazoa > Chordata > Amphibia > Anura > Ranidae > Staurois > Staurois parvus. The sequence goes on along the minus strand of NW_028318245.1, from coordinate 4,942,659 downwards.
CCTCACCCTGGAGATCATCTACCTGCTGACTGGAGAGGTGAGAAGGATTCTGGGAGGTCACTTGATATCACTCTCATCTCTATAAATAAAACACAGACCTGACCGGAGAGGTGAGGAGGATTCTGGGAAGGTTTGTAGAGATCATGCTTACATTTTCTATTTTCTCAGGAGATCAGCTTAGTGAAGAAAATATCTAGTGAGCCATTACCACCCAGCAGCCGTCTTCATAGGACATCACCCATCACAGTGCCTCCTCACTTCCTGACATCAGTGGTAAATAGTAGCAAGCGGATTTTGGAAGCCACCAAGAAACCTGATCTGCTGGCAGGAGAGGTGAGCGGTGCCGGGAATTCTGGGACATTCTCCAGTAACAGATAAGGGATGTGTCTGGATGGTGACTGTATCATTGTGTGTGTCAGGTTCCTATAAGGTGTCAGGATGTCACTGTCTATTTTTCCATGGAGGAGTGGGAGTATTTAGAAGGGCACAAGGACCTCTACAAGGACGTCATGATGGACAATCAGCCGCCCCTCACATCACCGGGTAAGAGGAGACTTTATTGTAAAGGAGAGAGCAGTACGGAGGGTCCACCTAGATCCCCCATCATCTGATAAACACATAGAAACAATGGATGCAGTCAGTGTGTGTGTTTCCTACAGATGGATTCAGTCATGGGAACCCACCAGAGAGATGTCCCCGTCCTCTGTATTCCCGGGAATCCACACAGCAAGGTCACACCATCCCTCACCATCAGCAGGTAGATGGATCCAGTAATGGGAACCCACCAGAGAGATGTCCCCGTCCTCTGTATTCCCGGGATTCCACACAGGAAGGTCACACCATCCCTCACCATCAGCAGGTAGATGGATCCAGTAATGGGAACTCACCAGAGAGATGTCCCCGTCCTCTGTATTCCCGGGATTCCACACAGGAAGGTCACACCATCCCTCACCATCAGCAGGTAGATGGATCCAGTAATGGAAACCCACCAGAGAGATGTCCCCGTCCTCTGCATTCCCGGAATTCCACACAGGAAGGTCACACCATCCCTCACCATCATCAGTTAGATGGATCCAGTAATGGGAACCCACCAGAGAGATGTCCCCGTCCTCTGCATTCCCGGGATTCCACACAGGAAGGTCACACCATCCCTCACCATGATCAGTTAGATAGATCCAGTAATGGGAACCAACCAGAGAGATGTCCCCGTCCTCTGCATTTCCGGGATTCCACACAGGAAGGTCACACCATCCCTCACCATCATCAGGTAGATGGATCCAGTAATGGGAACCCACCAGAGAAATCTCCCCGTCCTCTGTATTCCCGGGATTCCACACAGGAAGGTCACGCCATCGCTCACCATCATCAGGTAGATGGATCCAGTAATGGGAACCCACCAGAGAAATCTCCCTGTCCTCTGTATTCCCCGGATTCCACACAGGAAGATCACACCATCCCTCACCATCATCAGGTAGGTGGGACTGAGCATGTAGACTTAAAATATGTTGTAATCTCTTGTTCCGTTCTACTAACGTATTTTATCATGTTTGGGGTTTAGGGTGCAAAACTTAGAGATATGAAAGTTAAGGACGAAGAAGAGACGTTGGTGAGTTTTTTTTATTAATTATATTAACCAATAGCCACCCGGCCAATAGCCGTTTGGCGGCCAGCAAAATGCTGTAGATTTCCGGGTGGACGCCATATGGCGTCCTCCTGGGCATGTGCAGCGGTGCAATCTGTCACCGGCCATGTACCTCGGACACGGCCGATGACAGATCTGAGTACCGGCCCCCGTTGCCGGTACCATGTGACCTGCAGGACCAATCACAGCAGGTCACATGACAGTTGTATACAATGGATGGCTTCATTCATGCGATCCATTGTATACTAGTGTCTAGCTGTGAATGGTCAGAGCGATCACATGCACATGTCATGTGATTAGCTGTGGCCAAATCACTGCTAAGCACAAAAAAAAAAAAAAAACCCTGAATGAATCGATGTCATTCAGGTAAATGCTTGCTTATAGCAAAGTAATTCTTTGCTATAAGCAAATTGTGTAAAACAAAAAAAAAATACTGATCACTTCCCCAAAGTAGTACTATGGTAACATTGTACTACTTTGAACATAGTGAAATATGAAAAAAAAAATTTAAAAAGAAAAAAAATTTAATAAAAAATTAAAAATAATTTAAAAAAATAAAAAAATATATATATTTTTATTCTCATACTGTCACCAATCAGTGTCCCTGATCACCGCCATGCCAGTTATATGATGATGCTGTACTGCACTGGTGACAGTATGTAAAAAGAAAAATTGTGAAAATAATTTTCCGAAAAATTATGACAAAAAAAATACAACTTCAAAAAACTCGCCATGCCTCTTATGAAGTACGTCGGACTGTCTACTTTGCAAAAAGGGGTCATTTGGGGGATATCTGTACTGTTCTGACATTTGGGGGATATCTGTACTGTTCTGACATTCTTGGACCTCAAGAAATTAGATTGGCCATCAGTACTTCAGGATTGATCTATACTCAGATCTATACCATAGTTTGTGAACTCTATAACTTTCCTACAAACTAAAAAATACATCCTAATTTGAGGTATTTTCACCAAAGACATGTAGTAGAATACGTTTAATAAACTGAGAAAGAGGCAAGTCCTCGAAACGCGTCAGCCTTTTGGATGTCTATACTCCCTATTGCGGACTGTTACTCAGCGCGGTGTTGACCCAGCTGTTCTTTATAATGTGCCTTGACTATATTGTCGTTTGTGAGTACAACACATACTTTATTTTTTATTAAACATTTTTTATGGTAATGCACTAGGCTTGTGCGCCCTTTTTTTTCTTTCCTCATTCAGTATATTTGGATTCCCCCGGTCCATTTGAGGACAGCAAGGTGTGCATGTTCCAGGACATTCCTTATGTGGTTGTAGCCTGCATCGAGTCCATCCCCAAGTGCAGGAGCATTTGTGTTTGCTGGTTCTATGTAGTAGAATACATCTCGGCCTAAATTTATGAAGAACAATTATTTATTTGCAAACTTTTATAACAGGAACAAAGAAAAATGTGTTGTTTTTTTTTAATTTTCGGACTTTTTTTGTTAATTTAGCAAAAAATAAAAACCTGGCGATGATTAAATACCACCAAAAGAAAGCTCTAGTTGTGTGAAGAAAATGATAACATTTTAGTTTGGGTACAATGTTGTATGACCTCGCAGTTGTCATTCAAAGTGTGAGAGCGCTGAAACCTGAAAAATGGCCTGGGAGGGAAGGGGGTAAAAGTGCCTGGTATGGAAATGGTTAAAGTGATTGTAAAGGCTGAAGGTGCATTCTATGCATGAAGGTAAAAAAACCTTCTACTCATCTGAGCTCCCTCTCGATCCAGCAATGTGCACGAGAGCCTCGGCTGTTCCGGGACTCCCTCTCCCTATTGGCTATCAAGCACAGCCAGTGAGCCAGTGGTGGGAGAGCAAGGCGTGGGGGCTGAGCCCCGGTTCCATGTGTCTTATGGATGCACAGAGCCGGGCTTGGGAGTGAGCATGCACCAGTGCCCCCATAGCAAGCGACTCAAGGGGGAGGAGCCAGGAGCACCTTCCATTGGTATTAGTACTTACAATTTACCAATTTTATTTTATTTTATTTTTTTTGCGGCTTAGGATGAAGACGTGATATGTATGAAAGTTGAAGAGATAGATATGAGTGCCAATCAACAGTCCACAGAGGAGGGTGGGAAGATCGTAAAAAGGAAACAGGAGAATTTTTCTATTGATATTGGTACAGGTAAATAACAACTACTTTAGGCTGAAAGGGGCACCCATTATCTGCTAGTTTTGGGTGGGGTCATGCGTAGCATTCACATGGCCCAGGTACAGATAGTTCACCCATTAGTAAAACAAATATGGTCCCAACAATGTAGAACTGTATCAGTCACTCAATTCTGCATAGTCTGGGCTGAGTCCATTCCTCAATATAACGTCATGTTCCCAACAAATGAGAAGGAGATACTGGACACCATATGAAAGGTCCATCTCCATTCCTCAATATAATGTCATGTTCCCAACAAATGAGGAAGAGATACTGGACACCATATGAAAGGTCCATCTCCATTCCTCAATAGAACGTCATGTTCCCAACAAATGAGATACTGGACACCATATGAAAGGTCCATCTCCATTCCTCAATATAACGTCATGTTCCCAACAAATGAGGAAGAGATACTGGACACCATATGAAAGGTCCATCTCCATTCCTCAATATAACGTCATGTTCCCAACAAATGAGAAGGAGATACTGGACACCATATGAAAGGTCCATCTCCATTCCTCAATATAATGTCATGTTCCCAACAAATGAGGAGGAGATACTGGACACCATATGAAAGGTCCATCACTATTCCTCAATATAACGTCATGTTCCCAACAAATGAGGAGGAGATACTGGACACCATATGAAAGGTCCATCTCTGTTTCTCAATATAACGTCTTGTTCCCAATAAATAAGGAGGAGTCCAAAAAACTGTTTAAAGACATTTTCAAAAATACTTTAAAAAAATAATATTTTTCTTAACAATTGCCTTCCAACAGATGGACATGATGTCAGGAATACCTTGCATGAAGTGCTTGTTTTAACCTCAGATGGTAATGCAGAAGCTAAAGGCACAGTACAATATTCTCCAGCAGTAAACCCCATTACTCAAAATGTAAATCAGAGACCTCACCATTCTGAGAGATCAATGGATCCCTCTAATCCTGAGAAAGCCTCTGATCAATCACATTCCGATACTCCAGATATACATCTAAGATCTCTCAGCGCAGAAGGGTCAACAGATCCACCTCATCCCAAGGAATCTTCTTCAAGCCACGAAAGAATTCACACAGGAGAGTTTTCATTGTCGTGTTTGGGGTGTGGTAAATCTTTTAAAACAAACTCTGAACTTCGCGTACATCTCAGATCTCACACCAGGGTGACCTTTATATGTTCAGATTGTGGGAAATCTTTCACTGAAAAAAGGGAACTATTTGCACATCAGAAAATTCACAAGGCTGAAAATCCTTACTCGTGTTCAGAGTGTGGGAAAATGTTCACAGAGAAAGGCGCACTTAAAAGGCACCAGAAAGTACACACGGGTGTGCTCTCCTACTCATGTGCAGAGTGTGGGAAATGCTTTCCTGAGAAAAGGAGCGTACTCCTACACCAGAGGATTCACACAGGAGAGCGCACTTTTTCCTGTCCAAAGTGTGGGAAAAGTTTCATTCAGAAAACAGAGCTCAACAGACACCTGAAACAACACAAAGATGAGCGTCGCTTCATTTGTTCAGAGTGCGGGAAATATTTTCATGAAAAGATCAACCTTCTTTATCACCAGAATATTCACACTTCTGTTAAAAGTACGGGAAATGTTTAGTTCATGAAGAAAATCTAATTGGACACCAGAAAGCACGCTGTGACCTGATTAATAATATTTATGATGCTGCTCGAAGCAGGAGAGGAGCCGCTTCCCTGAAGCCGTGGTCGGCGCTGGTCGACTTTGTGCTGGGACAAGGTCATCCAGTGCCCAAAGCAAAGATGCCAAACTGCGCCCCCCCCCTTCATTATTGGTGACAGCAGCATCACCACTCCTGTCAGCCGAGTGCTGGAAGCGTCCAGGAGAGAACAGGGAGGAGGTGCAGGTTGTGTTCTCTCTACCCCTCCTCACTGCCAGTGCAGCATTTCTGTATTCTTATATGCACAGCTGTTGGCTTATTAATACAGCAGCGCTGCACTGGCAGGAAGGGGAGAGAAAAAACAACCTGCACCTCCTCCCTGCTCTCTCCAGGACTCTTCCAGCACTCGGCTGCCAGGAGTAGTGATACCGCTGTGACTACTCCTGTCAATCTTGTATCAGAATGATCTCACCACGTGATGCCTCAAGCCTTGCATTAAACTGCTGCTCTGAGAGCAGCCGCCCCTCCTGCCCACCGCTTGTCCCGTCCCTGGCCGGCATGTCCATGTATCAATCCAGAAAATAAACCAAATGTGTGTAAAAGGATTGCCTCAGCCTACAGACTTAAAGCCTTTCATCCTGCTTCAAGCTCTCATCCTATAGCTAAGCTCCGGTGGGTAGGGCAAAACGTGTCAGGAGGCATGGTTTGGCGGTGACGTGTAGGTTGAGGCCATTTCTTACTCCTTGGCTGCATAGGCTGGTCGGAAGAGCAGTGATTCTTTTACACACATCAGGCAACTTGAATTCTTTGTCCACAGAAGAGCTATGTGATAAAAAGAGTTTTTAATATGGAACATTTCTACTAAAATTTCAGTTTATAGTAGAATCTAATTGACTGAGTCACCTGCTGGCTTCTGATACATCGTGAAGATGCAAGTCATGAGATTTGCCTTCCTCAGTTTCTGATCACCATAGGTTGTCCCCGTTCCTTGTTTGTATAATAAAAATTTAAAAAATCCACCAGGAAAAGTGGAAGCTACCCTTAATGGCCATGGAAGGTGTGAAGACCCTGAACATCTCACCATCTTTGAGATATAAGAAATCTTCTGGTGGTCTAATTCTGCAGCATCTACCAAAGAGTTCACATCATTTTTGGATGGGCAGATCATCTGACATCGGACATTTTGGCATTAAGAATGAATTTTTTTTGCATCTCTATTTCTGTAGATGATACATGTTCATTTTGTTATACTGAGTACCCTAACATTAACTGACCTTAAGAGAGGGGGTCCTTTTTAGTTGGTCACTTTTGGTTGCTGTTCGTCATTGCTCTATATCGGGGTCTCCAGATTTTCTAAACAAAGGGGGGACTGGACTGTGGCCAGTGAGGGTAGAAGATGCCTCTCCTTCGGAAGGGATAGTGCTCCATCATTGGTTTTGGTGGGGAGACTAGTGCTCCATTGTGGGTATCGATGGGAGGAATGGTGCCCCTTTGTTGGTGTTCAAGGCAGGAATGGTACCCTATCATTGGTGTCTGTGCAAGGAATGGTGCCCCATCATTGGTGTTAGTGGGAGGAATGGTGTCCCATCATTGGTGTTCGTGGGAGGAATGGTGCCCCATCATTGGTGTTAGTGGGAAGAATGGTGTCCCATCATTGGTGTCTGTGGGAGGAATGGTGCCCCATCATTGGTGTCTGTGGGAGGAATGGTGCCGCATTATTGGTATCGGTGGGAGGAATAGTGCCCCTTCATTGGTGTCAGTGGAAGGAATAGTGCCCCATCATTGGTATCGGTGGGAGGAATAGTGCCACATCATTGGTGTTCAAGGGAAATAAATGATGCCCGATCATCGGTGTCTGTGGGAGAAATAATGCTCCGTCATTGGTGTTTGTGGAAGGAATTGTGCCCCATCATTGGTGTCTGTGGTAGGAATAATGCCCCATCATTGGTATCAGTAGGAGGAATGGTGCCCCATCATTGGTGTCAATGGGGGGGATGGTGTCCCATGATTGGTATCTGTGGGAGGAATGATGCCTCATCATTGGTGTTTGTGGGGGAACAGTGCCTCATTATTGGTGTCTTTGGTAGGAATAATGCCCCATCATTGGTGTCTGTGGGAGGAATGGTGCCATATCATTGGTATCAGTGGGAGGAATGGTGCCCCATCATTGGTATCAGTGGGAGGAATGGTGCCCCATGATGGGTGTCTGTGGGAGGAATGGTGCTGCATCATTGGTATCTGTGGGAGGAATGATGCCCCATCATTGGTGTTTGTGGGAATAGTGCGTCATTATTGGTGTCTGTGGGAGGAATGGTGCCCCATCATTGGTGTCAGTGGGAGGAATGGTGCCCCATCATTGGTGTTTGTGGGAGGAGTGGTGCCCCATCATTGGTGTCTGTGGGAGGAGTGGTGCCGCATCATTGGTGTCTGTGGGAGGAATGGTGCCGCATCTTTGGTATCGGTGGGAGGAACGGTGCTGCATCATTGGTATCAGTGGGAGGAATGGTGCCCCATCATGGGTGTCTGTGGGAGGAATGGTGCCGCATCATTGGTATTAGTGGGAGGAATGGTGCCCCATCATGGGTGTCTGTGGGAGGAATGGTGCTGCATCATTGGTATCAGTGGGAGGAATGGTGCCCCATCATGGGTGTTTGTGAAAGGAAAAGTACCCCCATCATTGGTGTCAGTGGATAGAAGGGTGCCCCAAGGGCCAGATAAAAGCAAGCAAAGCGCCCATCCAGCCCTTGGGCTGCAGTTTGGATACTACCACTCTATATTCTTTGATGAAGCGTAGGCATGAGTTTTGTTCAGCTTGGGCTTGATCTTAACCCATGTTTGGCCAGATCCTGCTTCCTTCTGGCTTTGGACCAAACCAAAGCTTATCCTTATTGAGGAGACTGGCTGTTTATTGATCCGGTAGATATTTGTTAATGCATTTGTTAGAAATTGACTTTAACTTCACAAAATCTTATTAAGGTGAAGTCTTGCTTTTTGTTCTTGTTCATTTATTCCAATATGCTGAAGTAAACATAAAACCTCTATACGTTACAATATTTGTTCTGACTCCTTTCTTTGTAAGTGAATGTAATTAAATGAGTGGTGCTTAGCTGATAGAAAGTCTTCAAAACACTAGTTTAAGGACAGTAATTGCATACAAAGATGAATCTGCGCTCATTGTCAATGCTCCCAGAACGCAAAGTCCAAGGAAGGTCTCTGCTTGGCTCAGATGGAGAGATATATAATGCAGTTCCTACATCAGATCTGGGACTGATCCAGTCAGTAACATGTAAAATAACACAGCAGCAAGGGTGCAGGTATCATTAAGAGGTTTCAATTTATTGAAGAAAATCTAGCACACTTGCATATAGGTTATCTGTGTACAACTCAGGACGCAGGAGGGACCATGTAACCACAGCCAGACGAATGTCAAAGCACTGGATCAGTAAACCTCCATGGGGAGAGTGCCAGACCCGCCATAGGATAGCAGCCGGCGGTGTCTACGTCCTCCATGCACCGCAAAACAGAGCAACCCAATGTCAGAACAGTGGGCTGGCAGCAAAGCGATTCAGGGGTCCCATCTTCTTTGTCAAGCCTGACTTTCAAGCTTCAGTGTATCTCCAGGTTGCAAGATAAAAAATAGGGGCTTCAAACAAGACTGTCCAGAAGGTACATGGAAAATTGTTCCTTCCTATGTGTCCTAAATACTGTGTGAAATGGAACCGACCCAGTCGGCGCTTGGTTACTTCCGTTATAATAATGCTTCCCCGTCCAAACACCGACCACAGCCGACCAAACAAGACTAGACAACACAAGTCTGAACATGGAACTCTATAATTGCAACTCAAACTGGCTTTTTATACACTTTTTATACACTCGGAGCAATCCCCCCTCCCTGCATAATGACACAGGGAAGGGCAATCTACACAACAAGAGGCACACAGGTATTCACACTTCACACCAGCAGACAGTCCCATCAGGAGGGAGTGCTGCTGGAGACACCCCCCACTAAGCTAATACACATAAACACACACATCCCATAATAGTTTGCTCCCAAGCAAGACACACAATAGAACAATGGGATACAACCACATGGCATTAAACAATCAACAACCCCCCACCCCAATATTAGAACAGATCACCCTGTACACCTAACAGGCACAGGGTGACTTACACATAAGAGGGATATGGGGAGCTGAGACTGGTCCCCCACCTCTCCAAAGTGAGCTGGGTTCCATGGGCCCCCCCCCCCCCACCCAAAGTGACTCCCGTCACACTGTATGTCCTGTCCATGGCATCACACACATTGGTTGACTTTGCCCCATGCTCAACTGCTTCAGGAAGTGGTCTATAAATTGGAGTTTCACGCTATCACATAATTAGATACCCCTAATACGGGTAGACGTGTGTGGTGCCACGGAGATTGGATCAGAAAATTAAGGTATGTACTGGTAAACAATTTTCAGTTTTCTAGATAACGTCATGCCAAAACACGAGTAATAAAAAACAGAAACTGGGTGGAATGCAAGCATTTTTTATCTGTCAAAAGAGCAGTACCGAAAACTTTCTGTCCAAATTCAACCAAGGTGAGAACATCCAAAACTGGCAACCACCCCAGCCCATAATTAGCCTTTGCCGTAAGGTGCACATGGTAGGGCAACGTATATCTGTAACAAACAAATTTCCCAGCAGACTTCCCAGCCTTTCCTGTACAAAGAAAAATTAATTGACCTTGTCTAACAATTCAATAAAATCAGAGGGTTTTGAGGGGGTGCTAGATGACTAATTGCAAAATTTATGATTCATCCGAAACTGGTGAGAGTAGACAAGACCTCTACCATCTGACCAAACAACCGGTCTCTGCTAGGAGAAGCACATTAGTGGTGGATTCTCATACTTCGTTCCCTCAACAGAGGTATAAAAGCCAAAAGGACTTATGAGAAAACCTGTGGGGTTGTGTAGAGGCCGAATAGCAGGCATACTTATCGATCGTGCAGATTCGAAGCAGGGATATGACTTGAAGATATGCATATTTTAAGTCAATGGACAACATTCAGTCTGGACAACATTTACAAGAACTGAAGGTAAGATGGCTTGAAGTAACTCCAATCCCCAATTTTCTTCTGCACTAGGAAATCTGAGAAGTCGCTTACCCTGGGGTATGTGCCCCAACTTTCCATCAGTCACTTTAGGTATGGCCTTATCATGCTTGTTACTGAATATTGACTGGCCTTCATATGGTATTTTGCACCACCCTTACTTGGACGATCTGTCAGCCAGCCAGTGGGGAAGCCACAGTGCCCTTTTTGCTGTAGCGGCGTGTTCCATGGATATGGTAGAGGTCCTGATCACATCTATTGCTGACTAACCAATGTACTTGGAGGAGAGCTATAATTACTTTAGCACAGAGATAATGTTCTCTTTGTTTTGGTTAGTCGATACTGTGACTTGTATGTCCTCTACTCATGCATTAGGGCTTTTGCCTTTGCTGTCAGGGCTATTGCTGGATGACTTGATCTTGAGGGAGATCTTCATATTACTAATCCCTATCCAGGTGTAGCACCCTCTTAGGCTATAGAATGCTAGGTAAATTTAGTTTGGCTCCCCTTTAGCCAGTGGAGCAGTTGTTGATTGCTCAGTGTTTTGCAGGCCGCTGGCCTGATTATTTCCTCCTGTATTATAGAGGGTTCTGGAATCACAGTGGGAGGAAAGGCAAGAGGGCAGTCTGAATATTTATGCTGACCAAGCCAATCGCTGGGTAGGTGGGCCTAGGTGGAGAGCCCATAGATAGTCTGAGGCTTGGAGCAGAGTTGAGTTGGTGCTGGGTACAGTCCCACAGGAGGAATCCCCGGCCTAAGGGGGTTCTCCCCTAAGGGCAATTCAGTGGAACGCTGCTAGTGGGTTATCGAGGTCCAAAGCTGTAGCATAGCTGAAAGGCCTACTACAAAGGTTTTAGTCTGGGATCCTGGTTTGGAGAGTTCCCGGTGGAAGCTGGAGGAGGGTGTCCAGCTGTCCTGTGGTATTGTTAGCTTTGTTGCTCTCTCACTGAAGAATGCCCGGTGGATATCAGAGGGAGGCAGCAGATGATCCTGTGGCATTTCGAGTACTGACTGAAATTCAGAGCCAAAGTGACTGTGTGCAGTTCTAATTCCTTAAGAAGGTCCTAGTAATTGTGCAGCCATCGGTGGTCTCAATGGTAACCTTATTTCAGCGACCGCTTCTGCTTCGTGGCCCAGAGACTGTTTGGTAGAAAGAGAAGTGTCCTCTGGTTATTGGAGTATCAGTGTCCTCAAGAGTATCCCATGTCAGTTGGTGTTTATTCATTTTGGCCTGCACGGGCTGGTTCTTGGGTACAACATGCACATGTGCCATCTTAGAGGTGGCTGTACTCTAGGGTAGGCCATTCTTGGTGGTAGAATTCTCCAGCAATAAAAGCAAAAGTTGCAAACTCACTTTGAAGCATAAATGAAGAATTGAGACTCCCGTCCTGTGGACATCTGGCCTAGGAAATATCAGAGCAGCTGGTTGGGGACAATCGCTCTTCTCTGGGCTCTACCCTCTGTACTAAGCAATGATGGAGGATGCCGAAGTAAAAAGAGGAAGTTTCAATCCTTTCAATCTCGTGTAATATAAATAGAAAGATAAAATTTAGATTAAACAAAGTGACTGTATATCAGTAATACGTTACTAGTAGTAGAAGAACTAAGATGGGCGATAACAAAATTAAATGTCTTATGAAGTTTTTAAAAAAACGTTTTGGAAATTTAAAACACTTTCAAATTATTGCTCATTTTCATGATATTTTTCCTTTTTTTTTCTTTAACTAAACCATAATGTGCATATGTAATGCTATATCAGGCAGCTGTTAAAGTACTATTCAAACAGCATAACCTGCATTGTTTTATATTCAACACAAGGAGGTGACCTCACTTATTGTTAGTGGAACGCACAGACAGGAAGTGGTGTCACATGCAGACAGGAAGTGATGTAAGGTGCTTAGAGAAGGTTCCGGGTAAAAGGTGAGTTCAGAGGAAGTAGAGGAGACACTGCTGGAACTGGCAGCAGAAGAGGTAATAAGATCTTATTTTATATTTACACCCAGCAATCCCCCCGTCATGTCTGTCCTCTTGCTCCGTAGTCACCGTGATACCTGACCTCTTCCTCCATAGTCACTATGATGTCTTTTATGGTTTATAGATCGGATACATCCTAAATATATAACCGTTTATCCAACCGTCCATCCAGAGCCTCTGGTTTATAGACCGGATACGTCCTAAACATAGAACCGTTTATCCAACCGTCCATCCAGAGCCTCTGGTTTATAGAGCGGATACGTCCTAAACATAGAATCATTTATCCAACCGTCCATCCAGAGCCTCTGGTTTATAGACCGGATACGTCCTAAATATAGAACCATTTATCCAACTGTCCATCCAGAGCCTCTGGTTTATAGACCGGATACGTCCTAAACATAGAACCATTTATCCAACCGTCCATCCAGAGCTTCTGGTTTGTATACCGGATACGTCCTAAACATAGAACCATTTATCCAACCGTCCATCCAGAGCCTCTGGTTTATAGACCTGATACGTCCTAAACATAGAACCATTTATCCAACCGTCCATCCAGAGCCTCTGGTTTATAGACCGGATACGTCCTAAATATAGAACCATTTATCCAACCGTCCATCCAGAGCCTCTGGTTTATAGACCTGATACATCCTAAACACAGAACCATTTATCCAACCGTCCATCCAGAGCCTCTGGTTCATAGACCAAATGCCTGATACGAGAGAGGAAGAAGATTGAACTACAGTAGAAGTTCTAAGGAATGAACAGCTCTACAGTAAAATATCATAAAGTGCTGTCAAGTCATTGATGACTACTGACGACCATATGGATGGTGTATCTCCAGAAAGATCTGACTTCTGTTTTGCTCTTAAGTCTTTACAATTACAAGTTCATAATTACTTTGTCTGTATCCATCCGCCCTTCTTCCCAGTTGTCCTCTTTTTCTTTTCTCATAATAATTTCCAAACATTTTCTTTTCGAGTGAGTTGGTTCCTCTCATAATATGTCCAAAAATTAGACCTAGTCAGTTGAGCTTCTAGTGAAAGGTGGGTTTGATTAGTTGAACGATCTATTTGTTTGTTTTGTTTGCTGTCCACTCTATTCGTAGAATTCCTTGCCAATGTCAACGTTCAGAAGACCAATACTACTTCTTTCTTCTTTATTGTCCAGCTTTCCCATCCATAGATACTGTTAGGAAGTACCATAGCCTGGACAATTCAGATCTTTTTACTTGCAGACATATCAGTACTTTTTGAAGGCTTTATTCAGGTTTTTCAACCTTGTTCTTCAAGGGGCCAGCCTTTGTCATATTTCTTGATTTCTGGATACTTTATTGTTTATAACTGATCCAAGGAGAGAGAACATAATTTTTTTTATTCAGCCATCTGTCCTACTGTTATAACCTTAGCAGTCTTCATATTTAGATCAAGTCCACTTCACTTTGTTGTCTAACATTGATTATGTGGCTCTTGAGATTCTCTAAATTTTTAGCTATGAATTGAAGTGATTATAAACTCTTCTATATATCCAATGAAGTGTCTGGCCTCTGGTGATACACAGAGATGAGACAGATTTCCCTACATAGGTTGTACTTGTTTATCTGTAGTTCTCTTCTCTACATCGGTTCAAAGTGCTACATTTATAAAGCTTGTCTGAGAGTACCGAAAAAAAGAGGTAGAGAGCTGGAGTTACATTCTGCAGAGCTTGGTGAATACAGCAATGAGAGCTGATTGGAGCGGAGACAGCCCCCCCTCCACACAGCTCACAGGAACAGAGCTGAGGCTATCTGGAGGCCCCTCCCCATGTCACCATTTTTCTCTTGGTGTCAAGAAAACTTGTCAGAGGTGACTGATGCTGATAGCAGAGGAACGAGGCAGCAGACAGAAATGACACATAGTGCTCTGGATTGAGACAAGTACATACTAAAGAGCGATATGCTTTGTTCATATTTCATTTCTGAGGTTTACAACCACAGTAAATGTCATTAGCATATCAAAAATTGTTGATATTTTGTTCATCAATCATGAAACGTCTTCTTTCTCTCACTGTATGGTCAACATGCATGTTGAATAATTATATAAAAGTATGAAATTGTATATAACTTCTTTTGCTTCTTGGTTTGATCAGTGTTCCAGGTTTCTTTTTTTCAGAATTAGAAAATGAAGGACCAAAGTCATGTGGCTGAGAGGATATTGAACCTCACCCTGGAGATCATCTACCTTCTGACCGGAGAGGTGAGGAGGATTCTGGGAGGTCACATGACATCACTCTCATATCTATTAATAAAACACAGACCTGACCAGAGAGGTGAGGAGGATTCTGGGAGATCACATGACATCACTCTCATCTCTATTAATAAAACGCAAACCTGACCGGAGAGGTGAGGAGGATTCTGGGAGGTCACATGACATCGCTCTTATCTCTATTAATAAAACACAGACCTGACCGGAGAGGTGAGGAGGATTCTGGGAGGTCACATGACATCGCTCTCATCTCTATTAATAAAACACAGACCTGACAGGAGAGGTGAGGAGGATTCTGGGAGGTCACATGAAATCACTTATCTCTCTTAATAAAGCACAGAGCTGACCGGAGAGGTGAGGAGGATTCTGGGAAGGTTTGCAAAACTATTTGTTACATTTTCTCTTTACTCAGGAGATAAATGTAGTGAAGAACACATCTGGTGATCCATCACCACCCAGCAGCCATCTTCACAGGACATCACCCATCACAGGGCCTCTACCTCACTGCCTGACAACAGAGGGAACCAGTGCCAAGAAGGTTCTAGAAGTCATCCAGAAGATCATTGATCTGCTGACAGGAGAGGTGAGCGGTGCCGGGAATTCTGGGACATTCTCCAGTAACAGACAAGGGATGTCTGGATGGTGACTGTATCATTGTGTGTGTCAGGTTCCTATAAGGTGTCAGGATGTCACTGTCTATTTCTCCATGGAGGAGTGGGAGTATTTAGAAGGACACAAGGACCTCTACAAGGACATCATGATGGAGGATCAGCAGCCTCCCAGTTGTTTTAAAATGGGAAAAAAATATTATCTCTCAAATAAGATAATACTGAATCATACGCTGAAGATTATCTACTTGCTGACTGGACAGGTGAGGAGGATTCTAGGAGAATTACATGGCATTACTCCTATCTCTTGTAATACAACCCAGACTTGATAGGAAAGGTAAGGAAGACTCTGAGAATATATTTATTTTTGTATTAATGCAGGACTGTGCTGTAGTTATGAAGACATCTGCTGAGAATCGTATTGAAAGGAGATGTCACCACTTGCCCACAAAACAAAGACAAAGCCCCATCACAATGTCCCTACCTCCATTCCTTACACTTCAGAGGAAGCAAACAATCCTAGAAGTCACCCAGAAGATCATTGATCTGCTGACAGGAGAGGTGAGCAGTGCCGGGAATTCTGGGACATTCTCCAGTAACAGACAAGGGATGTGTCTGGATGGTGACTGTATCATTGTGTGTGTCAGGTTCCTATAAGGTGTCAGGATGTCACTGTCTATTTCTCCATGGAGGAGTGGAAGTATTTAGAAGGACACAAGGACATCTACAAGGACGTCATGATGGACAATCAGCCACCCCTCACATCACCGGGTAAGAGGAGACTTTATTGTAAAGGAGAGAGCAGTACGGAGGGTCCACCTAGATCCCCCATCATCTAATAAACACATAGAAACAATGGATTCAGTCAGTGTGTGTGTTTCCTACAGATGGATCCAGTAATGGGAACCCACCAGAGAGATGTCCCCGTCCTCTGTGTTCCCGAGATTCCACACAAGAAGGTCACACCATCCCTCACCATCATCAGGTAGATGGATCCAGTCATGGGAACCCACCAGAGAGATGTCCCCGTCCTCAGTATTCCCGGGATTCCACACAGGAAGATCCCACCATCCCCCACCATCATCAGGTAGGAAAGACGAGATCAAGGATTAAACAACAATTCAAAATTATGAGTTGATATTCTTTGTAGTCCATTGTTATTTGCACTTACATTTTACTGATATTTTTCTCTGTCATTTTGGAGCTTAGGATAAAGACTTGATTTATATGAAAGTTGAGGTAAAAGAAGAAGAGACCTATATGAGTGGAAATCAGCCATCTTCAGAGGATGAGATGGTTCTAAAAAGTGAAAAAGAGACTTCGACTCTTGATATTGGCACAAGTAAGTGATAAAGATGGTATTTTGAAAGTGTCCTCTTCTGTGGGCTGAAACTAAAAGGCTCACTGTTTTTCAGTTTGTTTTCAAAAGGCTTTGGTCATGTTTAGCAGTTCACAGAATCTCATGATCCAGAAGAAGATACTTGATTTAATAGGGCATAGTTGTTTGTCATATAAATACAGTCTGTTCTTTCCTTGTTCAAGACAGAGAATTTCACATTGTACAGAGAATATACAGAAAGCCCTTTTTGCTGACACATGAACATCATTGATGTACCTACCCTACT
This sequence comes from Staurois parvus, assembly GCF_062004578.1. NCBI lineage: Eukaryota > Metazoa > Chordata > Amphibia > Anura > Ranidae > Staurois > Staurois parvus. The sequence goes on along the minus strand of NW_028318245.1, from coordinate 4,925,690 downwards.
ACCTAATGTTTCCAACAAATAAAATGAAAATACTGTACACCATGTGAATAGTCTTATCTCCTTTCCTTTTAAATATATCATGTTCCCAACACATGAGGAGATACTGGACACCATATGAAAGGTCCATCTCCATTCCTCAATATAATGTCATGTTCCCAACAAATGAGGAGGAGATACTGGACACCATATGAAAGGTCCATCTCCATTCCTCAATATAACGTCATGTTCCCAACAAATGAGGAGGAGATACTGGACACCATATGAAAGGTCCATCTCCATTCCTCAATATAACGTCATGTTCCCAACAAATGAGGAGGAGATACTGGACACCATATGAAAGGTCCATCTCCATTCCTCAATATAACATTGTGTTCCAGACCCCTGACAGACTGAGTATACATGATTACGGAATGTAGATATCGTAATTAAAAATTGATTTGACCTTCAATTAAATTGCCTTTAACAGATGGACTCTACATCAGAAATCCCTCAGAGGAAGATCCCATTTTGACTTCAGATTATAATGCAGAAGATAATAGCACATCACAATATTCTCCAAAAGTAAATTCTGTTACTCAAAACATTCATCACAGACCTCACCATCCTAACAGATCAATAGATCCCCCTAATCCTGAGGAATCTTCTGAGCCATCACATACTGTTACTCCAGAAATCCATCTAAGATCTAACAATCCAGAAAGGTCAACAGATCCATCTTCTTCAACCCAGGATGGAGCTGACATAGGAGAGTGTTCATTGTCATGTTTGGGGTGTGGAAAATCTTTTAAAACAAATTCTGAACTTCTTATACATCTCAGATCTCACACCAGGGTGACCTTTACATGTTCAGAGTGCGGGAAATCTTTCACTGAAAAAAGTGAATTAGTTGCTCACCAGAAATGTCACAAGGCTGAAAATCCTTATTCATGCTCAGAGTGCGGGAAAAGGTTCACTGAGAAAAGTGCACTTAATACGCACCAGAGAATTCACACAGGTGAGCGCCCGTACTCATGCCAGGAGTGTGGAAAATGTTTTACTCAGAAAGCACACCTCCTTAGACACGAGAGATGTCACAAGGGTGAGCGTCCCTTTTCCTGTCCAGAGTGTGGGAAATCTTTCACTGACAAAAGCGTACTCCTTATACACAAGAGAATCCACACAGGTGAGCGTCCTTTTTCATGTTCACAGTGTGGGAAAGGTTTCACCGAGAAGAAAAAACTTATTACGCACCAGAGAATTCACACGGGGGAGCGTCCTTTTCAGTGTACGGAGTGCGATAAAGCTTTCATCCGAAAAAGCCAACTGGTTACCCACCAGAGAAGTCACACGGGTGAATGCCCTTTCTCATGTTCAGAGTGTGGGAAAGGTTTCCCTGAGAAAAGAAAACTTCTTGCGCACCAGAGAAGTCACACGGGTGAGCGCCCTTATTCATGTTTAGAGTGCGGGAAATCTTTCACTCAAAAAGGAAACCTTCTTACGCACCAGAGAATTCACACGGGCGAGCGCCCTTTCTCATGTTCAGACTGCGGGAAATGTTTCACTGAGAAAGGAAAACTCATGGCACACCAGAGAATTCACACGGGCGAATATCCTTTTTCCTGTTTAGAGTGCGGGAAATGTTTCTCTGAGAAAGCACACCTTGTTAGACATCAGAGAAGTCACACGGGCGAGCGTCCTTTTTCTTGTCAAGACTGCGGGAAGCGTTTCACTCAGAAAGCCAACCTTCTTACACACCAGAGAATTCACACGGGCGAGCGTCCTTTTGCGTGTTCGGAGTGCGGGAAATCTTTCACTGAGAAAAGCGCACTTCTTGCACACCAAAGAAGACACACGGGGGAACGTCCCTTTTCATGTTCAGAGTGCGGGAAATCGTTTCCTGAGAAAAGAAGCCTTCTTTATCATCAGAAAACTCACAATCGGGAGGGACCTTTTCTATGTTCAGAGTGCGGGAAAAGTTTTACACATAAAGGAAATCTAAATAGACATCAGAGTACACATACCTTATGACAGGCTGACACATAACAGTGTATGGATGCGATTCGCGGTTAGACACTTCAGGGGTAAGATGCGCCTCCTATAGTTCTGGCTCGAAAGAGTGGGAGCTTCACTTGATGGGCGCACCAGTTATAAAGACCAATGAAGTAAAGAGATCTAGGTATACCAGGGAACTTTGGTAACTCCAATAGCCTGAGATTCTCTGGTGTGGGAGGTGGATAGGCCCAGGAGACATGCTCTGTGGGCTGTAGTGTTTTGGAGGGGATAAGATGATTGTAGGCCTCAAGGGAATAAATAACAATAATACTGACCCTAAAGGAAACACGAATGGCTCCATAGGACTCATTGAGCATTATCTGAGCACCACACTGCCAACTGAGACAGAAAGAAAGCTGGCTTCAACAAAATGGCGGCCGTATGCACACTGATAACGACTCCCTGTTGCATAAATGGGTAAAAGATGGCTTCAGCAACTATTCACCACCTGTAGAGAACAAAATGGCGGCCATCTAAGCCTAGACACAGACTCCCTGTTGAATACATGTGAAAGAAATGGGTAAAAGGTGGCTTCAGCTCCTATTCTCTGCCTGTAGAGAGCAAAATGGCGGTCATCTAAGCCTAGACCCAGACTCCCTGTTGAATAAATGTGAAAGAAATGGGTAAGAGATGGCTTCAGCTCCTATTCTCCACCTGTAAAGAACAAAATGGCGGCCGTCTAAACCTAAACACGGACTCCCTGTTGAATAAATGTGAAAGAAATGGGTAAAAGATGACTTCAGCTCCTATTCTCCACTTGTATAAAACAAAATGGCGGCTGTCTAAACCCAAACCCAGACTCCCTGTTGAATAAATGTGAATGAAATGGGTAAAAGATGGCTTCAGCTCCTATTCTCCACCCGTAAAGAACAAAATGGCGGCCGTCTAAACCTAAGCACGGACTCCCTGTTCAATAAATGTGAAAGAAATGGGTAAAAGATGGCTCCAGCTCCTATTTTTTTTTTTTTTTATACATAGGAAAGAAAGCTAGATTTTCATTGCTCCAGGAAATGCATTATTAATTCCCTTTTTAAAGTTTCTCCTTCAATTACACAAGAAAGTATTTCAATAAAGGTTTGGCTCTACTGTGTGTTAATCACGTATTCTGATTTTCTGAAATAAATGTTCTACACTTTACAATATTCTGAGTCACTTTTTTTATACAAATGACCATAACGTGCTCAGTTCATTGAGAGTCATCATCAGTATTTAATGATGAGATGGAGAGTCCACAAGGTCCAGCTCCACACATGTCAACTGATATTCTAAGGACGAATGTGACCGCTGCAACTGCCACCTCTCATCATATTTTCTTCATTGCATCTTGGTTTTGCTCCTCGTGATCACTGTTATGGGCTTCATCTCAGTCAGTATCTTCATTGGTAATAGAGAGGTCATTTCCATCAGTGGCTTAAAGAGTAGCTTGGTGTCATGTGATCAGTCCCATCGTTGTCACCGTCATTGTTCTTGTTCATCATGGCAGAACTAGTACCTAGTCATGGTTCACTGTTCATTTTTGTAATCAATGCCACATCAATTATCAGTGACACCAATAGCAAACCTAAGAACCAAGAAGGAAAATATGGCAAAACTATTTTCATTAATATTCATGAAAACAAAGAAAAATAATGACCTGAAAAGAAATGCAGGCAGTAAGAATCGATGGTCGCACTTTCATCAGTGGTCATTGAGAAGAACAATGTCCCTTACATTGGTGATCAGTGGAAAGAATGTCCCTTACATTGGTAATCAATGGGAAGAATGTCCCTTACATTGGTGATCAGTGGGAAGAATGTCCCTTACATTGGTGATCAGTGGAAAGAATGTCCCTTACATTGGTGGTCAGAAGGAAGAATGTCCCTTACATTGGTGATCAGTGGGAAGAATGTCCCTTACATTAGTGGTCAGAAGGAAGAATGTCCCTTACATTGGTGATCAGTGGGAAGAATGTCCCTTACATTGGGGTTCAGTGGGAAGAATGTCCCTTACATTGGGGGTCAGAGGGAAGAATGTCCCTTACATTGGTGATCAGTGGGAGGAATGTCCCTTACATTGGGGGTCAGTGGGAAGAATGTCCTTTACATTGGGGGTCAGAGGGAAGAAGGTCCCTTACATTGGTGATCAGTGGGAAGAATGCCCGTTACATTGGGGGTCAGTGGGAAGAATGTCCCTTACATTGGGGATCAGTGGGAAGAATGTCCCTTCCATTGGGGGTCAGTGGGAAGAGTGTCTCCTGCATTGGTAGCAAGTGGGAAGAATGTCCCTTACATTGGGGGTCAGTGGGAAGAATGTCCCTTACATTGGGAGTCAGTGGGAAGAATATCCCTTACATGGGTGGCCAATGGGAAGAATGTCCCTTACATTGGGGGTCAGTGGGAAGAATGTCCCTTACATTGGAGATCAGTGGGAAGAATGTCCCTTACATTGGGACACAGTGGGAAGAATGCCCCTTACATTGGGGGCCAGTGGGAAGAATGTTCCTTACATTGGTGATCAGTGGGAAGAATGTCCCTTACATTGGTGATCAGTGGGAAGAATGTCCCTTACATTGGTGGTCAGTGGGAAGAATGTCCCTTACATTGGGGATCATTGGGAAGAATGCCCCTTACATTGGTGATCAGTGGGAAGAATGCCCCTTACATTGGGGATCAGTGGGAAGAATGTCCCTTACATTGGGGGTCAGTGGGAAGAACGTCCCTTACATTGGAGGTAGGTGGGAAGAATGTCCCTTACATTTGTGGTCGGTGGGAAGAACGTCCCTTACATTGGAGGTAGGTGGGAAGAATGTCCCTTACATTTGTGGTCGGTGGGAAGAACGTCACTTACATTGGAGGTCGGTGGGAAGAACGTCCCTTACATTGGTGGTCGGTGGGAAGAATGTCCCTTACATTGGTGGTCGGTGGGAAGAACGTCCCTTACATTGGAGGTCGGTGGGAAGAATGTTCCTTCAATTGGTGATCAGTGAGAAGAATGTCCCTTACATTGGAGGTCAGTGGGAAGAATGTCCCTTACATTGGAGGTCAGTGGGAAGAATGTCCCTTACATTGGCGATCAGTGAGAAGAATGTCCCTTACATTGGCGGTCAGTGGGAAGAATGCCCCTTACATTGGTGGTCAGTGGGAAGAATGTCCCTTACATTGGTGATCAGTGGGAGGAATGTCCCTTACATTGGGGGTCAGTGGGAAGAATGTCCTTTACATTGGGGATCAGAGGGAAGAATGTCCCTTACATTGGTGATCAGTGGGAAGAATGTCCGTTACATTGGGGATCAGAGGGAAGAATGTCCCTTACATTGGTGGTCAGTGGGAAGAATGTCCCTTACATTGGTGATCAGTGGGAAGAATGTCCGTTACATTGGGGGTCAGTGGGAAGAATGTCCCTTACATTGGGGATCAGTGGGAAGAATGTCCCTTACATTGGGGGTCAGTGGGAAGAATGTCCCTTACATTGGGGGTCAGTGGGAAGAGTGTCTCCTGCATTGGTAGCCAGTGGGAAGAATGTCCCTTACATTGGGACACAGTAGGAAGAATGCCCCTTACATAGGTGGCCATTGGGAAGAATGTCCCTTACATTGGGGGTCAGTGGGAAGAATGCCCCTTACATTGGTGATCAGTGGGAAAAATATTCCTTACATTGGTGGTCAGTGGAAAGAATGTCCCTTACATTGGTGATCAGTGGGAAGAATGTCCCTTACATTAGTGGTCAGAAGGAAGAATGTCCCTTACATTGGTGATCAGTGGGAAGAATGTCCCTTACATTGGGGGTCAGTGGGAAGAATGTCCCTTACATTGGGGGTCAGAGGGAAGAATGTCCCTTACATTGGTGATCAGTGGGAGGAATGTCCCTTACATTGGGGGTCAGTGGGAAGAATGTCCTTTACATTGGGGGTCAGAGGGAAGAATGTCCCTTACATTGGTGATCAGTGGGAAGAATGTCCGTTACATTGGTGGTCAGTGGGAAGAATGTCCCTTACATTGGTGATCAGTGGGAAGAATGTCCGTTACATTGGGGGTCAGTGGGAAGAATGTCCCTTACATTGGGGATCAGTGGGAAGAATGTCCCTTACATTGGGGGTCATTGGGAAGAATGTCCCTTACATTGGGGGTCAGTGGGAAGAGTGTCTCCTGCATTGGTAGCCAGTGGGAAGAATGTCCCTTACATTGGGGGTCAGTGGGAAGAATGTCCCTTACATTGGGAGTCAGTGGGAAGAATGTCCCTTACATAGGTGGCCAATGGGAAGAATGTCCCTTACATTGGGGGTCAGTGGGAAGAATGTCCCTTACATAGGTGGCCATTGGGAAGAATGCCCCTTACATTGGTGATCAGTGGGAAAAATGTTCCTTACATTGGTGGTCAGTGGAAAGAATGTCCCTTACATTGGTGATCAGTGGGAAGAATGTCCCTTACATTAGTGGTCAGAAGGAAGAATGTCCCTTACATTGGTGATCAGTGGGAAGAATGTCCCTTACATTGGGGGTCAGTGGGAAGAATGTCCCTTACATTGGGGGTCAGAGGGAAGAATGTCCCTTACATTGGTGATCAGTGGAAAGAATGTCCCTTACATTGGTAATCAATGGGAAGAATGTCCCTTACATTGGTGATCAGTGGGAAGAATGTCCCTTACATTGGTGATCAGTGGAAAGAATGTCCCTTACATTGGTGGTCAGAAGGAAGAATGTCCCTTACATTGGTGATCAGTGGGAAGAATGTCCCTTACATTAGTGGTCAGAAGGAAGAATGTCCCTTACATTGGTGATCAGTGGGAAGAATGTCCCTTACATTGGGGTTCAGTGGGAAGAATGTCCCTTACATTGGGGGTCAGAGGGAAGAATGTCCCTTACATTGGTGATCAGTGGGAGGAATGTCCCTTACATTGGGGGTCAGTGGGAAGAATGTCCTTTACATTGGGGGTCAGAGGGAAGAAGGTCCCTTACATTGGTGATCAGTGGGAAGAATGCCCGTTACATTGGGGGTCAGTGGGAAGAATGTCCCTTACATTGGGGATCAGTGGGAAGAATGTCCCTTCCATTGGGGGTCAGTGGGAAGAGTGTCTCCTGCATTGGTAGCAAGTGGGAAGAATGTCCCTTACATTGGGGGTCAGTGGGAAGAATGTCCCTTACATTGGGAGTCAGTGGGAAGAATATCCCTTACATGGGTGGCCAATGGGAAGAATGTCCCTTACATTGGGGGTCAGTGGGAAGAATGTCCCTTACATTGGAGATCAGTGGGAAGAATGTCCCTTACATTGGGACACAGTGGGAAGAATGCCCCTTACATTGGGGGCCAGTGGGAAGAATGTTCCTTACATTGGTGATCAGTGGGAAGAATGTCCCTTACATTGGTGATCAGTGGGAAGAATGTCCCTTACATTGGTGGTCAGTGGGAAGAATGTCCCTTACATTGGGGATCATTGGGAAGAATGCCCCTTACATTGGTGATCAGTGGGAAGAATGCCCCTTACATTGGGGATCAGTGGGAAGAATGTCCCTTACATTGGGGGTCAGTGGGAAGAACGTCCCTTACATTGGAGGTAGGTGGGAAGAATGTCCCTTACATTTGTGGTCGGTGGGAAGAACGTCCCTTACATTGGAGGTAGGTGGGAAGAATGTCCCTTACATTTGTGGTCGGTGGGAAGAACGTCACTTACATTGGAGGTCGGTGGGAAGAACGTCCCTTACATTGGTGGTCGGTGGGAAGAATGTCCCTTACATTGGTGGTCGGTGGGAAGAACGTCCCTTACATTGGAGGTCGGTGGGAAGAATGTCCCTTCAATTGGTGATCAGTGAGAAGAATGTCCCTTACATTGGAGGTCAGTGGGAAGAATGTCCCTTACATTGGAGGTCAGTGGGAAGAATGTCCCTTACATTGGCGATCAGTGAGAAGAATGTCCCTTACATTGGCGGTCAGTGGGAAGAATGCCCCTTACATTGGTGGTCAGTGGGAAGAATGTCCCTTACATTGGTGATCAGTGGGAGGAATGTCCCTTACATTGGGGGTCAGTGGGAAGAATGTCCTTTACATTGGGGATCAGAGGGAAGAATGTCCCTTACATTGGTGATCAGTGGGAAGAATGTCCGTTACATTGGGGATCAGAGGGAAGAATGTCCCTTACATTGGTGGTCAGTGGGAAGAATGTCCCTTACATTGGTGATCAGTGGGAAGAATGTCCGTTACATTGGGGGTCAGTGGGAAGAATGTCCCTTACATTGGGGATCAGTGGGAAGAATGTCCCTTACATTGGGGGTCAGTGGGAAGAATGTCCCTTACATTGGGGGTCAGTGGGAAGAGTGTCTCCTGCATTGGTAGCCAGTGGGAAGAATGTCCCTTACATTGGGACACAGTAGGAAGAATGCCCCTTACATAGGTGGCCATTGGGAAGAATGTCCCTTACATTGGGGGTCAGTGGGAAGAATGCCCCTTACATTGGTGGTCAGTGGGAAGAATGTCCCTTACATTGGTGATCAGTGGGAGGAATGTCCCTTACATTGGGGGTCAGTGGGAAGAATGTCCTTTACATTGGGGATCAGAGGGAAGAATGTCCCTTACATTGGTGATCAGTGGGAAGAATGTCCGTTACATTGGGGATCAGAGGGAAGAATGTCCCTTACATTGGTGGTCAGTGGGAAGAATGTCCCTTACATTGGTGATCAGTGGGAAGAATGTCCGTTACATTGGGGGTCAGTGGGAAGAATGTCCCTTACATTGGGGATCAGTGGGAAGAATGTCCCTTACATTGGGGGTCAGTGGGAAGAATGTCCCTTACATTGGGGGTCAGTGGGAAGAGTGTCTCCTGCATTGGTAGCCAGTGGGAAGAATGTCCCTTACATTGGGACACAGTAGGAAGAATGCCCCTTACATAGGTGGCCATTGGGAAGAATGTCCCTTACATTGGGGGTCAGTGGGAAGAATGCCCCTTACATTGGTGATCAGTGGGAAAAATATTCCTTACATTGGTGGTCAGTGGAAAGAATGTCCCTTACATTGGTGATCAGTGGGAAGAATGTCCCTTACATTAGTGGTCAGAAGGAAGAATGTCCCTTACATTGGTGATCAGTGGGAAGAATGTCCCTTACATTGGGGGTCAGTGGGAAGAATGTCCCTTACATTGGGGGTCAGAGGGAAGAATGTCCCTTACATTGGTGATCAGTGGGAGGAATGTCCCTTACATTGGGGGTCAGTGAGAAGAATGTCCTTTACATTGGGGGTCAGAGGGAAGAATGTCCCTTACATTGGTGATCAGTGGGAAGAATGTCCGTTACATTGGTGGTCAGTGGGAAGAATGTCCCTTACATTGGTGATCAGTGGGAAGAATGTCCGTTACATTGGGGGTCAGTGGGAAGAATGTCCCTTACATTGGGGATCAGTGGGAAGAATGTCCCTTACATTGGGGGTCATTGGGAAGAATGTCCCTTACATTGGGGGTCAGTGGGAAGAGTGTCTCCTGCATTGGTAGCCAGTGGGAAGAATGTCCCTTACATTGGGGGTCAGTGGGAAGAATGTCCCTTACATTGGGAGTCAGTGGGAAGAATGTCCCTTACATAGGTGGCCAATGGGAAGAATGTCCCTTACATTGGGGGTCAGTGGGAAGAATGTCCCTTACATAGGTGGCCATTGGGAAGAATGCCCCTTACATTGGTGATCAGTGGGAAAAATGTTCCTTACATTGGTGGTCAGTGGAAAGAATGTCCCTTACATTGGTGATCAGTGGGAAGAATGTCCCTTACATTAGTGGTCAGAAGGAAGAATGTCCCTTACATTGGTGATCAGTGGGAAGAATGTCCCTTACATTGGGGGTCAGTGGGAAGAATGTCCCTTACATTGGGGGTCAGAGGGAAGAATGTCCCTTACATTGGTGATCAGTGGGAGGAATGTCCCTTACATTGGGGGTCAGTGGGAAGAATGTCCTTTACATTGGGGGTCAGAGGGAAGAATGTCCCTTACATTGGTGATCAGTGGGAAGAATGTCCGTTACATTGGTGGTCAGTGGGAAGAATGTCCCTTACATTGGTGATCAGTGGGAAGAATGTCCGTTACATTGGGGGTCAGTGGGAAGAATGTCCCTTACATTGGGGATCAGTGGGAAGAATGTCCCTTACATTGGGGGTCATTGGGAAGAATGTCCCTTACATTGGGGGTCAGTGGGAAGAGTGTCTCCTGCATTGGTAGCCAGTGGGAAGAATGTCCCTTACATTGGGGGTCAGTGGGAAGAATGTCCCTTACATTGGGAGTCAGTGGGAAGAATGTCCCTTACATAGGTGGCCAATGGGAAGAATGTCCCTTACATTGGGGGTCAGTGGGAAGAATGTCCCTTACATTGGTGGTCAGTGGGAAGAATGTCCCTTACATTGGTGATCAGTGGGAAGAATGTCCCTTACATTGGGACACAGTGGGAAGAATGCCCCGTACATTGGGGGCCAGTGGGAAGAATGTTCCTTACATTGGTGATCAGTGGGAAGAATGTCCCTTACATTGGGGGTCAGAGGGAAGAATGTCCCTTACATTGGTGATCAGTGGGAGGAATGTCCCTTACATTGGGGGTCAGTGGGAAGAATGTCCTTTACATTGGGGGTCAGAGGGAAGAATGTCCCTTACATTGGTGATCAGTGGGAAGAATGTCCGTTACATTGGTGGTCAGTGGGAAGAATGTCCCTTACATTGGTGATCAGTGGGAAGAATGTCCGTTACATTGGGGGTCAGTGGGAAGAATGTCCCTTACATTGGGGATCAGTGGGAAGAATGTCCCTTACATTGGGGGTCATTGGGAAGAATGTCCCTTACATTGGGGGTCAGTGGGAAGAGTGTCTCCTGCATTGGTAGCCAGTGGGAAGAATGTCCCTTACATTGGGGGTCAGTGGGAAGAATGTCCCTTACATTGGGAGTCAGTGGGAAGAATGTCCCTTACATAGGTGGCCAATGGGAAGAATGTCCCTTACATTGGGGGTCAGTGGGAAGAATGTCCCTTACATTGGTGGTCAGTGGGAAGAATGTCCCTTACATTGGTGATCAGTGGGAAGAATGTCCCTTACATTGGGACACAGTGGGAAGAATGCCCCGTACATTGGGGGCCAGTGGGAAGAATGTTCCTTACATTGGTGATCAGTGGGAAGAATGTCCCTTACATTGGTGATCAGTGGGAAGAATGTCCCTTACATTGGGGATCATGGGAAGAATGTCCCTTACATTGGAGGTCAGTGGGAAGAATGTCCCTTACATTGGTGATCAGTGGAAAGAATGCCCCTTACATTGGGGATCAGTGGGAAGAATGTCCCTTACATTGGGGGTCAGTGGGAAGAACGTCCCTTACATTAGAGGTCGGTGGGAAGAACGTCCCTTACATTGGTGGTCGGTGGGAAGAACGTCACTTACATTGGAGGTCGGTGGGAAGAACGTCCCTTACATTGGTGGTCGGTAGGAAGAACGTCCCTTACATTGGAGGTCGGTGGGAAGAATGTCCCTTCAATTGGTGATCAGTGGGAAGAATGTCCCTTACATTGGAGGTCAGTGGGAAGAATGTCCCTTACATTGGAGGTCAGTGGGAAGAATGTCCCTTACATTGGTGATCAGTGAGAAGAATGTCCCTTACATTGGCGGTCAGTGGGAAGAATGCCCCTTACATTGGTGGTCAGTGGGAAGAATGTCCCTTACATTGGTGATCAGTGGGAGGAATGTCCCTTACATTGGGGGTCAGTGGGAAGAATGTCCTTTACATTGGGGATCAGAGGGAAGAATGTCCCTTACATTGGGGATCAGTGGGAAGAATGTCCGTTACACTGGGGATCAGAGGGAAGAATGTCCCTTACATTGGTGGTCAGTGGGAAGAATGTCCCTTACATTGGTGATCAGTGGGAAGAATGTCCGTTACATTGGGGGTCAGTGGGAAGAATGTCCCTTACATTGGGGATCAGTGGGAAGAATGTCCCTTACATTGGGGGTCAGTGGGAAGAATGTCCCTTACATTGGGGATCAGTGGGAAGAGTGTTTCCTGCATTGGTAGCCAGTGGGAAGAATGTCCCTTACATTGGGGGTCATTGGGAAGAATGTCCCTTACATAGGTGGCCATTGGGAAGAATGTCCCTTACATTGGGGTTCAGTGGGAAGAATGTCCCTTACATTGGTGATCAGTGGGAAGAATGTCCCTTACAATGGGACACAGTGGGAAGAATGCCCCTTACATAGGTGGCCATTGGGAAGAATGTCCCTTACATTGGCGGTCAGTGGAAAGAATGTTCCTTACATTGGTGGTCAGTGGGAAGAATGTTCCTTACATTGGTGGTCAGTGGGAAGAATGTTCCTTGTTTGTAGTCATTGAGAAGAATGCCTAGTGGTAAGTGGAAATAAATTTACTTACAGTACTTTGGTGGCTAGTATAAAGAATGGCCCTCTTAAATTGGTGTCAGTAAAAAAGGAAGTCCTGTGGATGGTGGGGACGAGAGCTGTCAGAGAATATAGTGTGGATGGTGGGGGAGGAGAGCTGTCAGAGAATGTAGTGTGGATGGTGGAGGAGAGCTGTCAGAGAATGTAGTGTGGATGGTGGAGGAGAGCTGTCAGAGAATGTAATGTGGATGGTGGGACAAGAGCTGTCAGAGAATGTAGTGTGGATGGGGTAGGAGAGCTGTCGGAGAATGTAGTGTGGATGGTGGGGGGAGGAGAGCTGTCAGAGAATGTAGTGTGGATGGTGGGGGGAGGAGAGCTGTCAGAGAATGTAGTGTGGATGGTGGAGGAGAGCTGCTGGAGAATGTACTGTGGATGGTGGGAGGAGAGAGACGGAAGGAGGTATGGAGAACATAGTAGAGAAATTTGAGTTTTCAGAGATTGTTCTACAGATATTGAGAAAAAGAGGTACAACAGAGGGGTGAAAAGAGTATTTCGTGATGTGGACGTCTTTCCCACTAAATGTGTTGGACTTATAAACACGAATGATGGAAGAATATCTCTACCAGGGTATGGTTAATGCCAAGGGAACTCCCACTGTGGCTGAATCTGAGAAGAGCTGTGGTGTTAAATGTTTAAAATTTCATAGGAAGGGAATAACAGATGCTACATAAGTAAATGGGTACAATATTGTGCTTCAAGTTTTCATTTTTTAGCTTTTCATATTTAAACACTATCAAGTTTTTTTTTTTGTATGAAATTTTAACTGAATGGAAATATGAGCCGCGAGGCAGCAGACAAAATAGTGAAACAACAAGCAAGAGTCACAAGAGACTTCATAACGCTGTGACCTCACCTACTGTGAGTCCAACACAAACACAGGAAGTGATGTAAAGTACAGACAGGAAATTCCGGGTGAGAGGTGAGTTAGGAGGACCTAGAGAGGAGATATTGCTGGAACTGGCAGCAGAGGAGGTATTAGGATATAATTTTATATTTACACCCAATAACCCCCCCCCCGTCATGTCCCTCGTTTTCCTCCATAGTCACTGTGATGTAATTTAACTCAAGCACATGTTCCGACCTAAATATAGACCGGATACATCCTAAATATAGAACCTTTTATCCAACCTTCCATCCAGAGCCTCTGGTTTATAGACCGGATACGTTCTAAATATAGAACCATTTATCCAACCGTCCATCCGGAGCCTCTGGTTTATAGACCAGATACATCCTAAATATAAAACCGTTTATCCAAGAGATACTCCATCTGATAGTGTCAGCATAAGCCCAGTCCGGTTATGTGAACTCTGTTGGACATTGCCCATAATCATAGGACTGTCTCATAGTATTTGGAATGCTTGACAATTTTGAATCTGTCTAAAATGAACATTAAATCATATGACTTTTTCAATGCAGATGAACAAAAACCAGAGACACATGACTGAGAGGATATTGAACCTCACCCTGGAGGTCATCTATTTGCTGACCGGAGAGGTGAGGAGGATTCTGGAAGGTGACATGACATCACTCTAATGTATGTGTTTAAAAATATGATCTAACTGGCCAAGACAGAAATATTCTTGGTAGTGTGTAATGATAATTGTTGCTTTATGTTATTACACAGGATTATAAAGTAGTGAAGAAGATATCTGGTGAGCCTTTACCACCCAGCAGCCGTCTTCGCAGGACATCACCCATCACAGGGCCTCCACCTCACTGCCTGACAACAGAGGGAACCAGTGCCAAGAAGATTCTAGAAGTCATCCAGAAGATGATGGAGCTGCTGACAGGAGAGGTGAGCGGTGCTTGGAATTCTGGGACATTCTCCAGTAACAGACAAGGGATGTGTCTGGATGGTGACTGTATCATTGTGTGTGTCAGGTTCCTATAAGGTGTGAGGATGTCACTGTCTATTTCTCCATGGAGGAGTGGGAGTATTTAGAAGGACACAAGGATCTCTACAAGGACGTCATGATGGACAATCAGCCGCCCCTCACATCACCGGGTAAGAGGAGACTTTATTGTAAAGGAGAGAGCAGTACGGAGGGTCCACCTAGATCCCCCATCATCTGATAAACACATAGAAACAATGGATTCAGTCAGTGTGTGTGTTTCCTACAGATGGATCCAGTAATGGGAACCCACCAGACAGATGTCCCCATCCTCTGTATTCCCGGGATTCCACACAGGAAGATCACACCATCCCTCACCCTCATCAGGTAGATGGATCCAGTAATGGGAACCCACCAGAAAGATATCCCCATCCTCTGTATTCCCGGGATTCCACACAGGAAGGTCACACCATCCCCCACCATCATCAGGTAGATGGGACTGAGCATCGAGAATTTAGAATTGCATCAAACTGTATGAGGTTGCATCTTTCTGTGCAATGTCTATCATTTTTGTTTACTTTTTAATTTGTATCATTTTCGGGTGTAGAGTGAAGACTTAATTTATATGAAAGTTAAGGTTAAAGAGGAAGAAACATGTGTTGGTAATGATACACAGTCTACGGAAGAGGGGGAGATGATCATGAAATGTAAACAGGAGGATTCGTCTCTACATATCAGCACAGGTAAAAAAAAAAAAAAAAGTATTTTCAACATAATCCTCCTTAACTGAAATGCTGTAAAAATGTTTTCAGACGATGCTGACATCGAGAAGATGGGGCATTGTCCTGTTGGAAGATTGCTTATTTGCTGCAGTGCGTCTCTTTTTCTTTATCAAACAATAAAATCAACTCACTACAACATATTAACAGCTGACTTTTCAATCACCCCTTCTAAAATAGAAACAGTTAACCCTTTACACCGGGGTTTGTTTATATATTTTTATATTTATAGATAGATATAGATATGATCTAAGTTCAAATGTTTGGTCCATTCTCAGAAAAATTGTTGTTTTCTGATCCAAATGAGGCAAAAAAAAAAAAAGCCTATAAAATATGGATCAAGAAATCTTAATTTCTATTTGAGTATATATAAAGGCTGCAATATATTTCCCCTTAATTTGTTAATTAAAGGTATCGCTATACATTTTCCAAATTTAAAGGAGAAAAGTGCTTCCACTGGACACCATATGAAAGGCCCATCTCCATTCCTCAATATAACATCATGTTCCCAACAAATGAGGAGGAGATACTGGACATCATATGAAAGGTCCATCCCCATTCCTCAATATAACGTCATATTCCCAACAAATGAGGAGGAGATACTGGACACCATATGAAAGGTCCATCTCCATTCCTCAATATAACGTCATGTTTCCTACAAATGAGGAAGAGATATTGGACACCATATGAAAGGTCCATCTCTGTTCCTCAATATAACGTCATGGTCCCGACAAATGAGGAGGAGATACTGGACACCATATGAAAGGTCCATCTCCATTCCTCAATATAACGTCATGTTCCCAACAAATGAGGAGATACTGGACACCATATGAAAGGTCCATCTCCATTCCTCAATATAATGTCATGTTCCCAACAAATGAGGAGATACTGGACACCATATGGAAGGTCCATCTCCATTCCTCAATATAATGTCATGTTCCCAACAAATGAGGAGGAGATACTGGACACCATATGAAAGGTCCATCTCCAGTTATCCTTTCTCTGGCTTGTTGTTACAGTTGCACCCAGTTCCATGCCAGAATCATGTGATTGTTAGGTCAACATACATGATTTAATAATTTCTGACAATTGCTTACCAACAGATGGTCGGTATGTCAGGAATAGCTCGGAGAGACATCCAATATCATCTGCAGATTGTGACTCTAAAGATAGCGGAATAAGACCGACTTCACCAGAAGGAGATCCCAATGCACACGATCTCCACACACCTTACCATTTGTCTACATCGATGGATGCCTCTAATCCTGAGGAATCTTCTGGTCAATTACAGGCTATTACTTCAGACATCCAGCTTGGTTCTCACAGTGCAGACACATCAACAGATCCATCTAATCCCGGGGAGTCTTCTTTGAACCATGGAAGGGTTCACACAAGGAAGAATCCATTCTCATGTTTGGGATGTGGGGCATCTTTCCAAACAAGACCTGAACTTCTTGTACATCTCAGATCTCACACCAGGGTGACCTTTACATGTTCACAGTGTGGGAAATCTTTTGCTGAAGAAGGGGAATTTCTCATACATCGGAAAAGTGAGAATCCTTATTCATGTTCAGTGTGCGGGAAATGTTTCCCTGAGAAAAAAAGGCTTCTATTGCACCTGAGAGCTCACAAGAGTGATCATCCTTATTCATGTTCAGAGTGCGGGAAATGCTTCACTGAGAAAAGCGCACTTCTATCACATCTAAGAATACACAAGGGAGAGCGTCCATTTTCCTGCTCAGAGTGTGGGAAATGTTTCACTGCGAAAAGCGTACTTTTATCACATCTAAGAACCCACACGGGCAAGAGTTCATTTTCTTGCTCAAAGTGTGGGAAATCTTTCGCTGAAGAAAAAGAATTTCTTCTCCATCAGAAAAGTGAGAATCCTTATTCATGTTCAGAGTGCGGGAAATGTTTTCCTGAGAAAAAAAGACTTCTGTGGCACCAGAGAACGCACAAGAGCGATCGTCCTTATTCATGTTCAGAATGTGGAAAACGTTTCACTGAGAAAAGTGTGCTTCTGTCGCATCTAAGAACTCACACGGGCGAGCGCCCGTTTTCCTGTTCAGAGTGTGGGAAACGTTTCACTCAGAAAGGGAGCCTTATTGTACACCAAAGAGGGCACAAAGGCGAGTTGCCTTTCTCTTGCTCGGAGTGCGGGAAGTGTTTTACGGTGAAAGCCAAACTACTTGCTCATCAGAGAACCCACACTGGGGAGCGTCCCTATTCTTGTTCGGTGTGCGGGAAAAGTTTTGCATTGAAAGAAAACCTTCAGAAACACCAGAGAACTCACGTGAACTAGCGTCCTTTTCGATGTGCTGGAAATGTTTTACGCGTGAAGAATATCTCATTAGACATCAGAGTACACACGCCTGCTGATACTGTTCATGAATGTATAGTGGCATTAAACAGGTGGATTTCTACAGTTCACAGAACGATCGTATGGTCTGTATAGCTATACATTTTTTTTTTATTTCTGTTCTATTTTATTCTATTATTTTCAAATTTCGAAATTCCTTTATTTTCTATTTTTTTTTATTTTTTATTAACACTTTTTATTGGTTTTCATGTAAATATACAAACAGTATGTTTGAAAAAGGAAAAAAAAAAATAACAAAAAGGTACATCGATGATTTTCTATTCTATTTAATTCTTTAATTTTCTATAATAATCTTTTGTATTCTATTTTATTCTATTCTTTAATTTTCTATTCTATTTTTTTTTTATTAACAATTTTTATTGGTTTTCACGTACTGCTTAGACCTGAAGAAGGGGACATTCCCCGAAAGCTTGTCCTCAAAATTGTATGTTAGTGCAAATAAAAAAAGTATCACGGACAGTACTCAATTTTTCCTGTCGCAAATGCACTAATACGGCTACAATCACCTCATGTAAATATACAAACAGTATGTTTGTTTGAAAAAGGAAAAAATAAAAAATAAAAAAAAGGTATATCGATGATTCTCTATTCTATTTCTTTAATTTTCTATAATATTCTTTTCTATTCTATTTTATTCTATTCTTTAATTTTCTATTCTATTTTTTTTATTAACAATTTTTATTGGTTTTCACGTAAATATACAAACAGTATGTTTAAAAAAGGACAAAAAAAAAATAACAAAAAGGTACATCGATGATTTTCTATTCTATTTAATTCTTTAATTTTCTATAATATTCTTTTCTATTCTATTTTATTCTATTCTTTAATTTTCTATTCTATTTTTTTTAATTAACATTTTTTATTGGTTTTCACGTAAATATACAAACAGTATGTTTGAAAAAGGAAAAAAAAAAAACATAACAAAAAGGTACATCGATGATTTTCTATTCTATTTAATTCTTTAATTTTCTATAATCTTTTCTATTCTATTAACAATTTTTATTGGGTTTCTCGTAAATATACAAACAGTATACAGTATATATACAAAAGTTGAAAAAGTATTCTATTTTTTTCAAATTTCTGAAGACTGCCATATTCTATTTTAGTCTATTCTTTTCTGTACCTTTATTTTCTATTCTATTCTTTTCTTTCACGTTATTTTCTATTCTGTTTTCTTCCATTCTATTTTTTTTCAAAATTCAAATTTCTGAAGACTGGTATATTCTGTTTTACTCAATTCTTTTCTGTACCTTTATTTTATTTTCTATTCTATTCTTTTCTATCACTTTATTTTCTATTCTGTTTTATTCCATTGTATTTTTTTCTAAATTCAAATTTCAGAAGACTGCTATATTCTGTTTTATTCTATTCTTTTCTGTACCTTTATTTTCTATTTTGTTCTTTTCTATCATTTTATTTTCTATTCTGTTCTTTTCTATCACTTTATTTTCTATTCTGTTCTTTTCTGTACCTTTTATTTTCTATTCTGTTCTTTCCTATCACTTTATTTTCTATTCTGTTTTATTCCATTCTACTTTTTTCAAAATTCATATTTCTGAAGACTGCTATATTCTATTTTAGTCTATTCTTTTCTGTACCTTTATTTTCTATTCTGTTTTATTCCATTCTATTTTTTTTTCAAAATTCAAATTTCTGAAGACTGCTATATTCTATTCTTTTCTATCACTTTATTTTCTAATCTATTCTTTTCTATCACTTTATTTTCTATTCTGTTTTTATTCCATTTTTTTAAATTCAAATTTCAGAAGATGGCTATATTCTAACACTAATACACAGAAGGAAATCAGTGTTTACAGATCGAATTTGTTTTCGATTTCGTTTTTCTAATGACAAAATTTTTATTTGTTATTTTGGATTCGTTTACATTCCTTACTGTTGTAATTGAGAAATTTGGATACATCTGAATCTCCGAATTACTAAAATTTGGATTCGGAACGAAACAAACCGCACACGTCCAGTCATGAATAAGGTGATAAACCGAACATATCCTATTCCTGGTTTCCTTGGCATTCGGCATTCTCCTTCACGGTCTGACGTTCCGGGCTGTTAGAGGGCCCTCGGCGTCCTGCATTGTAAAGGATGATTTCAGGGAGTTGTGGACAGAAAAGGCTTTGGTGGATTGGAGGCACAATGAGGAGGAAGTCTGAAGGAGCGAGGATTAAAGCAGGTACATTTTTCATCATTTCCTCGAACAGACGATTGGTTAAAGTGTTACTAAACCCACAACAGTACAATCAGTCTGTAGATGCAGTAAAGCATGCTTGTCATACTCACTGTGGAGCCTAAGGGGTTAATCCTCCACATTGTGTAAAAAGGCTGTTTGATCCTGTCTTCTCTGATCCTCCTCTTGTTCAAATGTCCGCGCTGATAAGACAGACTGAACCCATAACCATTCTGCACATGCTCAGTTTATTGTGTATTATTAGAGAGGTTTTTTTTTTTCTTGGGAGAGTGCATGTGATCAGCACAGGGCCAATCAGCGCTGTCCAGACAGAGGTCAGGGGTTCTACATCCTCCTAAAGCAGAAAAAAATTTTCTCCTGCAAGCTTTAACCAGTGCTCATTTGAAAGCACAATACTGCTATATACTGTTGATGAGAAAAGGTATTATTATATTTACTAAAATAATTTCATTTCCATGCTGTGTGTACTGTGGGGGACCGGACATAGTGAACGCAGCGTCCGGGGAGAGTGGATATAGTGAATGCGGGGTTCGGGGAGAGCGGATATAGTGAATGCGGGGTCCGGGGAGAGGAGATATAGTGAATGCGGGGTCCGGGGAGAGCAGATATAGTGATTTTGGGGTCCGGGGAAAGCGGATATAGTGAGGTGACAGCATTGCTCACCCTGGGTTCCAGCACCCCAACCTAGGGATAGCGTCTTAGCTCTGTGGGCAGAAGCTCCACCCATCCCAAATGTCAGTCATTTAATGCCTGGTATTGCAGTTCACCTTTACTACATTTCTGACATGGACTCCTGCAGTTTCTCTCCTTGGCGTCTCCTGGCTAGTGGGTAGCCTGGTAAAAATCCAGGTAGGACCTCTGTCTTTCACAGCTGTAGTAAGCTTTGCTCTTTTTTCTAGGCAATGGAGGAAGCAGCACAATGTGTTCAGTCCATCACTTGTTCTCCTGCTTGGGCCACTACTCTACTAGATGCCACCATCACTCTTAGCATCAATACAGCAAAGCATGCTGGCAAAGTTGGAATCCCGGGCAATAGATGAAGTATCATGGGTACCACAGCACAAACCATGGGATGCTGTGAACGAATTGATAAGACTTTCTATGTGAGGTTTGAGCAGGCTGTGTGAGGTAATCTCTCCTCAGAGGTCTTAGCAGGCTGTGTAATTTCCTGCAGTAATCTGTCCTCTGAGGTCTGAGCAGGCTGTGTGATTTCCTGATGTAATTTCTCCTCTGAGGTCTGAGCAGGCAGTGTGATCTCCCGAGGTAATCTCTCCCCTTGAGATCTGAGCAGGCTGTGTGATCGCTTGAGGTAATCTCTCCTCGGAGGTCTGAGCAGGCTGTGTAATTTCCTGAAGTAATCTGTCCTCTGAGGTCTGAGAAGGCCGTGTGATTTCCTGATGTAATTTCTCCTCTGAGGTCTGAGCAGGCCGTGTGATCTCCTGAGGTAATCTCTCCTCTGAGGTCTGAGCAGGCCGTGTGATTTCCTGAGGTAATCTCTCCTCTGAGGTCTGAGCAGGCCATGTGATTTCCTGATGTAATTTATCCTCTGAGGTCTGAGCAGGCCGTGTGATCTCCTGAGGTAATCTCTCCTCTGAGGTCTGAGCAGGCCGTGTGATTTCCTGAGGTAATCTCTCCTCTGAGGTCCGAGCAGGCCATGTGATCTCCTGAGGTAATGTCTCCTCTGGGGTCTTTGCAGGCTACGTGATTTCCTGAGGTAATCTCTCCTCTGAGGTCTTTGCAGGCTGCGTGATCTCCCGAGGTAATCTCTCCTCTGAGGTCTTTGCAGGCTGCGTGATCACCCAAGGTAATCTCTCCTCTGAGGTCTTTGCAGGCTGCGTGGTCTCCCGAGGTTATCTCTCCTCTGAGGTCTTTGTAGGCTGCGTTGTCTCCCGAGGTTATCTCTCCTCTGTGGTCTTTGCAGGCTGCGTGGTCTCCCGAGGTTATCTCTCCTCTGAGGTCTTTGCAGGCTGCGTGATCTCCCGAGGTTATCTCTCCTCTGAGGTCTTTGCAGGCTGCGTGATCTCCCGAGGTTATCTCTCCTCTGAGGTATTTGCAGGCTGCGTGATCTCCCGAGGTAATCTCTCCTCTGAGGTCCGAGCAGGCTGCGTGATCTCCCGAGGTAATCTTTCCTCTGAGGTCCGAGCAGGCTGCGTGATCTCCCGAGGTAATCTCTCCTCTGAGGTCCGAGCAGGCTGCGTGATCTCCCGAGGTTATCTCTCCTCTGAGGTCCGAGCAGGCTGCGTGATCTCCCGAGGTTATCTCTCCTCTGAGGTCCGAGCAGGCTGCGTGATCTCCCGAGGTAATCTCTCCTCTGAGGTCCGAGCAGGCTGCGTGATCTCCCGAGGTAATCTCTCCTCTGAGGTCCGAGCAGGCTGCGTGATCTCCCGAGGTAATCTCTCCTCTGAGGTCCGAGCAGGCTGCGTGATCTCCCGAGGTAATCTCTCCTCTGAGGTCCGAGCAGGCTGCGTGATCTCCCGAGGTAATCTCTCCTCTGAGGTCCGAGCAGGCTGCGTGATCTCCCGAGGTAATCTCTCCTCTGAGGTCCGAGCAGGCTGCGTGATCTCCCGAGGTAATCTCTCCTCTGAGGTCCGAGCAGGCTGCGTGATCTCCCGAGGTAATCTCTCCTCTGAGGTCCGAGCAGGCTGCGTGATCTCCCGAGGTAATCTCTCCTCTGAGGTCCGAGCAGGCTGCGTGATCTCCCGAGGTAATCTCTCCTCTGAGGTCCGAGCAGGCTGCGTGATCTCCCGAGGTAATCTCTCCTCTGAGGTCCGAGCAGGCTGCGTGATCTCCCGAGGTAATCTCTCCTCTGATCTCCGAGCAGGCTGCGTGATCTCCCGAGGTAATCTCTCCTCTGAGGTCCGAGCAGGCTGCGTGATCTCCCGAGGTAATCTCTCCTCTGAGGTCCGAGCAGGCCGCGTGATTTCCTGATGTAATTTCTCCTCTGAGGTCCGAGCAGGCCGTGTGATTTCCTGAGGTAATCTCTCCTCTGAGGTCTGAGCAGGCCAAGTGATCTCCTGAGGTAATCTCTCCTCTGAGGTCTGAGCAGGCCGTGTGATCTCCTGAGGTAATCTCTCCTCTAAGGTCTTTGCAGGTTGTGTGATCTCCTGAGGTTATCTCTCCTGTGAGGTCTGAGCAGGTTGTGTGATCTCCTGAGGTAATCTCTCCTCTGAGGTCTGAGCAGGCCGTGTGATTTCCTGAGGTAATGTCTCCTCTGGGGTCTTTGCAGGCTACGTGATTTCCTGAGGTAATCTCTCCTCTGAGGTCTTTGCAGGCTGCGTGATCTCCCGAGGTAATCTCTCCTCTGAGGTCTTTGCAGGCTGCGTGATCACCCGAGGTAATCACTCCTCTGAGGTCTTTGCAGGCTGCGTGGTCTCCCGAGGTTATCTCTCCTCTGAGGTCTTTGTAGGCTGCGTTGTCTCCAGAGGTTATCTCTCCTCTGTGGTCTTTGCAGGCTGCGTGGTCTCCCGAGGTTATCTCTCCTCTGAGGTTTTTGTAGGTTGCGTGATCTCCCGAGGTTATCTCTCCTCTGAGGTATTTGCAGGCTGCGTGATCTCCCAAGGTAATCTCTCCTCTGAGGTCCGAGCTGGCTGCGTGATCTCCCGAGGTAATCTCTCCTCTGAGGTCCGAGCAGGCTGCGTGATCTCCCGAGGTAATCTCTCCTCTGAGGTCCGAGCAGGCTGCGTGATCTCCCGAGGTAATCTCTCCTCTGAGGTCCGAGCAGGCTACGTGATCTCCCGAGGTAATCTCTCCTCTGAGGTCCGAGCAGGCTCCGTGATCTCCCAAGGTAATCTCTCCTCTGAGGTCCGAGCAGGCTGCGTGATCTCCCGAGGTTATCTCTCCTCTGAGGTCTTTGTAGGCTGCGTGATCTCCCGAGGTTATCTCTCCTCTGAGGTCTTTGTAGGCTGCGTTGTCTCCCGAGGTTATCTCTCCTCTGAGGTCTTTGCAGGCTGCTTGGTCTCCCGAGGTTATCTCTCCTCTAAGGTCTTTGCAGGCTGCGTGATCTCCCGAGGTTATCTCTCGTCTGAGGTCTTTGCAGGCTGCGTGATCTCCCGAGGTTATCTCTCCTCTGAGGTCTTTGCAGGCTGCGTGATCTCCCGAGGTAATCTCTCCTCTGAGGTCCGAGCAGGCTGCGTGATCTCCCGAGGTAATCTCTCCTCTGAGGTCCGAGCAGGCTGCGTGATCTCCCGAGGTAATCTCTCCTCTGAGGTCCGAGCAGGCTGCGTGATCTCCCGAGGTAATCTCTCCTCTGAGGTCTGAGCAGGCTGCGTGATCTCCCGAGGTAATCTCTCCTCTGACGTCTGAGCAGGTTGTGTGATCTTCTGAGGTAAATCCTTCCCTCCTGAAGCTTGCTGATGTAGATAAATCTGGCTGAAGAGATTTCCAATTATCTGCTGAAACAGGGTTCTACAGAATAATCATTAAAATGAACAGTTGACAGACTATTGATGACAGGGTTTCCCACCAAAAACAGCTCAGCCAATCACAGGTAAGTGCAGAATCTACACTAGCTCAGCAACAGCATGTCCCTGACAGCACTCACTACATCTAAGGAGACCTTCTGACCTAAAGGACCAAGGATAGGAGCAGTAAATGGTCCAGAGGAGGAACCTGACCTAAAGTAGATGAATAGTAGAATGCAAAAAAATATATAGAAATACATACAGTATATATATATACAGTATACACACACATACTACATTACCAAAAGTATTGTCCCTGCCCTCCAAATCATGTGATTCAGGTGTTCCAATCCCCTCCATGACCACAGGTGTATACAATCAAGCCCCTAGGCATGCAGACTGCTTCTACAAACATTGGTGAAAGAATGGGTCGCTCTCAGGAGCTCAGTGACTCCAAGCGTGGTCCCGTGATAGGTTGCCACCTGTGCAATAAGTCCATCCGTGACATTTCCTGGCTACTAAATATTCCACGCTCAACTGTTAGTGGGATTATAAGAAAGTGGAAGCAACCAGGAACAACAGCAACTCAGCCACCAAGTGGTAGGCCACGTCACATGACAAAGCGGGGTCAGTGCATGCTCAAGTGCACAGTGCGCAGAAGTCACCAACTGTCTGCAGAGTCAATAGCTAAAGACCTCCAAACTTGATGTGGCCTTCAGATGAGCACAACAACAGTGTGTAGAGAGCTTCATGGATTGGGTTTCCATGGCCGAGCAGCTGCAACCAAGCCTTACATCACCAAGTGCAATGCAAAGTGTCGGATGCCGTTGTGTAAAGCACGCCGCCACTGGACTCTAGAGCAGTGGAGACATGTTCTCTGGAGTGACAATTCACACTTCTCTAGCAATCCAATGGACCTGTCTGGGTTTGGCGGTTCTCAGGAGAATGGTACTTGGCTGACTGCATTGTGCCAAGTGTAAAGTTTGGTGGAGGGGGGATTATGGTGTGGGGTTGTTTTTCAAGGGTTGGGCTTGGCCCCCTAGTTCCAGTGAAGGGAACTCTTAAGGTTTCAGAATACCAAGACATTTGGACAAATTCATGCTCCCAACTTTGTGGGAAGAGTTTGGGGATGGCCCCTTCCTGTTCCAACATGACTGCGCACCAGTGCACAAAGCAAGGTCCATAAAGACATGGAGAAGCCAGTTTGGGGTGGAGGAACTTGACTAGCCTGCACAGAGTCCTGACCTCAACCCCATAGAACACCTGTGGGATGAATTAGAGCGAAGACTGCGAGCCAGGCCTCCTCCCCCGACATCAGTGCCTGACCTGACAAATGTGCTTCTGGAAGAATGGTCCAACCTTCCCCCAGACACCCTCCTAAACCTTGTGGACGGCCTTCCCAGAAGAGTTGAAGCTGTTATAGCTGCAAAGGGTGGGGCCAACTCAATATTGAACCCTACGGACTGAGACTGGGAGGCCAGGTCATGTGCGTGGAAAGGCAGGAGACCAATACTTTTGGAAATTTAGTGTATATACAGATATGTAGATCTGCATTATTGATTATATTAATAACAATGTTAAAAATGTATGGGAAAGGTTGTATCATGTCATACACAGGTATATTGAGTCATGGAACGAGGGCTCCAAAAAGATCAAATTAATGTTTTTTTATTTTTTTCATTCATTCATTGATTTAGTTTTAACTGATTTGTAATTGTTTTTATTTTTAATACATACAACATAAAAGAGAAGGGGGCAGTAGAGAGATAAGAAATTAAATGCAGTGTAACGTAGAATGCAGTTATCGAATCACAACTAGATGGCAATGTCACTTATTGTGAATGGACTGCACAGACAGGAAGTGATGTAAGATAAGAACAGGGCACTAAAAAATGGTATAGAAAGGAAGTTTGGGGTGAGAGGTGAGTTGGGAGGAAGTAGAAAGGAGACATTGCTAGAACTGGCAGCAGAGGAGGTAATAAGCAATATTTTCTATTTACACCCAGTAACCCCCTGTCATGTCCGTTATCTTCCTCCATCGTCATGTCCATCCTCTTCCTCCATCTATTTTATCTCCAGCAGATGCTGTTACCTTCACGTATATACTTTGTATAGTTATTAAAACAAATCCTCAGACAGATATGAAAACACAGGCAGATGTATCACTGCATCTTGGTTCCATTTTTGCCACCACCTCCAGCACAGAAAATATTCCTCTACTTGGCCATCACTGTAAGCAATCGTCTCCGCTCCAGCTCCATTCAGACCTCAGATGATTACAGCTCCCAGTAGGCAGATGTAGGATGGTCTTCAATCCCATACTTCCCATATCTGGAGATGTGAAATGTTATATGGCCCCTGCAGAGTGCCGCAAGGAAAGTCTGGAACAAAGACTAATCCAACGATGGTGGGTGGGGATGGTAAGGCCCATTGCTCCAATACATAAGATGAGTACAAGCATCAGTAAGCAGGCCAGGACCAGGTTGCTCTTTGAAGACCTCGGATCATCATGGCTCCAGCCTGGAAGATGTTGGGAGGTCTTACTCGGAAATGTAAAATAACCACCATGGAGTGCCGCAAGGAAAGTCTGAAACAGAGACTTCTCCAAATATGCCGAACAGGTACTGTGACCATCGGAACGATGGTGGGTGGGGATGGTAAGTCCCATTGCTCAAATACATAAGATGAGTACAGGGATCAGTAAGCAGGCCAGGACCAGGTTCCTCTTTGAAGACCTCGGATCATCATGGCTCCAGCTTGGAAGATGTGAAATGTGATCATCGGAGTGATGATGCGTGGGAATGGTGAGTCTCATTGCTCAAATACATGAGATGAGGACTGGGATCAGTAAGTGGGCCAGAACCAGGTCCCTCATATCCACCTCACCCCTCATTAACAATGTGTCCTTCCCCAGTCACAGATCATCCCTCTAACCCCCCAACCTTCTTCATAATACAACTCTGTCCGACCACCTTGCTCCCAATTCAGAACACGTCTTTCCCCAGCTACTTCACAACACGTCTCTTCACTGTCAATTCATCCCACTCACATGCTCACTAATTATTTTCCCACTATCCATCTAATTCCCTGACCAGCAGTGTCAATGCACTGCTCTCTATTAATAAATCACAGACCTGACTGGAGAGGTGAGGAGAATTATGGGAGGTCACATCACATCACTCTTATCTTTATTAATAAAACACAGACCTGACCAGAGAGGTGAGGAGGATTCTGGGAGGTCACGTGATGTCATTCTTATCTCTATTAATAAAACACAGACCTGACTGGAGAGGTGAGGAGGATTCTGGGAGGTCACGTGACGTCCCTCTTATCTCTATTAATAAAACACAGACCTGACCAGAGAGGCGAGGAGGATTCTGGGAGGTTACATGACATCACTCTTATCTCTATTAATAAAACACAGACCTGACTGGAGAGGTGAGGAGGATTCTGGGAGGTCACATGACATCACTCATCTCTATTATTAAAACACAGACCTGACCGGAGAGGTGAGGAGGATTCTGGGAGGTTACATGACATCATTCTTATCTCTATTAGTAACACACAGACCTGACCTGAGAGGTGAGGAGGATTCTGGGAGATCACGTGACATCATTGTTTCTCTGTCAAAACAGAGTTTTCCTCTGGTGAAGTCTGATGACAATTTAACCATCACAGTTCCTCCACCTCACTGCCTGAAACCCAATGACAAAAAGATTTTAGAAGTCACCCAGAAGATCATTAACAGGAGAGGTGAGCAGTGCCGGGAATTCTGGGACATTCTCCAGTAACAGACAAGGGATATGTCTGGATGGTGACTGTATCGTTGTGTGTGTCAGGTTCCTATAAGGTGTGAGGATGTCACTGTCTATTTCTCCATGGAGGAGTGGGAGTGTTTAGAAGGACACAAGGACCTCTACAAGGACGTCATGATGGACAATCAGCCGCCCCTCACATCACCGGGTAAGAGGAGACTTTATTGTAAAGGAGAGAGCAGTACGGAGGGTCCACCTAGATCCCCCATCATCTGATAAACACATAGAAACAATGGATTCAGTCAGTGTGTGTGTTTCCTACAGATGGATCCAGTCATGGGAACCCACCAGAGAGATGTCCCCGTCCTCTGTATTCCCGGGATTCCACACAGGAAGGTCACACCATCCCTCACCATCATCAGGTAGATGGATCCAGCCATGGGAACCCACCAGGGAGATGTCCCCGTCCTCTGTATTCCCGGGATTCCATGCAGGAAGGTCACACCATCTCACATAAGGTTAGAGAACAGATAAAAAAGGAAGATGACGAGGTTGATGTGATGGAGGAGTTTTCAGAAGGACACAGAGATCCCTTCAAGGATGTTAAGATGGAGCCATTCAGTGGCACAAACCCACCAGAGAGATGTCCCCATCCTCTGTATTCCTGGGATTCTACACAGGAGAATCACACCATTTGTCGCCATGATCAGGTAGATAAAAAGGATTGTAAGGAGCTACTTGTTCCTCCCCTCTCTTCTGTGTAGAGAGGATCTACGTGTTAATTATTCTACCAGTGCCCCCTGGACATGTCCAGGAACAGGGCAATTCTGGAGTATGGTAAAAGTTTGGGGAAAGTCTTTTGCATGTGGATCTAATGTATTTATTTTCACCTAAGTGGAGGGTCCTTTAAAATATATTGAATGAAAATAGTATTCTACTTTCAGCAAAAAAAAACAAAAAACCATACAATCTTTTTGATGCATAAGGATCACAATTATCCATTGACGACTATGAGAGAAGAATTAAGTTTATATAGATATTGTGACAGGGCTGTGTTGTGTCACGGTGTAAGAAGGGTTTGGTGGCACCCAAGGTTCTCACCCATGCAAGTTGAGATGTTTTACTAGGAGAAAACTGACCTTTCAGTTTTCTCCAGAACTGGCAAATCATGTTCTGGTTTCTGGAGCCTAGAGGCTTTGTAGAGTATTTGGTGGGATGAAGCTTCCAACCTTGAGTCCATGTTTTGATGGCGATCAGCACCTGCCGAGAGTGGAACGGGCACAGGTCTTATAATTTGAAAGCTGACTGAGATTCCGGGCTCCACCCTCCTAAGGAGACCATTGTGCTGCTTGGGAGTAGCTGGTGCATGGACACACTAGGGATATGTACCTGTCTGCACTTACCAGGCCATCACCTGGAGATACAGTTGATGCAGGAGCAGCGTGTGAACACCATCATGTTCTGGAATGAGAGACTATATTCTAATAGGCTAGGATCCAGTGTAGCCCGAGTGGGGCTGCTTAATAACCAGGGGGCTATATTTTTATTATAAATGCTGGATGATGCTGACACCCCAGTATGGGAATCCTGCTGTAAGGAAGGAACACTTTCTGTTAAACAGCCCTTAACAGCAAATTTGGCAATTGGGCAGTGTCCTTAAAGTTCACCCCTTGGTGCCTAATTTTATATTTATTTATATTAAGACCTGTCGGGGTCCTTAGTTGTATTCTGTCATCTTTGGGGTTTAGAGTGAAGAACGTAAAGACATCAAAGTTGAAGTTAAAGAGGAAGAAGAAGAGACGTTGGTGAGTGGAGATCAGCAGTCTTTGGAAGAGGGTGGTCCTCTGGATTCCCGGGATTCCATACAGGAAGATATCAACCTCCCTCATCATGATCAGGTAGATGGGACTGAGCAGTAGAAACTGAAGATCATTTTAACCACTTGAGCTTCGGAAGGTTTTACCCCCTTCATGACCAGGCTATTTTTTTGCTATCCGGCACTACGCTACTTTAACTGGTAATTGCGCGGTCATACAACACTGTACCCAAACAAAATTTGTATCCTTTCTTTCCTTACAAATAGAGTTTTCTTCTGGTGGTATTTTATCACCACTGGGTTTTTATTTTTTGCTATTTAAATGAAAAAAAGACCAAAAAATTTAAAAAAGTGAAAAACTTGAAATAATTTTAACTTTCTGCAAAAC
The DNA here is from genome assembly GCF_062004578.1 of Staurois parvus. Taxonomy (NCBI): domain Eukaryota; kingdom Metazoa; phylum Chordata; class Amphibia; order Anura; family Ranidae; genus Staurois; species Staurois parvus. The sequence continues at coordinate 4,895,732 of NW_028318245.1, read as the reverse complement.
ATATCCAATAAACAAAAAAGGGTAAAATCAAATTTCATCATACATTTTGGCCAAAAATGTATTCTGCTACAAGTCTTTGGTAATAAAAAAAACTCCCAATAAGTGTATATTGATTGGTTTGCTTGAAAGTTATAGCGTCTACAAACTATGGTATAGATACTGGAATATAGCGTCTACAAACTATGGTACAGTATATATAGTTGAAATTTTTTTTTTTATACTACTAATGGCGGTGATCAGCGACTTATAATGGGACTGCCATAGTGCGGCGGGGCAATCTGACACTAACTGCCACTGACATCACCAGTGACACTAATACAGTGATCAGGGATAGTAATTTACACTGTCACTGTACTAATGACATTGGCTGGGAAGGGATTAACATCTGGGACGATCAAGGGGTTAAATGTGTCCCTAACTATTTGTAATGTAAAGTGTGCTGCTATTACTAAGAGATTTCTTTGTTTCTCATCCCTGCTTTCAAGGATGAGAAACAGAGAGATTGTTTCCTCTGTACAGAGCCCTGTGTTGATTTCCAACACAGGGCTCAGGGCTGTCATTGGACACAGCTGATCAGCAGGTTCTGGCCATGAACCACTGGCCAGGACTTACTGACAGACATCCGCAGTGTATAATCACAGCGAGTGTTGGTGGGGGAGCACGCATGTGCACGCCCTACACCTAGAAGCAGCCATTGACGTCATCATGCCTGCACGGGCCAGCTCCTCTGCAGGAAAGTGCAAGCAGGCGGTCCAGAAGCGATTAAACTATGAGGTGACATCTCTTATTTGCAGTAACTTTTTCATATTTTATTTCACCATCTTTGGGGTTTTAGGGTGAAGAACGTAAAGAAATCAAAGTTGAGGTTAAAGAGGAAGAAGAAGGGACATTGAGTGGAGATCAGCAGTCTGTGGAGGAGGGGGAGATGATTATGAAAAATAAAGAGGAGGAATCTTCTCTACGTATGGACACAAGTAAGTAGCACACTTATAGCACCCGCCTAGTTTTCTAGTTTGGCAGGTAAATTTAGTTGGCTTCTCTATAGTCAGAGGAGTAGCGGTAAATTGATTAAGTAGGCTGTGCAGAGCTTAACAGGATGTGAACTTGTTACCTTCTCCTGTCTTCTGGAACTCATGGGATGTTTCCAGGACATAGTGGGCAGATGGGCAGAGGTTGCAGCGTGAATATTCATGGAGCTTTTATTAATCCCTGGGAATGCGGGCCCAGAAGGTGGGGAAGTAGCCCAAAAATATTCAGAAGCCTGGGAAGGACCCCTGTGCCGGGGGCTCTAGGGAAAAATGAAAACAGAAGGAAGAGAAAGAGCAAGAGAGGGGGAAGGCTCCAGGGAACCACTCAGCCATAGTCTCAGCTAGGCCTAACTGTAGACTTCAAGCCAAGGCTGAAGCAGCCAGCGTAGTAGCTCTCTGGATTCTAGGATCTGCTTAAAGGCATTGAGTGAGTACATAACAGCCATCTCACCCAAAGCAATGGAGAGGATAGTGTAGTACAATACCGCGCATCTATTAAGAGGTGTAGAAACTGTAAACCATTTGAAAGGTCCATCTCCATTCCTCAATATAACGTCATGTTCCCAACAATTGAGGAGGAGATACTGGACACCATATGAAAGGTCCATCTCCATTGATCCTTTATCGGTTTTGTATTAATATTTTAGTGTTAGGCCCCTTTCAGATGGCTCAAAAGGAAAGTCACTAGACTATTTTGTAAGGTGAATGTTTCCTCTGGGACAGTTCCTTAGCAGTGAAGCCCTTCTCAGACAGGGGAATCCAACCACAAACTGAAAAAAGAACACACATTTATTGAGAAAATTTCTTAATTTCTGACAATTTTAACGCTTATTAAAAAAATTGCTTACCAACAGTTGGTCGGTATGTCAGGAATACCTCGGAGAGAAATCCGATATCATCTGCAGAATGTGACTCTAAAGATAGCGGAATAAGACCGACTTCACCAGAAGGAGATCCCAATGCACACGATCTCCACACACCTTACCATTTGTCTACATCGATGGATGCCTCTAATCCTGAGGAATCTTCTGGTCAATCACAGGCTATTACTTCAGACATCCAGCTTGGTTCTCACAGTGCAGACACATCAACAGACCCATCTAATCCCGGGGAGTCTTCTTTGAGTCATGGAAGGGTTAATCCAAGTGAGAACCCAGTCTCATGTTTGGGATGTGGGGCATCTTTCAAAACAAGATCTGAACTTCTTGTTCATCTCAGATCTCACACTAGGGTGACCTTTACATGTTCAGAGTGTGGAAGATCCTTCACTGAGAAAACAGAACTTCTTACACACCAGAAAACTCACAAATCTGAGAATACTTATCCATGTTCAGAGTGCGGGAAATGTTTCCCTGGGAAAAAAAGACTTCTGTTGCACCAGAGAATGCACACGGGAGACCGTCCTTATTCGTGTTCAGAGTGCGAAAAATGTTTCACCGAGAAAAGCATACTTCTGTCACATCTAAGAATTCACACGGGCGAACGTCCATTTTCATGCTCAGAGTGTGGGAAACTTTTCACTCAGAAAGGGAGTCTTATTAGACACCAAAGAAGGCACAAAGACGAGTTGCCTTTCTCTTGTTCAGAGTGCGGGAAGTGTTTTACCAGGAAAGCCAAACTACTCGCTCATCAGAGAAGCCACACTGGTGAGCATCCCTTTTCCTGTTCAGCGTGTGGGAAAAGTTTCACATTGAAAGAAAACCTTCATAGGCACCAGAGAAGTCACATGGGCAAGCATCCTTTTCCGTGTTCGGAGTGCGGGAAATGTTTTACACGTAAAGATTATCTGAGTAAACATAAATGTACACACGCCTGCTGATACTGTTAATAAATGTATGGTAGCATTAAACAGATGGTTTTGTTCAATTCACAGAACAACCGTATGATAAAAATGATTTGCATAGCTATACATTCTTGCAAAAGTATCATATAAAGTGTTACTAAACCCACAACAGTCTGTATATGCAGTAAAGCATGTTTGTTATACTCACTGTGGAACTGAAAGGCTTAATTTTCCACATTATGTAAAAAAAAATGTTTGATCCTGTCTTCTCTGATCCTCGCCTTCTTCTACTGTCCCCAATCCTTCTGCTGATAGAACAGAGCCTTGGGGGCAAGCTGCACATGCTCTGTTTAGTGTGTATTGCTAGAGAGTTTATTTTCATTCTTGGAAGGATGCATGTGATCAGCACAGTGCCAATCATCACTGTCCAGACAGTGGTCAGGGGTCCTGCATCCTCCTAGAGCAGAATGAAAGCTCCTCCTACAAGCTTTAACCAGTGCTCTGCTGGACACTGATAGAAGTCACAAGACTTCTGCTGAGAAAAGGGATTTAGCAGTTTATATTTACCAAAATAATTGCATATCCATGTTCTGTGTACTGTGGGAGACCATATATAGTGAATGCAGGGTCCCAGGAGAGCGGATATAGTGAATGCGGGGTCCGGGAAGAGCGGACATAGTGAATGCGAGGTCCGGGGAGAGCGGATATTGTGAATGCGGGGTCCGGGGAGAGCGGACATAGTGAATGCAGGGTCCGGGAAGAGCGGACATAGTGAATGCGGGGTCCGGGGAGAGCGGACATAGTGAATGCGGGGTCCGGGGAGAGCGGATATAGTGAAGGCGGGGTCTGGGGAGAGCGGACATAGTGAAGGCGGGGTCCGGGGAGAGCGGATATTGTGAAGGTGGGGTCCGGGGAGAGCGGATATAGTGAATGCGGGGTCCGGGGAGAGCGGATATAGTGAATGCGGGGTCCGGGGAGTGCGGATATAGTGAATGCGGGGTCCGGGGAGAGCGGATATTGTGAATGCGGGGTCCGGGGAGAGCGGATATAGTGAATGCGGGGTCCGGGGAGAGCGGATATTGTAAATGCGGGGTCCGGAAAGAGCGGATATAGTGAATGCGGGGTCCGGGGAGAGCGGATATAGTGAATGCGGGGTCCGGGGAGTGCGGATATAGTGAATGTGGGGTCCGGGGAGAGCGGATATTGTAAATGCGGGGTCCGAGGAGAGCGGATATAGTGAATGCGGGGTCCGGGAAGAGCGAATATAGTGAATGCGGGGTCCGGGAGAGCGGATATAGTGAATGCGGGGTCCGGGGAGTGCGGATATAGTGAATGCGGGGTCCGGGGAGAGCGGATATAGTGAATGCAAGGTCCGGGGAGAGCGGATATAGTGAATGTGGGGTCCGGGGAGAGCGGATATTGTAAATGCGGGGTCCGAGGAGAGCGGATATAGTGAATGCGGGGTCCGGGAGAGCGGATATAGGGAATGAGGGGTCCGGGGAGAGCGGATATAGTGAATGCGGGGTCCGGGGAGTGCGGATATAGTGAATGAGGGGTCCGGGGAGAGCGGATATAGTGAATGCGGGGTCCGGGGAGAGCGGATATAGTGAATGTGGGGTCCGGGGAGAGCGGATATTGTAAATGCGGGGTCCGAGGAGAGCGGATATAGTGAATGCAGGGTCCGGGAAGAGCGAATATAGTGAACGCGGGGTCCGGGAGAGCGGATATAGGGAATGCGGGGTCCGGGGAGAGCGGATATAGTGAATGCGGGGTCCGGGGAGTACGGATATAGTGAATGCAAGGTCCGGGATGAGCGGATATTGTGAATGCGGGGTCCGGGGCGAGCAGATATAGTGAATGCAAGGTCCGGGATGAGTGGATATTGTGAATGCGGGGTCCGGGGAGAGCGGATATAGGAAATGTGGGGTCCGTGGAGAGCGAATATAGTGAATGCGGGATCCGGGGAGAGCGGATATAGTGAATGCGGGGTCCGGGGTGAGCGTATATAGTGAATGCGGGGTCCGGGGAGAGCGGATAAAGTGAATGCGGGGTCCGGGGAGAGCGGATATTGTAAATGCGGGGTCCGAGGAGAGCGGATATAGTGAATGCGGGGTCCGGGAGAGCGGATATAGGGAATGAGGGGTCCGGGGAGAGCGGATATAGTGAATGCGGGGTCCGGGGAGTGCGGATATAGTGAATGAGGGGTCCGGGGAGAGCGGATATAGTGAATGCGGGGTCCGGGGAGAGCGGATATAGTGAATGTGGGGTCCGGGGAGAGCGGATATTGTAAATGCGGGGTCCGAGGAGAGCGGATATAGTGAATGCAGGGTCCGGGAAGAGCGAATATAGTGAACGCGGGGTCCGGGAGAGCGGATATAGGGAATGCGGGGTCCGGGGAGAGCGGATATAGTGAATGTGGGGTCCGGGGAGTACGGATATAGTGAATGCAAGGTCCGGGATGAGCGGATATTGTGAATGCGGGGTCCGGGGCGAGCAGATATAGTGAATGCAAGGTCCGGGATGAGTGGATATTGTGAATGCGGGGTCCGGGGAGAGCGGATATAGGAAATGTGGGGTCCGTGGAGAGCGAATATAGTGAATGCGGGATCCGGGGAGAGCGGATATAGTGAATGCGGGGTCCGGGGAGAGCGTATATAGTGAATGCGGGGTCCGGGGAGAGCGGATAAAGTGAATGCGGGGTCCGGTGGGGAGCAGATATAGTGAATGCGGGGTCCGGGAGAACGGATATAGTGAATGCGGGGTCTGGGGAAAGTGGATATAGTGAATGCGGGGTCCGGGGAAAGCGGATATAGTGAATGCGGGGTCTGGGGAGTACGGATATAGTAAATGCGGGGTCCGGGGAGAGCGGATATAGTGAATGCGGGGTCCGGGGAGAGCGGATATAGTGAATGCGGGGTCCGGGGAGAGCGGATATTGTGAATGCTGGGTCCGGGGAGAGCAGATATAGTGAATGCGGGGTCCGGGGAGAGTGGATATTGTGAATGCGGGGTTTGGGGAGAGCTGATATAGTGAATGCGGGGTCCGGGGAGATCAGATATATTGAATGCTGGGTCCAGGGAGAGCGGATATAGTGAATGCGGGGTCCGGGGAGAGCGGATATAGTGAATACGGGGTCCAGGGAGAGCGGATATAGGTGTCCGTGTATGAACCAGCGGTAATAGATCGCTGCTCAGTTCTACAGCATTCTTGGAGAACACAGTTCTCCTGTGAATGCCTTTTATGAAGCAGTTCTTTGAACAAAGGGAGAGCGGTCTCCAAACGCTGGAAAACGGCTGATTTACTATAATCTCGCAAGATTACAGTAAAAAATCAGTTTACTAAACAGAGGTAAATTTTCGCTGCTTAGTTTGCGGTCCCTCCAATTCTCCAGCTCTGGGCTGCAGAATCTGGAGGGAGAACACAGATCTCCAGTGAAGGGATGAACATGTTCTCTGCTGATCTCCTGAGTGTCATAAACTGTGAATGACCAGAGAATAGCTGCGATCCTCTGAATCGCAGCTATTTCCTGTGTCATAAAAGGACACCATAGTGAATCCGGGGTCCAGGGAGAGCGGATATAGGGAATGCGAGCCACGGTTGTATGTGTCTTCTGGATACATAGAGCAGCGGCTCGGGGACAATCACACAGTGGTGCCCCCAGGGCGAAAGGCTTTCTTTGAGGGCACTGCTCAAGGGGGAGGAGCAAGGAGCTGAAAAGAAGAGGATCTGAGCTTCTCTGTGCAAAACCACTGCACAGAGCAGGTATGTATAGATACAGTTACATAGTTAGTCTAGCTGAAAAAAAGTCCATTCAGTTCAACCATTAAAAAAAAAAAGTTATAGTCCTACACCCACGGTTGACCCAGAGGAAGGACATGTTTGTTATTTAAAAAACGAAGCTTTAGTGTCACTTTGAATACATTATCTATAATTAAAAACTATAAGACTAGTTTAGAATGCTAAAGAAAAAAGCCCAATTCCTGTAACCAGTGGCTAAATAACATGACTACAGACTGATCACTCGTTAATATTGCTCCTGACTAACTAGCAGTGACAACAAAATCGAGATATTAGCAGAGTTACCAAAACAGAGGCAAGGACAAGTACAATTTATGGAAAGAAAAGTGCATAAAAAGAATACGAAAAAGATCTCTAAAAATAAGAATTCGTTAGAATATCGCCAACTAAAAAAAGCTCAGAAGCACTCACCAATTGTTGCCAGAACTGAAGTATGGGTTGTGGCAGGAGAAGGAGACCCTAATAGTAGCTTTACAAAAGGTAATCTCTTCTCTGAGGTCTGAGCAGACTGTGTGATCTCCTGAGGAAATCTGTCCTCTGAGGTCTGAGCAGGCTGTGTGATTTTCTGATGTAATTTCTCCTCTGAGGTCTAAGCAGGCAGTGTGATCTCCTGAGGTAATCTGTCCTCTGAGGTCTGAGCAGGCTGTGTGATCAACTGAGGTAATCTCTCCTCTGAGGTCTGAGCAGGCTGTGTAATCCTCTGAGGTAATCTCTCCTCTAATGTCTGAGCAGGCTGTGTGATCTCCTGAGGTAATCTCTCCTCTGATGTCTGAGCAGGCCATGTGATCACCTGAGGTAATGTCTCCTCTGAGGTCTGAGCAGGCTGTGTGATCTCCTGAGGTAATTTCTCCTCTGAGGTCTGAGAAGGCTGTGTGATCCCCTAAGGCAGGGATGTCAAACTGGCTGCTTTCCAGCTGTTGCAAAACTACAATTCCCATCATGCCTCTACTTTTGGGAGTCATACTTGTAACTGTAAATCTTGCAATGCCTCATGGGACTTGTAGTTTGGCAACAGCTGGAGGGCCAGCAGTTTGACACCTGTGTCCTATGGTAATCTCTCCTCTGAGGCCTGAGCAGGCTGTGTGATCTCCTGAAGTAATCTCTCTGAGGTCTGAGCAGGCCGTATGATCTCCTGAAGTAATCTCTCCTCTGAGGTTTGAGCAGGCCGTGTGATCTCCTGAGGTAATCTCTCCTCTGAGGTCTGAGCAGGCTGTGTGATCTCCTGAGGTAATTCCTTCTCTGAGGTCTGAGCAGGCCATGTGATCTCCTGAGGAAATCTCTCCTCTGAGGTCTGAGCAGACCGTGTGATCTCCTGAAGTAATCTCTCCTCTGAGGTCTGAGCAGGCCATGTGATCTCCTGAGGTAATCTCTCCTCTGAGGTCTGAGCAGGCCATGTGATCTCCTGAGGAAATCTCTCCACTGAGGTCTGAGCAGGCTGTGTGATCTCCTGAGGTAATTCCTTCTCTGAGGTCTGAGCAGGCCATGTGATCTCCTGAAGTAATCTCTCCTCTGAGGTCTGAGCAGGCTGTGTGATCTCCTGAGGTAATTCCTTCTCTGAGGTCTGAGCAGGCCATGTGATCTCTTGAAGTAATCTCTCCTCTGAGGTCTGAGCAGGCCATGTGATCTCCTGAAGTAATCTCTCCTCTGAGGTCTGAGCAGGCCATGTGATCTCCTGAGGAAATCTCTCCTCTGAGGTCTGAGCAGACAGCGTGATCTCCTGAAGTAATCTCTCCTCTGAGGTCTGAGCAGGCCATGTGATCTCCTGAGGTAATCTCTCCTGAAGCTTGCAGATATAGATAATATCTGCCTGAACAGATTCCAGATGATAAGCTGAGAGAAATAGGCTTCTACAGCTATGTAAATGAACAGTTGACAGACCCTTGGTGCTAACGTTTCCCACCAAAAAGAGCTCAGCTAATCACAGGTAAGAGCAGAATCTTCCTTAGCCCAGCAACAACATCTCCCTGACAGCACTCCATACATCTGAGGAGACCTTCTGACCTAAAAGACCGAGGAGAAGAGCAGTAAATGGCCCAGAGGAGGAACCTGACCTAAAGTAGATATATAGCAGAATGAAGAAATACAAATTACTGAAGACAAAGTAGGGGAAGGTAGGAAGCCCCATGGGGTCACCGTGTAACTGGCAAGGCCCTAGCTTTTTCATCTTGGCTTTAGATATGGGAAACAGTCAGAACCTCAATTCTGTCTGTGTCCCCTAAGGTGAGATTTACCATCAATTTCTTTTCATATAAATAGGAAAATAGATTGTGCATAAAATCATAAATAGCCTGCGCTGTGTACACAGTGAGAAAGCACACACGATGGTGGTTGGAAACTTTCTAAGTTTATTCTAAAAAAGACTCTTATACAGCTAAGAGATAGGGGTAGATCATGTGATAGCTGCCTATATAAATAGGAAAATAGATTGTGCACGAGTTACCATACAATGATAGTTAGTAGTGATGTTATTTGTATAAATTTACTATGAAGGGACAACCAATAAAAACCCGGTATATGTGGTTATAAGGGAAGACGGCTTTATACCATACAAAGGTATACGGGAAGATGTTGTCATTTCATACACAGGTATATTTTCAGGGAAGCCTATCCTGCCCTCAGCTAATAATGGAATCTTCTATTCCTCCTACCAGTCCATCCCCCACAGTTATTACCTTTTGTACCACCAGCCCCTCCCTTCTAGATTGTAAGCTCCAAGGATCAGGGCCCTCCTAACCCTCTTGTATTGAACTGTATTGTTGCTGTATTGTGTCCCTTTCTTTTGTAAAGCGCTGAGCAAACTGTTGGCGCCATAAATCATGTATAATAATAATAACTTCAGTCACAGAGGCACCAACTAATGCAGGCCATACATGGGTCGAATTCCAAACAATTTTTTTGTCCGAAAATCAGAAATGTCATTCGCTCGGTAATCCGATGGTTCACCCCATATAACAGGCGAAACGTCTGCTCCTTCCAGGTCACGGCTCATGCGCATATTCTTTTCGGCAAAACGATCGTATGATTTGACCATCTTTGAGTCGAAAATCGGTCGTTTTTCATGAATTTTCCAACATGCCTGATCACCGAAAAGGGGAGGAACCACGAAAATCGGCCGGTGCCATTGACCCCACTAACAGAGCGAAAATCGGCCGATTATTCTTGGACGAAAACTCGGTCGGAATTCGACCCATTTATGGCCGGCCTAAGCCGCACCAACAATTTGCCTTCTTTGAAGCTCAGTACACTCTAACATGACTCTGTATTACTAGCAGTGCACGCAGCGAATGATGAAAGTGAGGCTTACCAACTGTCTCATCACACAGCGGAAGCAAAAGAATGTTACATCACTTCCGCTTTCACCGCCAAACATTTTGTCACTTTCACACATGCAACTCATGCAGTGTTTCCATTTTTTTGTCAAACCCCTGTGTATGGGGTTAAGGGTGTCATGTCACACACAGTTATATGGGGTCATACAGGAAGACGGAGCAACATCTTACACAGGTGTATGGGGTTATGGATCTGGGGTTTCAAAAAGATCCAATGATTGTTTTTCAGATTTTTTTTTACAATAATACACCAAGCAATACAGGTGTAGGAGCCAGCACAGAGAAAAAAAATGAGACATAAAGTAGGGCGCAGTTATTAAAACCACAACTAGATAGTCAACTCGCTTGTGAAAGGACCACACAGACAGGAAGTGATGTCAGGTGCAGACAGGAAGTTCCGGGGTGAGATGTGAGTCGGGAGGAAGTAGAGAGGAGACATTTCTAGAACTGGCAGCAGAGGAGGTAATAAGATATTATTTTATATTTACACCCAGTAACCCCCCGTCATGTCCGTCCTCCTCCTCCGTCGTCATGTCTGTTCTCTTCCTTCATAGACACTGTGACGTCTTTTATCTCCGGCAGATGCTGTTACCTTCACTTATATACTTTGTATTGTTACTAAATGGAAGCCTCAGACAGAAATAAAGACACAAGCACATGTATTACTGGATCTTGGTTTGATTTCTGCCACCACCTCCAGCACAGAAAATATTCTTGGCCAATCTTGGCCATCACTACAGGTCCCTCAGACCTCGGAAGATCACAGTTCCTGGCTGGCAGATGTAGGTAGGTCTTCTATCCCAGACAGAAATAAAGACACAGGCACATGTATTGCTGGATCTTGGTTCGATTTCTGCCACCACCTCCAGAACAGAAAATATTCTCCCTCTTGGCCATCACTCCAGGTCTCTCAGACCTCGGAAGATCACAGCTCCTGGCTGGCAGATGTAGGTAGGTCTTCTATCCCAGACTTCCTATACCGGGGATGTGAAATGTTACATGACCACCAAAGAGTGCTTCTGAAAGTCTGGGACAGAGATTTCTGAATCTGGTGGTGCCAGGTGCTGTAACCATCCAAGCAATGGTGAGTCTCATTACTCAAATACACGAGATGAGGACTGAGATCAGTAAGCAGGCCAGGATCAGGTCCCTCTCATCCACCTCTATCATTAACAATGCATCCTTCACCAGTCACAGATCATCCCTCTATCCCAGTGTTTCGCAAGCATTTTTCAGTAAAGACTGCTTATAAAATTATGGACAGTCTCGAGGCACCCCATTCTAAAAAGCTCTGATGAAGAGAGGCAGCAGAGGGTCAAATAAGGATGCTGTGCAGGCAACCAACATCCTCCTTATCAACTGATCATGTCATTGGTTATTAGGATGCTGACAGCTAGAAGGTCGTAATGGTGCACAATGAAAGCCTGTGGCTTAGCGGGCTTGTTCCACCTGTTGGCTTGTATACAAATTTTGGCCAATTTTTAGACATACTGCCAAGGCACCCCTGAAGAAACCTCAAAGCAACCTAGGGTGCCTGGGCACCCTTGTTGAAAAAGGCTACTCTAACCCAGGGGCGAACTGACAACTCATGGGGCCCCTGGGCAATAGGGGATCATGGGGCCCCTGTGTCCTTGCCCAAACTCAAAATACCTATGAAAAAGGTACCAGGGGCATCTCATGGGGCCCCCTACTGACCCCGGGCCCTTGGGCAGTGCCCGATTTTCCAAATGGTCAGTCCGCCCCTGCTCTAAGCCCCTGACCCTGCTCATAAATCATCCCTCTATGACAACCTTTCCCCCAATTCAGAACACTTCTTTCCCCAGCTGCTTCACCCTTGTCTAACAACACATCTCTTCACCACCAATTCATCCCACGCATGTGCTCATAAATATTTCCCCGCTGTTCACCTTATTCCCTGACCAGCAGTGTCAGCCCATCCCTCCATCGGTATGTAGTACTTAGTCCCATGTTTCTAAGTGGATTTTGTAACCATAGCTATGAGGTCCAAACTGCCCCCTCTCATCCAACAACAGCTTTGAAGGAGATGGATGATTAAAAATTGAACACTATCCACAGTCAAGCAAAATGCAAAGCCTAATCCCCCCCCCCCCCCGTATTCTTCTTGCCATTGCTTGTTTCAAGAACGTTTCCATAGCTGAACACCGTGTCCCAATCAGGGTGGTATTGATTTAAATCAAACTGATTTAAATCACGATTTAAATCACTAGTCAGTAAGGCTTGATTTAAATCATAGTTTTCTACATAGACTAATTCTTGCTGGTATAACTTTAATATGCAAGTAGATGAAGATTTTTAGAATAACAACTTTTCATATTAGTTTTTTTATCCCCAGTTTAATAGGTTAATCATTCATATTTGGACAACTTTTCTGTTGTACTTAGGAAGGAGAAAAATAATCATTACCTTAATAATAATTTAAATAGATTTATTCAACTGAAACAATAACATTCCAGCATATGTTATTTGCTTAAACAAACATCCATGTTTGTTAACTAATTTGGCTAAACAAAATATATATATTTTAAGAAACTTAGACTGTCAGCCCCTTCCTCCTCACACTTAGTTTCACTTTCTTCTTGTGCAGATCTATTCCACTCCAAACAATCGGAAAAATATTGTTTCTATTCTATTCACTGAACTTCTTGAAATTTAGCACTGAAGGGGTTGATTCTGTATTCATAGGTTTGTAGAAGTTAGAATTAAGGTCTTTTTCTTAACTCTGTTCATGTTATAACATTTTTGCTGTGAAGAAGAGGCATGTGATCTCCGCTGAGTCAAATTCAGTTTTGAGAACTGCAAAAGTAAACCAAGCATCTGTGATAATATCTTGTAGGCAGAGAAACTGCCCAATAATCTTACAAAAACCTCTGGAAGAGCATGACATTGTGAATGGATTAATGGAATTTATTTACAAAAAAAATTAAACATATACTGCCTTATTCTACATAATTAAAAAACTAATCTTTATTTCATGATGGAATAACCTTTGGGTGGTAATATATTTTCCTCAAAAAGCATTTTATTTAAAAAAATCCAATTTAAATTTAAAAAATCTGATTTAAATAAAAAAAATCCGATTTTTTTGATTTTTTTAAAAAAATCATTGATTTTTATCCACCCTGGTCCCAATACAAAGATTTTCCCTCTATTCTTGCAAACGTTAGGATTTTCACTCTAAGTCCTGGCTTCAACAGTCACCAGCTCAAATAGGGACATCAAAAGAAAAAAAACCTGGCAGAGGTGATAGTCCTTCCCCACTGTATCCAAAACTAAAACACTTAGATCTAAACACAAACAAAAATGAATAGATCAGATGAATTCTGGGTAGTTTGTAGTGATTGTAACCTTCTCTCTATATACAGAATTATAAAGTTGTGAACAAAATATCTGGTGAGCCATTACCAACCAGCAGTTGTCTTAAAGGGACATCACCCATCACAGTGCCTCCACCTCACTGCCTGACAACAGAGGGAACCAGTGCCAAGAAGATTCTAGAAGTAACCCAGAAGATCTTTGATCTGCTGACAGGAGAGGTGAGCGGTGCCGGGAATTCTGGGACATTCTCCAGTAACAGACAAGGGATGTGTCTGGATGGTGACTGTATCATTGTGTGTGTCAGGTTCCTATAAGGTGTCAGGATGTCACTGTCTATTTCTCCATGGAGGAGTGGGAGTATTTAGAAGGACACAAGGATCTCTACAAGGACGTCATGATGGACAATCAGCCGCCCCTCACATCACCGGGTAAGAGGAGACTTTATTGGAAAGGAGAGAGCAGTACAGAGGGTCCACCTAGATCCCCCATCATCTGATAAACACATAGAAACAATGGATTCAGTCAGTGTGTGTGTTTCCTACAGATGGATCCAGTCATGGGAACCCACCAGAGAGATGTCCCCGTCCTCTGTATTCCTGGGATACCCCAAAGGAACATCACAACATCTCAAGTAAAGATAAAGGAGAGATAAAAGAGGAGGAAAAAAATGAGGTTGATGTGATGGAGTTTTCAGAAAGACACAGAGATCCCTTCAAGGATATCAAGAGGGAGCCATTCAGTGACACAAACCCACCAGAGAGATGTCCCCGTCCTCTGTTTTCCTGGGATTCCACACAGGAGGATCACACCATCCCCCACCATCATCAGGTAGATGGATCCAGTAATGGGAACCCACCAGAGAGATGTCCCTGTCTTCTGTATTCCCGGGACTCCACACAGGAGGATCACACCACCCCTGACCATCATCAGGTAGATGAAAAGGATCATAAGCAGCTACTTGCTCCTTGTTCCTCCTCTTCCCCCCTGTACTCCACGTAGAGAGGAGCTACTTATTCATTATTCTACCCATTGCTGCCTGGACATGTCTCATAGCCAGGAACAGGACTATTCTGACTCATGGAAAGGTCTGAGGGAGAGTCTTTTGCATATCAGTCTAATGTATTTTTTTTTTAAATGTATCAAAAGTAGTCTTCCGCTTTTAGCAAAAAACATACATAGCTTTAGGATTACAATTGTCCATTGATAACTATGAGAGAAGCATTAAGTTTTATATATATATATTGTAAAAGGGCTGCATGGTGTCATGGTTTGATAAGGGTTTAGTGGCACCCAATTTCTCACCTATGCAGGTTGAGGTGCTCCAGGATGTGTGTCTTGTTGACCTTTCAGTTTATCCAGAACTGACAACTCCTGGAATGGGTTCTGGAGCCAAGAGGCTTTGTAGAGTATTGGGTGGGATGAAGCCTCCAACCCTGGGTTCATGCCTTGATGGTGACCAGCACCTGCTGATTATGCATCTTGCACAGGCCTTAATATATTAAAACTGACTGAGGTTCAGGGCTCCACCCTCCTAAGGAGACCATTTTGCTGCTAGGGTGTAGCTGGTGCATGGACACACTAGGGACACGTACCTGTCTGCACTGACCAGGCCATCACCTGGAGATACAGTTAATGCAGGACAAGCGTGTGGACACCTTCATGTTCTGGAATGAGAGACTATATGTTAATTGGCTAAGATCCAGTGTAGCCCGAGTCAGGCTGATTAATAAGCAGGACATTGAGTGCTGGATGATGCTTAGACACCAGTATGGGAATCCTGCTGTAAGAAACACTTTCTTGTCAATAAATAGCCCTTAACAGCAAATTTGGCAAGTGGACTGTGTCCATAAAGGTCAAACCTTGGTGCCTAATCATATATTTATATTTAAGACCTATCGCTGTCCTTAATTGTATTCTGTCATCTTTGGGGTTTAGGGGGAAGAACTGAAAGACCTCAAAGTTGAAGTAAAAGAAGAAGAGACGTCGGTGAGTGGAGATCAGCAGTCTATGGAGAAGGGCAGTCCTCTGTATTGCCGGGATTCCACACAGGAATATTACAAGTATACAAACCATGATCAGGTACATGGAACTGAGTGACAGAACTCAAAACTGTGTGATGACATTTGCCTATGTAATCTCTTGTTGCTTGCAGTAACGTTTTCCAGATGTTATATTCTGTCATCTTCGTGGTTTAGGGTGAAGAACTGAAAGACATCAAAGTTGAGGTTAAAGAGGAAGAGGAAGAGACGTTGGTGAGTGGAGATCAGCAGTCTATGGAGGAGGGGGAGATGATTATGAAAAATAAACAGGAGGACACAAGTAAGTAACAATCTTCATATTTTTATTGCACTACCTTTATTTTTTTTTACATGTGTTAAATACACATTTTTGGTCTGAAGAGTAATTAAACCCCCAAACATATATTTTAATATAATATTGGTGGTTGAATCTTTTATATTGCATTTATTTTAGTTTATCAAATGCTTATGTATTAGTAAAATTACACAAAATTTAGTGCACACAAATTCAATATAATACTCATTTATGTGGTATAAAAAGACCATGAAGTTGTGTCGAGTAAATACTGTAGATACCCAGAATGTAAAGACTTATGTGTACCTGTGAAACGGAAACAAATTTTTGTACCCTAAATTGTCCTCATAGTCAATGATGCAGTCTAGAATCTGGGATGGAATATATAGTGGTTAGGAAATCCTCAAATCTGAAGTCAACCAGAAAAAAAGGATAAATAGAGAATCTTAAATAGAGAATCCTATTGAATTTCTATAAAAGCCAGAGTACAGATTTAATGCACAGTATATAAGCCTGTTGACCAGGGTGCAATTTCAGAGGGAGACCAGGCATGTGTTATCCATAAATAAAAATTATAGTGCATGATTTTGAGACAAAAAATAGAGTACAGACTCGATGCACAGTATGTATCATCGGTCTATGAAAACTTATGTTCTTTATAGCCACTTCATATGGACGGCATTTGCAGCTCTTGTAAAAGGTTAATCTGCAGATGATAATGACTGTAGTGATGGCAAATTATATCTTCTGCTGTATGATCTCTATTACTCAATATAACATCTCCTACCAAATGAGCAGGAGATACTGTACACCATATGAAAAGTCCATCTCTATTCCTTAATATAATATCATGTTCCCAACAAATGAGGAGGAGATACTGGACACCATATGAAAGGTCCATCTCCATTCCTCAATATATCGTCATGTTCCCATCAAATGAGGAGGAGATACTGTACACCATATGAAAGGTCTATCTCCATTCCTCAATATAACATCATGTTCCCAACAAATGAGGAGGAAATACTGGACACCATATGAAAGGTCCATCTCTATTCCTCAATACAACGTCATGTTCCCAACAAATGAGGAGGAAATACTGGACAACATATGAAAGGTCCATCTCCATTCCTCAATATAACCTCATGTTCCCAACAAATGAAGAGGCGATACTGGACACCATGTGAAAGGTCCATCTCCATTCCTCAACATAACGCCATGTTCCTGACAAATGAGGAGATACTGGACACCATATGAAAGGTCCATCCCCATTCCTCAATATACCGTCATGTTCCCAACAAATGAGGAGATACTGGACACCATATGAAAGGTCCATCTCCGTCCCTCAATATAACGTCATGTTCCCAATAAATGAGGAGATACTGGACACCATATGAAAGGTCCATCTCCATTCCTCAATATAACATCATGTTCCCAACAAATGAGAAGGAGATACTGTACACCATATGAAAGGTCCATCTCCGTTCCTCAATTTAACATCACATTCCCAACAAATGAGGAGGAGATACTGTACACCATATGAAAGGTCCATCTCCATTCCTCAATATAACGTCATGTTCCCAACAAATGAGAAGGAGATACTGTACACCATATGAAAGGTCCATCTCCATTCCTCAATAGAACATCATGTTCCCAACAAATGAGGAGGAGATACTGGACACCATATGGAAGGTCCATCTCCATTCCTCATCTGATTTGTGTTATAATTTGGCCAGAGCTCTGTGAAACTATCAACTGTTTGACCAACTTGTATCACTCAGTTAAAGATACTTTTAACATTTTATTAAAAATTTATTTTCACCAGATGGACAATATATCTCAGAGGGGCATTTTATATTACCTGCAGATTTTAAGTGTGAAGCAAATAGCATATTACAATCTTCTGCAGAAGGAAATTCCATCACTAAAAATATACATCACCTCTCCTACTGTTTAGAGACACCAATGGATCCCTCTTATCATGAAAAATCTCCTGATCAATCACATACACTGAATACAGACATCGCTCTCTGTTCTCCCAGTGTGGATAAAGCAACAGATCCATACAATCCCAAGGAATCCTCATTAAGATATGAAGGGATTCCCATAGAGGAGAATCCATACTCATGTTTGGGGTGTGGGCAGTCTTTCAGGATGAAATCCGAACTTCTTGTGCATCTCAGATCTCACACCAGCGTGTCTTTTTCATGCTCAGAGTGTGGGAAATCTTTCACTGATGAAAAAGAACTTCTTATACACCAGAAAACTCACAAGAGTGAAAATCCTTATTCGTGTTCAGAGTGTGGG
Organism: Staurois parvus; assembly: GCF_062004578.1. Lineage (NCBI taxonomy): Eukaryota > Metazoa > Chordata > Amphibia > Anura > Ranidae > Staurois > Staurois parvus. Next base: position 4,877,841 of record NW_028318245.1, on the reverse strand, counting down.
AAATGTTTCACTGAGAAAAAAGGACTTCTATCACACCAGAGAATGCACACGGGTGAGCGCCCTTATTCCTGTTCTGCCTGCGGGAATTGTTTCACTAGGAAAAACGCACTTCTGCAACATCTAAAAATTCACACGGGCGAACGTCCATTTTCTTGCTCAGAGTGCGGGACATCTTTCACCCGGAAAGGAAGCCTTACTATACACCAGAGGAGTCACAAAGGCGAGTGGCCCTTCTCTTGTTCAGAGTGCGGCAAATGTTTCACCGTGAAGGCCAAACTGCTTGCACACCAGAGGAGCCACACGGGCGAGCATCCTTTTTGCTGTTTAAAGTGTGGGAAGAGTTTCACCTGGAGAGGAAGCCTTAATAGACACCTGGAAAGTCACAATGGAGAGCGGCCTTTTCCATGTTCAGAGTGCGGGAAATGTTTTATGCGTAAGGAACATCTAGTTAAGCATCAGTTTACGCACATATGACTATATTGTTAATAAATATATGTTGACATTAACCGGGTGGTTTTGTTCAGTCCGCAGAACAACTGTATGTTAAAAAATGATTTGTATAGCTATGCATTCCTACGAAAGTGTTATTTAATTTACAGTCTGGTATGTTGAATTGCCTGCCAATGACTTGACAGAGATTTCTTGAAGACTCCAGTGATGAGATCTGTCTGCTACAATTCCTGCCTCTCTTCATATCCACTGCCACAGTCTGGGATCAGGCTCGGAGGTCAGTGGCTGTAGCAGTAGAGAGGTTCATGCAGGTGCACAAGCAGATCCCCCTTGCAGATGACACGGACTCACCCAAGGCACAAGGTCTCACCACTAGCTGGTCTTCACCAGAGCTCCTGATGGTGGAGATGGGTTTCGCTCCAAAATGATGCCAGGTCATAGCCTTGTGGATTGACCCAGCAGGAAGAGAGCAAGTGGGGGTCGGGCAGCTGATGAAGCAGAAGCATAGTCGATGAACAAGCCAAAAGGTCAGTAACAAGGAGTAGCTTGATGGGATCAGGTGAGGCGTAGTCTATGAACAAGCCAAGAGTAGATAATGAGTGGTAGTGAAGATTTAGAGGGCAGCAGGTATGCAGAGGAGCAAGATATCGGATGGAGAGAGCAAATAGGAAATGAAGAGACATGGCTTAAATCAGAAAGTTCATGGGAGGAACAAATAGTTTAAGGTTCAGCAGAAACCAGATACAGAGTAAGGTCATCCAAGGAATCATATAAGGGAGCTGTCAAGAATCTCAGGTGAAGAGCTACAGCCAGACACCGCAGAGGTCCCAGGTTCAGATCTGGATCCTGACATCCACTCTGAGGTGTCCCATCTTTCATTTTTTCAGTCACTATAATCCCTAAAGCATAGGGATGAACGGTTTCATGTATGTAGGCACATCCAAACATGCCTCCCCTTTCCACTTGATTGGCTTTAAAGTAGAATTTCAGGCAACACCTAACCACACTTAACAATGCCCCCTCCTAACATCTATTCTGACTAACCCTGTAAGAAAGATCAGTATACTTGCCTATTTTCAGGCCACTCTAGTCCAGTCATGTGATTCTCCCTGTGTTACGCCAGTGTGAGGCCTGGACGTAGTGACGTCACCCGTAGGCTCCTATGACTCATGCATTGTCGGTCCTCCTTCCTTACCTTTAGGTAAGTTATAAGGCTATTTAGATAGGGTTCTGAGTTTGAGTCCAACAATCAACTAGGGCAGGGATCTCTAAACTGTGGCCCGGGGGCCAGATGTGGCCCTTTGCTTGCTTTTATCTGGCCCCTTTCTTCCACTGATAGCAACAATTGGGCACAATTCCTCCCAACGACTCCAACAATGGGTCACAAATTCTTCCATTGACACCAACAATGGGGCACAATGACACCAATGATGGGGAATGATTCCTCCCGCTGACACCAATGATGGGCCACTATTCCTCCCACTGACACCAATGATGGAACACAATACCTCCCACTGACACCAAAGATGGGAGGCTGGTTTTTCCCACTGGTGTTGGGACTTTTTGTACTCCCACTGGCCACAGTCCGGCCCCCCTGAGGTCTGAAGGACAGTAAACCTGTCCTTTGTTTAGAAAGTTTGGAGCCTCCTGAACTAGAGGGTTGTGGGAGGAAAGGCAGTGGCTTTTTTTTTTTACCAAACAGGATTGCTTTATTAAAAGAATAAAATCAGTGCAATGGTCCAAGAAAACATAAATTGGCATGATCATTACATGAGTGCAATAGACAATCCAGGCTGGAAAACCAATATGAAAAGCACATGTCATGTTCAATTGCAACTGGGTGTTCATAAATCCAAAGATGTCTGTCGAAAATGAAAATACCTTAGGGCAAGCCCAGAACATGTAGAAGAAGGAACCCGGGTGGATCAAGCAACAGAGATAGGTGAGGAGTAGTCAGGATAGATTCTATGTAATCATGGAAGAGTGTAGACCACCCTATGTGTGAATTTTGTTTGAATCAACTTCTCCCTGGAGGAGATAACCAATTTAGGATAGTCCTCAAGACTGTCTTCCTAATCCTTCCTATCAAGTGAAGTATCATCCTTCCAGAGAGTGTGGTCCACAGGTGGTCAGCCTTCGGAGAATGAATACGAAGAAGGGTGGTCCATAAGGAGGAGAGGGATTTCTGTACGTTACCTTGGGACAAAAGTTTATCAATTGGGTCATCTTGGAGGATTGATATCTGTGGAAACTGGGATTGAACAGCTTGTCTAAATTGAAGGTACCTAAACATCATCCAACTAGGCAACTGATATGTCAGGAAGAACTGTGGCAAAGAGAGCAAAGTGCCAGCTGGCATCATGTCTTGCAGGGTTTTAATACCAAACCCTGCCCACAACTGGGGTCTGGAATGCTACAAAAATGCACCAAGGAGGGGTTCCATTACAGGGGCTATGCAGGAGGACAATGCTTAGGTTTAGAAATCTACTTCTAGCTTAGACCCACACCTGTTATGTAGTCCTAGTGGGGCCCAGAACATCTCTATAGGTCCTAGCCCCCCCTATAAATCAATTTGTGGAGTTTAGTGAGGGAATTCAAGAAGACAACCTCCAGGCACACCCCTGCATTAGATTGGGAATGAACAGACCACCACCGAATGGCAACCAGGATGGATGCCCAATAGTGAACTTGAAAGTTAGGAAGGGCCAAGCCTCCCCATCGAGATGGGAGGTGTACGTTGGACTTCGCCAGGCGGAGAAGGATGCCGGGTCATGTAAAAACAAGAGGTCATCATCTGCATAAAGAGTCAATTTTTCCTCCAGGGATCCCTATCCTAAGGCCTTAGACTGAACAGGATTCCCTGCTTAGTCACTAATTTGCCATTATTATTACATATGCATACATAGAACAACACAAGGAGATAGGCGCAAACATAGCACACCCACTAGTAATAAAAGTCTTGTAGAGTCTTGTAGGCTGTGTTTTAAGGGCAAAAAAAGTCCCTGAAGTCCATCCACTAGGGTAGGCTCGTCCTAGGAGCAAAAGCTAGCTCTGGTAATAAGGGAAACAAAAAGGAACAAAAGAAGCGCCTCTAAGTGTAGACTGGAGGACAATTTTATTCACTCGTAAAATTAGCACCTCACATTGTAGAAGAGGTAGGAAGGCTCATCAATAAAATATTGCAGTAAGATCGCCAAGTCCTCAGCAGAAAACCTCCATGATGTCCAGGTGAAAGCCGCTGTAGGCGATGAGTGTATAAAATTGTCCTACAGTCTACACTTAGAGGCGCCTTCCCTGTTCCTTTGTGTTTCCCATACTTGCCAGCAAAGTGGTGATCTGGGATTTAGCCAATGATGGTAGTGGGCAGGGGTGGACTGACCATTTGGAAACTTGGGCACTGCCCGAGGGCCCGGGGTCAGTAGGGGGCCCCGTGAGATGCCCCTGGTACCTTTTTCATAGGCTTTTTTGAGATTGGGCAAGGGCACAGGGGCCCCATAATCCCCTATTGCCTGGGGGCCCCATAAGTTGTCAGTCCGGCCCTGGTAGTGTGGTTGGTACAATTTGTACAAGTTCAATTTTCTCAGGAAGAGGAGCTACAGGAATCGAGAATAACCCTCTGATAAACCTTCCCCATGCCTGAGGAAGGGACCTTGCATGGTCCCAAAACGTTGACTTTCTTTGTGATCGTAGATGAATAAAGGGATCTGCAATTTGAAACAAGCTTGTTGGTGTGCTTAAGATATATTTCACCCATGCTACATAATCCCTTCCATCACACGAGTGACATGGTGGCATTTAGTCCATGCAAATATGGAGGCTGTTGGCACAGGTCACAAGACCCATCAAACAAGTGCAATGGGATATAGGATAACAGAGTCATCTCATACACAGGGAGCTAGGGATGGGGGTCTTGAAAAACATCACATTAATGTTTTTTCATAATATTATTATCATGGAACTGGTTGTAATATGTGCGGCAGAACAGAAGAACAAGCCATGAGGCAGCAGATAAAATATTCTAACATAATGTAGACTGCAGTTATTTAAATTGCCACCAGGCGGTGATCTCATTTATTGTGATTTGTAGGCAAAGACAGGAAGTGATGTAATGTACAAACAAGACTATATAAATGGTAAAGACAGGCAGTTCTGGGGCAGTCGGGAGGAAGTAGAGCAGAGACATTGCTGGAAGTGGCAGCAAAGGAGGTAATAAGATCTTATTTGCTATTTACACCCAGTAACCCCCATCATGTCCATCCTCCTCCATCGTCATGTCCGTCCTCTTCCTCCATCGTCATGTCCGACCTCTTCCTCCATCATCATATCCGACCTATTCCGCCATCGTTATATCCGTCTATTTTCTATTTACACCCAGTAACCCCCTGTCATGTCTGTCCTCTTCCTCCATCGTCATGTCTGTCCTCTTCCTCCATCGTCATACCCGACCTATTCCTCCCTCGTTATATACATCTATTTTCTATTTACACCCAGTAACCCCCTGTCATGTCTGTCCTCTTCCTCCGTCATCGGGTCCGACCTCTTCCTCCATAGTCACTGTGACATCTTTTATCTCCAGCAGATGATGATGGGTATAGTTGTCCTATACTTTAGAGTCAGTAATAGGAATCCTAAGACAGAAATAAAAACACAGATAGATGTATCATCGCCCCTCCGTTCCATTGCTGCCACCACCTCCAGCAGAGAAAACATCCTTCGCGATCTAACTTGGCCACCTTTATAAACATTCATCTCTACTCAGCAGATGTAGGGAGGTCTTCTATCCCAGACTTCACATACCGGGAGATGTGAAATACCAGGTACTGGTGGGTTATGGTGGGTGTGGATGGTGAATCTTGTTGATCCGATACATGAGATTAGCACTGAGAGCAGTGAGCGGGCCAGGATCAGCTCCTTCACAGCCACCTCACCCCAACTCGCATTGGGTCCCTCTTAACCACCTCATCTTTTGTCACATTGTATCCCTAGCATCCAACATAACCCATCACATTGCATTCCTCCTAGTCACCTCACCCCATAGCCACTTCACATTGGTTCCCTCTCAACCACTAGTCACATTGTATGCCTCCCATCCAACTTTTTCCGTCACATTGTATCCCTCCCATCCAACTTTTTCCGTCGCATTGTATCCCTCCCATCCAACTTTTCCCGTCACATTGTATTCTTCCCATCCAACTTATCCCATCACATTGTATTCCTCCCATCCAAGTTATCCCGTCACATTGTATCCCTCCCATCCAACTTATCCCGTCACATTGTATCCCTCCCATCCAAGTTATCCCATCACATTGTATTCCTCCCATCCAACTTATCTCGTCACACTGTATCCCTCCCATCCAACTTATCTCGTCACATTGTATTCCTCCCATCCAACTTATCTCGTCACATTGTATTCCTCCCATCCAACTTATCTCGTCACATTGTATTCCTCCCATCCAACTTATCTCGTCACATTGTATTCCTCCCATCCAACTTATCTCGTCACATTGTATTCCTCCCATCCAAGTGATCCCGTCACATTGTATTCCTCCCATCCAAATTATCCCATCACATTGTATTCCTCCCAGCTACCTCACCCCCACCCCCCTTCTCAGACACCTCACCCCGAATCACATTGGGTCCCCCTCATCTACTTCACCCCCAGTTACATTGTATGCCTCCCAGCCACCATGCCCCTATTCACCTCATTGCAAGTCACATGGGTCCCTATCCACCATATCACCCCCAGTCACTATTTATCCCTCCCAGTCACCTCACCCCCAGTCACATTGTATCCCTCCCAGCTACTTCACCCCATCACCTTACTTAAGTCATACTGAGTCCCTTTGAACCACTTCACCCCCAGTCATATTGTATCCGTCCCATCCAGCTCACCCTCAATCACAATGTATCCCTCTGTCACTTTCACCCTGAGTCACACTGGGTCCCTCTCTGCTTCCCTGTAGGAAGATTTCCATTCTATTCCTGTTCCAATGACAACTCAAAATTTAGTATTTTCCCTCACTTTAAGTCCTGAAAACAATAGTCACCTGGACAAATGGTGTCGATGAATCTTCCTGATAGCAAAAACTCTATGTAACTGTTCCAATCTCCATGAAAATTTAAATCTAAAAACCTATTAAAACATATACTATAGGTGAGGAGGATTCTGTGCGGTTTATAGTGATAATTGTAGGTTTCTCTCTTTACACAGGATCATAAAGATAATAGGTGAGCCATTACCACCCAGCAGCCGTCTTCACAGGACATCACCCATCACAGTGCCTCCACCTCACTGCCTGACAACAGAGGGAATCGGTGCCAAGAAGGTTCTAGAAGTCATCCAGAAGATCACTGATCAGCTGACAGGAGAGGTGAGCGGTGCTGGGAATTCTGGGACATTCTCCAGTAACAGACAAGGGATGTGTCTGAATGGTGACTGTATCATTGTGTGTGTCAGGTTCCTATAAGGTGTCAGGATTTTACCCGGTGCAGAGGAGGAAATATTTAGAAGGAAACAGGGACATCATGATGGACAATCAGCCGCCCCTCACATCACCGGGTAAGAGGAGACTTTATTGTAAATGAGAGAGCAGTACGGAGGGTCCACCTAGATCCCCCATCATCTGATAAACACATAGAAACAATGGATTCAGTCAGTGTGTGTGTTTTCTACAGATGGATCCAGTAATGGGAACTCACCAGAGAGATGTCCCCGTCCTCTGTATTCCCGGAATTCCACACAGGAAGGTCACATCATCCCTCACCATCATCAGGTAGGTGGTACTCAACATAAAGATCTAAAATGTGTTATCATCACGTGTTCCTTTCTACAAATCTATTCCATCATCTTTGGGGTGTAGGGTGTAAAACTTGGAGATATCAAAGTTAAGGATGAAGAAGAAGAAGAGATGTTGGTGAGTTTTTTGGGGTTTTTTTTAATTATTAACTAGTAGCCGACCGCAGAAAGCCGAATGACGGCTGCACTGCGGCCGGCCAGTTCTGGGTGGACGTCATATGACGTCCTCCCAGAACGCGCTCTCCTGCGCGCCCCAGGGGGCGCGCACCCGGCGATCTCCGTGATCGCTGTGTCCTACGGACACAGCTGATCACGTGATGTGGTAAAAGGCCAATCACAGCGGCCTTTTACCACGTGATCAGCGGTGTCCAATGACACGCTGATCAGAGAAAAATGCAAGTGCCGGTTCTCGGCTGCACTTTCCTCACGCTGTCAGATCGTGAGGAAAGTACTGCCGAGAACCGGCAGTTGTCAGAGCGGGGATCGGCACCGATCATCAGGGCACTGATGATCAGTGCCCTGATGATCGGTGCCCAGCAGTGACACCCGCAAGTTCCGCCCACCTGTGCCCAGCAGTGCGCCCACTAGCTCCGCCCACCCGTGCCCAGCAGTGACACCCACCTGTGCCACTGTGCAGTGCCACCTACCTGTGCCCAGAAGTGCCACCTACCTGTGCCCACCCACCAGTGCAGCCCAGCAGTGCTGCCAGTCAGTGCCACCAGTCAGTGCCCAGGGGTTGTGCCAGTCAGTGCTGCCAGTCAGTGCCCATCAGTGATGCCAGTCAGTGCCGTCTATCAGTACCCATAATCAGTGTCACCTATCAGTGCCGCCTATCAGTGCTGCATATTAGTGCCGCCTATCCGTGCCACCTCATTAGTGCTGCCTATCAGTGCCCTTTAGTGCTGCCTATCAGTGCCCATCAGTGCCGCTTATCAGTGCCCATCAGTGCTGCCTCATCAACGCACATCAGTGAAGGAGAAAAAATACCTGTTTGAAAAATTTTATAAAAGAAACTTTTTTTTTTTTTTCAAATTTTTTGCACTTTTTTTATTTATAGCGCAAAAAGTAAAGTGCCCAGTGGCGATTAAATACCACCAAAAGAAAGCTCTATTTGTGAGAAAAAAATGATCAAAATTTCATATGGGTACAATGTTGCATGACCGCGCAATTGTCAATCAAAGTGCGGCAGCGCTGAAAGCTGAAAATTGGCCTGGTAAATAAGGGGGTATAAGTGCCTGGTAGGCAAGTGGTTAAATTATCTTCTCCTAAGTAGTCTTCACCATGATCAGGTAGATGTGACTGGACTTGCGGACCTGAGAGAATATTCTAAGCTATGATGTAACATTCTTCTTCTATGTCATCTCCCGATCCTTATTATAAGTGCATTTTGTCATCTTTGGGGTTTAGGATGAAGAACTAAAATACATCAAAGTTGAGGTTAAAGAGGAAGAAGAAGAGACGTTGGTGAGTGGAGATCAGCAGTCTATGGAGGAGGGGGAGATGATTATGAAACCTAAAGAGGAAGAATCTTCTCTACAAATAGACACAAGTAAGTAATATTAAATGTGGAGATGGTTCACATTTTTATGTTACATCTATGAGCAAGGTATGTGTATTTCAATCATGCGCTGAGAAAACATATCTTTGAGTTCACTGTAAAAATGTAAAAAAAAAAAACCCTGATCCCATAGTTGATCCAGAGGCAGAAAATCCATGTAAAGCTTAGCCTAATTTCCCTCAAAGGAATTGAACGCTAGCTGGAAACGTGTCATCAATAAACCTTTCTCACCACCCAAAGTTTAAAAAAAAAAAAAGAGGTGGAAATATTGTATAATATACAGTTTTCTACTCTTTACATGAAACATAAGCTTTTCTATCTATAACATTATCAGTTTTCCAACCAAATGAGAAAGAAATTTGTACACCATATAAAAAGGTCCATCTCCATTCCTCATAACGTCATGTTCCCAACAAATGAGGAGGAGATACTGGACACCATATGAAAGGTCCATCTCCATTCCTCAATATAACATCATGTTCCCAACAAATGAGGAGGAGATACTGGACACCATATGAAAGGTCCATCTCCATTCCTCAATATAACGTCATGTTCCCAACAAATGAGGAGGAGATACTGGACACCATATGAAAGGTCCATCTCCATTCCTCAATAGAACGTCATGTTCCCAACAAATGAGGAGGAGATACTGGACACCATATGAAAGGTCCATCTCCATTCCTCAATATAACGTCATGTTCCCAACAAATGAGGAGGAGATACTGGACACCATATGAAAGGTCCATCTCCATTCCTCAATAGAACGTCATGTTCCCAACAAATGAGGAGGAGATACTGGACACCATATGAAAGGTCCATCTCCATTCATACCTGGTTTGTGCCATATCTTGGTGTTGTACCTAATTCCACACCAGAGCTCTTGGAACTTGACTTATTATTAACGCTTTTAAAATTTCTTTCCCACAGGTGGACGCTATGTGGCGAATATCTCAGAAGGACATTTTCTATTACCTGCAGATTGTAAGTCAGAAGGTAATTCCTTTACTGAAGATATAAATCACGGCTCCTACTGTTTGGAGACTTCAGTGGATCCCTCCTTACATACTATGAACACGGACACCAGTTTCCGTTCTCACAGTGCAGACACATCATCAGATCCATCTAATCTCAGAGAATCTTCATTGAGCTGTGAGGGGATTCACACAGCCGAAAAACCATTCTCATGTCTGGGGTGCGGGGAATCTTTCGGGAAGAAATCTGAACTTCATATACATCTCAGATCACATACCAGCGTGACCTTTCCATGTTCAGAGTGCGGAAAAACATTCGCTAAAAAAAGAGATCTTTTTCGACACCAAAAAAATCACGAGAGTGATAATAATTATTCGTGTTCAGATTGCGGGAAATGTTTCACTGTAAGGAAAAAATTTCTAGCACACCAGAGAATTCACACAGCTAAACGCCCTCATTCATGTTCAGAGTGTGGAAAATGTTTCACAGAGAGAAGTAGACTTCTAACACATCAGAGAAGTCACACAGGTGAGCGTCCTTATCCATGTTCAGAGTGCGGGAAATGTTTCACCAAGAAAGCCATACTTCTGTCGCACCTGAGACTTCACACGGGTGAGCGTCCTTTTTCGTGCTCGGAGTGCGGGAAATGCTTCAATCAAAAAGGAAGCCTTATTGCGCACCAGGGAAGTCACAAAGGCGAGTATCCTTTCTCTTGTTCGGAGTGCGGAAAATGTTTCACCTGGAAGGAAAGCCTTCAAAGACACCTGAGAAGCCACATGAGTGAAAGTCTTTTTACGTGTTCAGAGTGCGGTAAAAGTTTTACCGAGAATGCAAAACTTCGTAGACACCAGAGAACGCACACGGGCGAGCGTCCTTATGCATGTTCAGAGTGCGGGAAAAGTTTCACTCGCAAAGAACTACTTACTGAGCACCAGAGAAGCCACACGGGAGAGCGGCCTTTCTCTTGTTCCGAGTGCGGGAAATCGTTTTCGCTGAAAGGAAATCTAATTAGACATCAGAGTACACATACGTAGTGGCTGGTCTTGTGACATGTGGGCCGTGCTAGCACACGGTCAGGACTGAAATATAACAACTGTTCTAGTCTGATCAGAAACTGCATTGAAGGGGGTATGTGTCGGCAAAAGTCATCCTTCAATGGTGGGCTCCATTCACACTTGAGAGACTTTGGTGTGATTTCGATGCAACTTTGGCGTGATTTCGATGCGACTTTGGATGAGCAGGACTTTGGCTTTGACCAAGCGTAATTGTTTCCGCTGTACAAAGTTGCGCAGAAGCCACATGTACAACATTCAGGTGCGACTTTGGAGGGTTTACATTGAAGACCATGGCCCTCAAGTCGCATGGAAGTCAGACCAAAGTAGTTGCTGTGGCTCGAAGTCGCACAGATATGAATGATACCCATTCGGAAACATGGGGGGGGGACTTGTCATGCGACTTTGGATCCCAAAATCGCATGACAAGTCGCATAAGTGTGAATGGAGCCGTAGGGTTGAGTTATTCGTTGACTACAGGGTTGCATACATCTATCACCCCTCAAAATTAGTGAGAGTCTTTAGTCAACCTCAGGGTGTGGAAAATGTTTTACTCAGAATGGAAGCTTTATTAAACATTAGAGAGGTCACAAATATGAATGGCCTTTCCATTGTCCAGAGTGTGGGGAATGTTTCACTCAGAAAGCAAACCTTCTTGCACATTAGAGAAGTCACCAAGGCGAATGGCCTTTCTCTTCAGAGTGCGGGAAATGTTTCACTCAGAATGGAAGCCTTATTACACTTCAGAGAAGCCACAAAGATGAATGTCCTTTCTCTTGCTCAGAGTACAGGAAATGTTTCACTGTATGTGCCAAACTACTTGCATGCTCTAGATGGAGAGGGGAGAAGAAGGCACCGGTGCTCCTTGGAAAGAGAGGGGGCTGGTGTGTTGGCGGGAGGTACTGGTTTTCTGTTTGGGGAGAGGAGGGCACTAATGCTTGATGATGTTGTGGTAGAAGACATAGGTATCAAGTGGTGGTCATTGGTGTCCGTGGTGGTCATTGGTATCCTGATCATTGGTGTCCAGGGGTGGTCATTGATGTCCAGGGGTGGTCACTGGTATCAGTGGGTGGTCATTGATGTCCAGGGGTGGTCATTGGTATCACTGATCATTGATGTCCAGTGGTGGTCATCAGTGTCTGTGGTGGTCATTGGTATCGCTGATCATTGATGTCCAGTGGTGGTCATTGGTATCGCTGATCATTGGTGTCCAGTGGTGGTCATTGATGTCTGTGGTGGTCATTGGTATTGCTGATCATTGGTGTCCAGGGATGGTCATTGGTGTCCAGGGGTGGTCATTGGTGTCTGTGGTGGTCATTGGTATCGCTGATCATTGGTGTCCAGGGGTGGTCATTGGTGTCTGTGGTGGTCATTGGTATCGCTGATCATTGGTGTCCAGGGGTGGTCATTGGTGTCCAGGGGTGGCCATTGATAATCACTGGTAGCAGTGGGTGGTCATTGATGTCCAGTGGTGGTCAATGGTGTCTGTGGTGGTTATTGGTATCGCTGATCATTGGTGTCCAGGGGTGGTCATTGATGCTTAGGGGTGGCCAGTGGTGGTCACTGGTATCATTGGTGTCCAGTGGTGGTCATTGATGTCCAGTGGTGGTCACTGCATCATTGATGTCCAGTAGTAGACATTGGTTGGCAGTGGTGGTCATTGATGTCCAGCGGTGGTCACTGGTATCATTGGTGGTCATTGGTGTCCAATGGTAGACATTGGTTGCTAGTGGTGGTCATTGATGTCCAGTGGTGGTCACTGGTATCATTGGTGGCCAGTGGATTAGTTGCCTCTCCATGACTTGCGTATCACGTGGCTGTCTTGTTCTGCTGAAACTATACTGCTTGTGTTGGGCAGGAGATCACTCTACCACCAGAGCAGCGAAGAAACCAATGCTGGGTGTTGGAATGAGCATTCTAGAACCTGGCCAACAGCGAGACTTGTTAAAATCCAGAGACTGTCCCACAGCATCCAGGACTGTAGTCGGGTAGGACAAAATTGAGTGGAAAAGAGCTACGGTTGATGGTTTCTTGGTCTCTAAATGATTGTGAGGCCAGCAACTGGTCGGGGCTGGTTACTCCGATGTGTACTCTACGTCCTTCCAGGAAACAAGCGGCAGAACCGCTGGCCAAATAGGACTATTCGTACACAAGACGATCCATTATGTATGCTGTAGGGTCACCCCACAACCATCAATAGCGGTGATGTGTAATGTGTCCGTGTATTGCCGATTTCTAATCATCCTTTGTATTCCTGAGCTATAATAAAAGACTTCAACAACGTAGTGACAGTCAGTCCTTGCAGATATGGATGCTGTTATCGTAGGTCACAAGATACATCTACAACCCGCCAAGGGCTCTAGGACAGCAGTGTGTTAGACCGTACCTAAGTATACGGGGTTATAGAGGAAGATGGTGTCACGTCACACACACACAGATATATGGAGTTGTAGAGGAAGACGGTGTCACGTTACACACACAGGTATATGGGGTTATAGAGGATGATGGTGTCACATCACACGCAGGTATATGGAAAGATGGTGTCACGTCACACACAGGTCTATGGAGTTGTACAGGAAGAAGGTGTCACGTTAGGTCTATGAAGTTGTGCAGGCAGACGGTGTCACGTCACGCACAGGTAGATGGGGTTATAGAGGAAGATGGTGTCACGTCACACACACAGGTCTATGGAGTTCTACAGAAAGACGGTGTCACGTCACACGCAGGTCTATGGGGTTATAGAGGATGATGGTGTCACATCACACACAGCTATATGGGGTTATAGAGGAAGATGGTGTCATGTCACATGCAGGTATATGGGGTTATACAGGATGATGGTGTCATGTCACATGCAGGTATATGGGGTTCTAGAGGAAGACGGTGTCACGTCACACACAGGTATATGGGAAGATGGTGTCACGTCACACACGGGTATATGGGGTTATAGAGGATGATGGTGTCACGTCACACACAGGTATATGGAGTTGTGCAGGCAGACAGTGTCAAGTCACACACAGGTATATGGGGTTATAGATGTCACGTCACACACAGGTATATGGGGTTATAGAGGAAGATGGTGTCATGTCACATGCAGGTATATGGGGTTATACAGGATGATGGTGTCATGTCACATGCAGGTATATGGGGTTCTAGAGGAAGACGGTGTCACGTCACACACAGGTATTATTATTATTTCAGGTACTTATATAGCACCGACAATTTACACAGCGCTTTACGTATATATTGTACATTCACATCAGTCTCCGCCCCCCGAGGAGTATACAATCTAAGGTGCCTAACTCACATTCATACATACACATACTAGGGACAATTTAGACAGGAGCCAATTCACCTACCAGCATGTGTTTGGAGTGTGGGAGGAAAACGGAGTACCCGGAGGAAACCTACACAGGCACAGGGAGAACATGCAAACTCCAGGCAGGTGGTGTTGTCATGTCACGCACAGGTATATGGGGATATACGGGGTGATGGTGTCATGTCACACACAGGTATATGCGTTTATGAGGAATGATGGTGTCATGTCACACACAGGTATATGGAGTTATACGGGATGATGGTGTCATGTCACACACAGGTATATGGGATTATTTGGGGTGATGGTGTCATGTCACACACAGGTATATGGGGTTATACAGAGTGATGGTGTCATGTCACACACAGGTATATGGAGTTATACAGGGTGATGGTGTCATGTCACGCACAGGTATATGGGTTTATGAGGAATGATGGTGTTATGTCACGCACAGGTATATGGGGTTGTGAGAAATGATGGTGTCATGTCATGCACAAGTATATGGGGTTGTACAGGATGATGGTGTCGTGTCACACACAGGTATATGGGGTTATACGGGATGATGGTGTCGTGTCACACACAGGTATATGGGGTTATACGGGATGATGGTGTCGTGTCACACACAGGTATATGCGTTTATGAGGAATGATGGTGTCGTGTCACACACAGGTATATGGGGTTATACGACGGGATGATGGTGTCATGTCACACACAGATATATGGGGTTATACGAGGTGATGGTGTCATGTCACGCACAGGTATATGGGGATATACGGGGTGATGCTGTCATGCCACACACAGGTATATGGGGTTATGAGGAATGATGGTGTCATGTCACGCACAGGTATATTGTGTTATATGGGGTGATGGTGTCATGTCACGCAGAGGTATATGGGGTTATGAGGAATGATTGTGTCATGTCACACACAGGTATATGGGGATATACGGGGTGATGGTGTCATGTCACACAGGTATATGCTTTTATGAGGAATGATGGTGTCATGTCACACACAGGTATATGGGGTTATACGGGATGATGGTGTCATGTCACGCACAGGTATATGGGGATATACGGGGTGATGGTGTCATGTCACACACAGGTATATGCGTTTATCAGGAATGATGGTGTCATGTCACACACAGGTATATGGGGTTATACGGGATGATGGTGTCATGTCACACAGGTATATGGGGTTATGAGGAATAATGGTGCCATGTCACAAACAGGTATATGCGTTTATGAAGAATGATGGTGTCATGTCACACACAGGTATATGGAGTTATACGGGATGATGGTGTCATGTCACACACAGGTATATGGGATTATTTGGGGTGATGGTGTCATGTCACACACAGGTATATGGGGTTATACAGAGTGATGGTGTCATGTCACACACAGGTATATGGAGTTATACAGGGTGATGGTGTCATGTCACGCACAGGTATATGGGTTTATGAGGAATGATGGTGTTATGTCACGCACAGGTATATGGGGTTGTGAGAAATGATGGTGTCATGTCATGCACAAGTATATGGGGTTGTACAGGATGATGGTGTCGTGTCACACACAGGTATATGGGGTTATACGGGATGATGGTGTCGTGTCACACACAGGTATATGGGGTTATACGGGATGATGGTGTCGTGTCACACACAGGTATATGGGGTTATACGGGATGATGGTGTCGTGTCACACACAGGTATATGCGTTTATGAGGAATGATGGTGTCGTGTCACACACAGGTATATGGGGTTATACGACGGGATGATGGTGTCATGTCACACACAGATATATGGGGTTATACGAGGTGATGGTGTCATGTCACGCACAGGTATATGGGGATATACGGGGTGATGCTGTCATGCCACACACAGGTATATGGGGTTATGAGGAATGATGGTGTCATGTCACGCACAGGTATATTGTGTTATATGGGGTGATGGTGTCATGTCACGCAGAGGTATATGGGGTTATGAGGAATGATTGTGTCATGTCACACACAGGTATATGGGGATATACGGGGTGATGGTGTCATGTCACACAGGTATATGCGTTTATGAGGAATGATGGTGTCATGTCACACACAGGTATATGGGGTTATACGGGATGATGGTGTCATGTCACACACAGGTATATGGGGTTATACAGGATGATGGTGTCATGTCACACACAGGTATATGGGGTTATAAGAGGTGATGGTGTCATGGCACGCACAGGTATATTGTGTTATATAGGGTGATGGTGTCATGTCACGCAGAGGTATATGGGGTTATAAGGAATGATGGTGTCATGTCACACACAGGTATATGGGGATATACGGGGTGAGGGTGTCATGTCACACACAGGTATATGCATTTATGAGGAATGATGGTGTCATGTCACACACAGGTATATGGGGTTATACGGGATGATGGTGTCATGTCACACACAGGTATATGGGATTATACGAGGTGATGGTGTCATGTCACGCACAGGTATATGGGGATATACGGGGTGATGGTGTCATGTCACACACAGGTATATGCGTTTATGAGGAATAATGGTATCGTGTCACACACAGGTATATGCGTTTATGAGGAATGATGGTGTCGTGTCACACACAGGTATATGGGGTTATACGGGATGATGGTGTCGTGTCACACACAGGTATATGGGGTTATACGGGGTGATGGTGTCGTGTCACACACAGGTATATGGGGTTATACGGGGTGATGGTGTCGTGTCACACACAGGTATATGGGGTTATACGGGATGATGGTGTCGTGTCACACACAGGTATATGGGGTTATACGGGGTGATGGTGTCGTGTCACACACAGGTATATGGGGTTATACGGGATGATGGTGTCGTGTCACACACAGGTATATGGGGTTATACGGGGTGATGGTGTCGTGTCACACACAGGTATATGGGGTTATACGGGGTGATGGTGTCGTGTCACACACAGGTATATGGGGTTATCAGGAATGATGGTGTCATGTCACGCACAGGTATATTGTGTTATTAAAAAGGTTGTGAGAACCACAATCGGGCTCAGGGTAGGATTTCTGCTGGTGTTCCTAATTTTGAGATATGGATTGCGTGCACGCCGGAAAATAATTACACGGACAACTGTCCAGTACAACCACTTTCACATCATCTCATCTCTGTTTATTGCAGAGCTGTGCTTAACCTTTTATACATAGAAAACAATAGAATATACGTCACTATTACGTATATACAGTCACATTCTAAAAGGCACATTTTGCTTGGCTGAAATATAGGAGAAATATAGAAACTTGATACTTGCTTCTCATCCCGTTATCTTTTTTCACCCCCCCTCACATTCTCAAAATCTAAATAAAATCCTCTCAGTACAAAGGGAGGGGTTGAAAACATTGCTCTGAACAAAACAAATTAAGGAAAACTGCAAAGCCCAGCAGGCAATATATATATATATACGCACAACACATATATTTAGAAATATAAAAAAATATAAAAGTAAATATATATAAAATGTATATTTTAAACAGAAAACAAAATAGGCATTTTACCAAATCCATCACATTGTATGGGGTGATAGTGTCATGTCACGCAGAGGTATATGGGGTTATGAGGAATGATGGTGACATGTCACACACAGGTATATGAGGTTATACAGGAAAACTGTGTCATCATGTCATACACAGATCTCTAGGCCTCTGAATCTGGGGCTTCAAAAGGATTGAATTAATTATTGTGAGTATTTTTTTTTACTGAATTGGTTTTAGTATGTGCAATGTGACAAAAGAAAGAACCAAAAGACAACAGACAAAATATCGAAACATAATGTATGGTGGTAGTTATTCAAATCACAGCAAGGTGGTGCTCTCCCTTATTGTGATTGGGCCACACAGACAGGAAGTGATGTAATATAAATACAGGAAGGTATACAAAGCGCACACAGGAAGTTCCGGGTGAGAGGACATAGAGAACATTCCTGGAATTGAAGGAGGTAATAGGATGATATTTTCTATTTACAGCCAGTAACTCCCGTCATGTCCATCCTCTTCCTCCATAGTCACTGTCATGTCAGTCCTCTTCCACCATAGTCACTGTCATGTCCGTCCTCTTCCTCCATAGTCGCTGTCATGTCCGTCCTCTTCCTCCATAGTCGCTGTCATGTCCGTCCTCTTCCTCCATAGTCGCTGTCATGTCCGTCCTCTTCCCCCATAGTCACTGCCATGTCCATCCTATTCCTCCATAGTCACCATGATGTCCTTTAACTTCAAGTGATGGAACACATTTATGTACTACTTTATATAGTTAGTAAGAGAAACCCTAAGAATGGAATAAAAACATAGGTAGATTATTATTATTATACAGGATTTATGCCGCCTACAGTTTGCTCAGCGCTTTACAATATAACAGGAGACAATACAGCAACAATACAGTTCAATACAAGAGCGATAGGAGGGCCCTGATCTTTGGAGCTTACAATCTAGGAGGGAGGGCCTAGTGGTACAAAAGGTAATAACTGTGGGGGATGGACTGGTTGGAAGAGTAGAAGATTCCATTATTACCTGAGGGCCAGGGTGGGCTTCCCTGAAGAGAGAGGTTTTCAGAGATCGCCTAAAAGTGAGCAGAGTAGGCGATAGTCGGATAGATTGGGGTAGAGAGTTCCAGAGGATGGGGGACGCTTTGGAGAAGTCCTGGAGATGAGCATGAAAACAGGATGCAACACTATTTCTGCCCAAACCTCGATGGAATATACATCCCCCGCAACTTGGCCACCATTGTACACCACCATCTTCAGTCCAGGTCCTATGAGACCTCGGATGAACACGACTCCTATCCTGCATATGTAGGGAGATCTTCTATCCTAGGCTGCCTTTACAGGGGAAAGGTGAGATGGTATATGACCTCTGCAGAGCGCTGCAATGGTAGGTATGGATGGTGAGTTCTCGCTGCGCAAATAAACGAGACGAGGACAGGGAGTGGTAAGCAGGTTCCTCTTTGAAGACCTTGGATGATCATGGCTCCAGCCTGGCAGATGTAGAGAGGTCTTATTAGGAAATGTGAAATGACCACCCTAGAGCGCTGCAAGGAAAGTTTGGAACAGTGACCTCTCTGAATCTCAACCAGCCATTGTGAGCATCGCAGCGATGGTGGGTGAAGGTAGTAAGTAGGGTTGATCCTACTTGGACCACACCTGAGCTAGCTCTCCAGAAAAACTGCCACCTTTGCTGGGTCAATTATCTGTAGTCAGGGTCTTCCCCGCCCCGTAGCTACATGTGTACTGTAGTTTCCCACACTTAGATAAGGCAAGTCTGAAGATGTGAAAATCAGCCTCTGCCAACCTCATCAACACAGAAGAACACTTAAAATAACTCTTCAGTCTCAGGGAACGTCTGCTAAGAATTTCTATATCTACAGCTCATGACACTATAGCGTGAT
Organism: Staurois parvus; assembly: GCF_062004578.1. Classification (NCBI taxonomy): domain Eukaryota; kingdom Metazoa; phylum Chordata; class Amphibia; order Anura; family Ranidae; genus Staurois; species Staurois parvus. The sequence goes on along the minus strand of NW_028318245.1, from coordinate 4,858,284 downwards.
AGACAGTGGGAAGAATGCTCCTACCACTTGTCATTGGGAAGAATTACCCCCTTACAGATAGCTAAAAGAAGGTGTCAGTGAAAACTTATACAGTTGTGACCAAAATTATTCAACCCCCACTGAAATTGAGTGTTTTGGCCAGTTTGACATTGCTTTTGATCATTCAGTCATCTTGCTTACATTTACATTAAAGAGGCACTTGTAGGTCAGACAAATATAACATAACAGTTATAATGAAATAACCACAAATGTCTTTTCTGTGCTCACAGCATTATCAGTTTTATTCAACCCCCAAGTGACATTCAATCTTAGTACTTAGTACAGCATCCTTTTACAGTTATAACAGCTTTTAAACGTGAAGCATAGCTTGACACAAGTGTCTTGCAGCGATCTACGGGTATCTTCGCCCATTCTTCATGGGCAAAGGCCTCCAGTTCAGTCACATTCTTAGGCTTGCGCACTGCAACTGCTTTCTTTAAGTCCCACCAGAGGTTCTCAATCGGATTTAAGTCTGGTGACTGCGATGGCCACTCCAAAATGTTCCAGCCTTTCCTCTGCAACCATGCTCTAGTGGACTTGGAGGTATGCTTGGGATCATTGTCCTGTTGAAAGGTCCAACGTCTCCCAAGCCTCAGGTGTGTGACGGACTGCATCACGTTTCCATCCAATATCTCCTGGTACTGAAGAGAATTCATGGTACCTTGCACACGCTGAAGCTTCCCTGTACCTGCAGAAGCAAAACAGCCCCAAAGCATGATTGACCCTCCACCATGCTTCACAGTAGGCAAGGTGTTCTTTTCATCATAGGCCTTGTTCTTCCTCCTCCAAACATAGCGTTGATCCATGGGCCCAAACAGTTCTAATTTTGTTTCATCAGTCCACAGAACACTATCCCACAACTTTTGTGGTTTGTCCACATGGCTTTTGGCATACTGCAGTCGACTCTTCTTATTCTTTGGAGACAGCAAGGGGGTACGCCTGGGAGTTCTGGCACGGAGGCCTTCATTACGCAGTGTGCGTCTTATTGTCTGGGCTGAAACTTCTGTACCCACATCTGACAAATCTTTTCTCAGTTCCTCAGCAGTCACACGGGGACTTCTCTCCACTCTACGCTTCAGGTAGCGCACAGCAGTCGAAGTCAGCATCTTCTTTCTGCCACGACCAGGTAGCGTTTCAACAGTGCCCTTTGCCTTGAATTTGCGAATGATGCTTCCTAAGGTGTCTCTTGGTATGTTTAACATCTTTGCAATCTTCTTATAGCCATTGCCCTTCCTGTGAAGAGAAATCACCTCTTCTCTTGTCTTCCTGGACCATTCTCTTGCCTTCACCATGTTTGTAACCACACCAGTAAATGTCTAGAAGGAGCTGAGTATCACAGTCATTTTAAAGCTGCCTAATTGGTGCTTATTATGCTTGATTGCTGCTCGGTGACATCCACAGGTGTTTTCAATACCTGATGGAAAGCACCTGTATGAACCTCTGTTCTTCAGAGTGGTAGTCTTTAAGGGGTTGAATAATTGTGGCAATGAAGAAACCACATAAGAACCATTTACTACTGTATTACATAAACAATTGATGTCATTTTAGTTGCATTTGGGTAGTTACAACGTCCTTGTAGGATTTGATTCTGAATACAATTCCAAATGTACACTATAGTCCCTAAACCCCTTTACAGCATTGGGGGTTGAATAATTTTGGTCACAACTGTATGGGAGGCAGAAGTTGCTCATTGCTCAAGGAACCCCTAGCAGCTTCTTGAGGAACCCTAGAGTTCCATGGAACCCTGGTTGAGAAACCCAGCTTTAAGTCATGCTTACAATAGTCACAAGGACAAATGGAAACGATTAATTTCCAGAAGGAGACACTGATAGCAAAACAAAAACTTGGCAGAGCTTGTAACCCTTCCCTAAACTAAATGTTTTAAATGTAAAACACTAACCAAAATAGACAAATCAGAAAGATTCTGGGCAGTTTGTAGTGATAATTATAACCTTCTCACGTTACTCAGGGTTATAAATAAACATAACAGGTGACCCATCACCACCCAGCAGTCGTCTTCACAGGACATCACCCATCACAGTGCCTCCACCTCACCGCCTGACAACAGAGGGAACCAGTGCTAAGAAGGTTCTAGAAGTCACCCAGAAGATCATTGATCTGCTGACAGGAGAGGTGAGCGGTGCCGGGAATTCTGGGACATTCTCCAGTAACAGACAAGGGATGTGTCTGGATGGTGACTGTATCATTGTGTGTGTCAGGTTCCTATAAGGTGTCAGGATGTCACTGTCTATTTCTCCATGGAGGAGTGGGAGTATTTAGAAGGACACAAGGATCTCTACAAGGACATCATGATGGACAATCAGCCGCCCCTCACATCACCGGGTAAGAGGAGACTTTATTGTAAAGGAGAGAGCAGTACGGAGGGTCCACCTAGATCCCCCATCATCTGATAAACACATAGAAACAATGGATTCAGTCAGTGTGTGTGTTTCCTACAGATGGATCCAGTAATGGGAACCCACCAGAGAGATGTCCCCGTCCTCTGTATTCCTGGAATTCCGCCCAGGAAAATCACACCATCCCTCACCATCATCAGGTAGATGAGACTGAGCATGTAGATCTTAAAATCTATTCTAAGTTATGAGAGGACATTCTTCTATGGAATCTCTTGTTCTTTAAATAAAAAAGTATTCTGTCGCCTTTGGGATTTAGGGTGAAGAATTAAAAAACATTAAAATTGAGCTTAAAGAGGAAGAAGAAGAGACATTGATTAGTGGAGATCAGCAGTCTATGGAGGAGGGGGAGATGATTATGAAAAGTAAGCAGGAGGAATCTTCTCTACATATGGACACATGTGAGTAAGAAACACTAAATGCAGAAACATTTATCATTTTTATTTAACATCTAAGAGGCAAAACAACCACTTTTTTCCTTTCTCTTAAGGAAAAAAATTAGGAAAATGTCATGTCTGCATATTGTACACCATATAATATACAATTTTTTTATCTAAAAGAACATAGCCTTTGTATCTATTACACTGTCCAATGTTCTCAACGCATATGAAATGGCAAATGTACACTATATGAAAGGCCCATCTCCGTTCCTCAATATAACGTCATGTTCCCAACAAATGAGGAGGAGATACTGGACACCATATGAAAGGTCCATCTCCATTCCTCAATAAAACGTCATGTTCCCAACAAATGAGGAGGAGATACTGGACACCATATGAAAGGTCCATCTCCGTTCCTCAATATAACGTCACGTTCCCAACAAATGAGGAGGAGATACTGGACACCATATGAAAGGTCCATCTCCGTTCCTCAATATAACGTCACGTTCCCAACAAATGAGGAGGAGATACTGTACACCATATGAAAGGTCCATCTCCGTTCCTCAATACAACGTCACGTTCCCAACAAATGAGGAGGAGATACTGGACACCATATGAAAGGTCCATCTCCATTCCTCAATATAACGTCACGTTCCCAACAAATGAGGAGGAGATACTGGACACCATATGACTCATATGTGCCTCCTAAATGCAAGATATAAAAAACAAAATAAAATGTATAACCTATTGTTAAAAATTGCTTTCCAACAGATGGACAGTCTTTTCCGAATAACATAGAGGGACAGCCTACATCTCCAGATTGTAAATTAGAAGAGAATGGCATTCCAATATATTCTCCGGGAGTAAATCCCATCACCCAAAATGTCCATCACACAACTTACAGTTTGACATCATCAATGAATCCTGAGTTGCTTTCTGATCAGTCACATGCTCTGACTTCAGATATCCATCACAGTACAAAGAGATCAACAGATCCATCAAATCTCAAGATATCTCCATGTAAAGAAGGAGTTCAGTCAGGCAAAAGTTCTTTTTCATGTACAGTGTGTGGGAAATATTTTGCTGAAAACAGATATCTTCTCAGACACCAGAAAAGCCACAGCGGCGAGCGTCCTTTTTCATGCGCAGAGTGCGGGAAATGTTTTGGTGAGAAAGCAACCCTTGTTGTACACCAGAGAATTCACACGGGTGAGCGTCCCTATTCATGTTCAGAGTGTGGGAAATGTTTTGCTGAGAAAAAAATACTTCTTACACATCACAGAAGTCACACAGGCGAGCGCCCCTTTCCTTGTTTAGAGTGCGGGAAATGTTTCACCCAGAAATCACACCTTCTTATACACCAGAGGAGTCACACGGGCGAGCGTCCCTTCTCCTGTTCAGATTGCGATAAACGTTTTGCTCATAAGAGCACACTTCTTGCACACCAGAGAACACACACTGGTGAATATCCTTTCTCGTGTTTAGAGTGTGGAAAACGTTTTTCAAGGAAAGAAAGCCTTTATGGACACAAGAAAATTCACACAGGCGAGCGCCCCTTTTCATGTTCAGAGTGTGGGAAATGTTTCGCTCATAAAGGAAAACTTCTTAGACACCAAAGAATTCACACAGGTGAACATCTTTTCACATGTTCAGAGTGCGGGAAATATTTCTTTCAGAAAAGAGATATTATTATGCATCAGAGAATTCACACTGGGGAATGTCTTTACCCTTGCCCAGAGTGTGGGAAATGTTTTATTCAGAAAAGTGTACTTTTTAAACACCAGAAAATTCACAAGGGCGAATGTCCATTTTCATGTTCAGACTGTGGAAAATGTTTCGCTGAAGAAGAAAAACTGCTTAGACACCAGAGAAATCACACAGGTGAGCATCCTTTTTCTTGCTCAGAGTGCGGGAAATGTTTCACTGAGAATGCAAAACTTCGAAGACACCAAAGAACTCACACAGGCGTGCGTCCTTTTCCCTGTTCAGAGTGTGGTAAAAGCTTCACTCAGAAACAAGTGCTTTTTGAACATCAGAGAAGTCACACGGGTGAGCGCCCTTACCCTTGCTCAGTGTGCGGGAAATGTTTTACACTTAAAGGAAACCTAATTAGACATCAGAGTACACATACCAGCTGATATTTCTAACAAACAGTATGGTGGTATATATCAGCTGATGCACTTTAGTTTATAGAAAGTTATGATAAAAAATGTGAGGGGGTTTGTCCTCACAGAAGAGACACTTCAGTTAAAGGTAAAATCGGCTTGCTACAGTTAATCTTTTCTAGCCAACATTGGAAAGCCCTATTCGTCTCCTTACTGCCAGAAAATATACTGTGTACTGTGGATGGGGGAAGGAGAGCTGTCAGAGAATGTAGTGTGGAGGGAGGAGAGCTGTCGGAGAATATAGCGTTGATGGTGGGGGGAGGAGAGCTGTCAGATGATGTAGTGTGGATGGTGGAGGAGAGCTGCCGGAGAATGTAGTGTGGATGGTGGAGGAGAGCTGTCGGAGAATGTAGTGTGGATGGTGGGAGGAGAGCTGTCGGAGAATGTAGTGTGGATGGTGGGAGTTGAGCTGTCGGAGAATGTAGTGTGGATGGTGGGGGGAGGAGAGCTGTCGGAGAATGTAGTGTGGATGGTGGGGGGAGGAGAGCTGTCGAATAATGTAGTGTGGATGGTGGGGGGAGGAGAGCTGTCGGAGAATGTAGTGTGGATGGTGGGGGGAGGAGAGCTGTCGGAGAATGTAGTGTGGATGGTGGGGGGAGGAGAGCTGTCGGAGAATGTAGTGTGGATGGTGGGGGGAGGAGAGCTGTCGGAGAATGTAGTGTGGATGGTGGGGGGAGGAGAGCTGTCGGAGAATGTAGTGTGGATGGTGGAGGAGAGCTGTCGAAGAATGTAGTGTGGATGGTGGAGGAGAGCTGTCAGAGAATGTAGTGTGGATGGTGGAGGAGAGCTGTCAGAGAATGTAGTGTGGATGGTGGGGGGAGGAGAGCTGTCGGAGAATGTAGTGTGGATGGTGGGGGGAGGAGAGCTGTCGGAGAATGTAGTGTGGATGGTGGGAGGAGAGCTGTCGGAGAATGTAGTGTGGATGGTGGGAGGAGAGCTGTCGGAGAATGTAGTGTGGATGGTGGAGGAAGAGAGCTGTCAGAGAATGTAGTGTGGATGGTGGGGGGAGGAGAGCTGTCGGAGAATGTAGTGTGGATGGTGGGAGGAGAGCTGTCGGAGAATGTAGTGTGGATGGTGGAGGAGAGCTGTCGGAGAATGTAGTGTGGATGGTGGAGGAGAGCTGTCGGAGAATGTAGTGTGGATGGTGGAGGAGAGCTGTCGGAGAATGTAGTGTGGATGGTGGAGGAGAGCTGTCGGAGAATGTAGTGTGGATGGTGGAGGAGAGCTGTCGGAGAATGTAGTGTGGATGGTGGGAGGAGAGCTGTCGGAGAATGTAGTGTGGATGGTGGAGGAGAGCTGTCGGAGAATGTAGTGTGGATGGTGGAGGAGAGCTGTCAGAGAATGTAGTGTGGATGGTGGAGGAGAGCTGTCGGAGAATGTAGTGTGGATGGTGGAGGAGAGGTGTCAGAGAATGTATATAAATGAGGATGTCCTCCTGCGCTTTATATGGATGTGATCCCTATAATTATAGCTGCTGCCACTCAACTTAAACCAATAACTGTGAAATTAACATACATAAAATAGTGAAGCGCTATATCAACCTAAATCCTAATCATAAATAAATTCATACTTAATTGTGCCAAATGTGTCAACATATTAGTGCTCAGTGGTAAACTGACCCCCAAACAGGAATATATCCTTAATGTGAAACCACTACACAAAAATTGAGTGAATATAATACAAGTGATATAAAAAATATCATGTGCATAAACCATTTATTTTCAAACCTAATAACCACTCAGTATATTAGCATATAAATGTGAATCAAATGCAAAAAAACATCCGTGAATAATCAAGATATAAAGTCCATGCAAGTGAAACTGTGTTAAAAGGTGATCTTCACCCACACAGGGTCAAAAGGCTAATGTCAGGGATCTCCTCGATCCCTGCCGCGATGGTCCCGGCGCAGGCGCACTGCTCCACCCAGCGCACGGGCACTAGGTCCGGGCCGGCCGCGGCGTTCGAGCTCGCGCATGCGCAGTAGAAGCCGCGGCCGCCCGCTGGGCACCAATGGCAGCGCAGGGCAGGATATTTAAAGGTCCCTGAGCTGTCATTTCGTTGCCTTCTGGTCTTACCTGCTTCCTGTGTTCCTGTACCTGTGCCTAGTAAGTTATTGACCCGGATTGCTCTTGACCTTGCTGATTTCTCCTGCCCAGACCCCTGCTTGCCTGACCTCTCTCCCTGGATGCCCCTTATTAGATCTGATCTCCTGTTGCTGACCTGGCGTGTGACCCGACGATTCTCTGCCTGCTCCCTTGTACCTTACCGTCCTCTACCTTACCGACTCGGCCTGTCTGACTACGCACTTGCTCAGCCATCCATCCATCCATCCCATCGGGCTCACCCGACCTCCTCACATCTGGCTCTCCCTGGTTGGAACCCCTGGCGAACACCCCTACCACTGACAGGTGTGCTCAGTAGAGGCGACCTGGTCTCGGGGTACTACAAGTCCATCCCCACCATCAGGGGCCCTGGTGAACAAGTACCCTGGGGCTTAGACTCCGCGCTCTGGGCACGCCTGACCAGTGGAGTGCTAGTGGTGCCGCTCGGCGGTCCCTCACAGCTAATAACCTCCTCTGTACCAGATCCTCATAAATATGCTGCTCATCCAGGGACCACAAGATAAATAGAGACTCCTCCCCAGCGTATTTATTCTGCTCCACCTCCACTCAAGGGCATATAAGTGAGACACAAAAAGATCCTTCCATAGTGCAATATTGTTTATTTAAAATGGATAAAAAATTCAATTGCACTCACATGTATTCCCCAACACATCAGCCTGTCACCACATCCTATGGGTGTACTGCATGGTATCTGGGGAAACCAATATGGCCGCTGCGTTCGGACATGCGTCACCTTGTGCCCGTAAATGGCGTACCGACGCGTTGCGTCACGTGCGTTGTGACTTCATCAGGGTTAACGGCCAACGTTGACCATGATATGTTTATATAAAGAAAAACAATTAAGATCAAACTCCACATTGAGTCCATAAGGTCCCTGTGTATGCATGATATAAATCCATCTGGACTCTGCTTGGCTCAGAGATCTAATTTTATTACTTCCTCTCCAGTGTTTGACATATTTTTGAATGCCCCAAAACTTCAAACCTGAGGGATCGTTATTGTGTTGTTTTAAGAAGAAAATTACGTTCCTTGACCAAACAGGTTTTTTCCCATGCAAGCAGTACTATGCATGTAGAGAAACTAAAGGGAAAAATGTTAAATGTAAGACATTTAAGGCTAATTATGATGGAACTGAGTTTAAAATTAGAAATTTCATTTCGTGTCGTACTGAAGGAGTTTTTTATGGCTTGGAATGTGACTGTGGTTTTCAATACATAGGAAGGACTAAAAGACCCCTTTGGAAACGTATAAGGGAGCATGTACAAAACTTAAAGGATTCCCAAAACATAGTGTTTCCAAACACTTCCTAAAACAACACAATAAAGATCCCTCAGGTTTGAAGTTTTGGGGCATTCAAAAATATGTCAAACACTGGAGAAGAAGTAATAAAATTAGATCTCTGAGCCAAGCAGAGTCCAGATGGATTTATATTATGCATACACAGGCACCTTATGGACTCAATGTGGAGTTTGATCTTAATTGTTTTATTACTGACTTTTAATTGTTTTATCTAATTTATCAGGTCTATTTATATGCTGTATTTAATTTACTGTCCCCTGGTTAGCATTATTTTAAGGTTTTATACATATTGAGGCCCTGTAAGTTGGGTGATTACATAATTTATATTCAATTTGTTGTCATTATTTATGATGCATATTTATAGTCCAAGCTATGGATGTATATGCATGGCACATATACTTATGTGTTTTATTTTAATTTAAATTTTGATTTTTAAATTTAAATTTTCAATTTTATCATATGTGTCCTGGAGTTTTTTGCATTCGGTTTTTTATTTAAATTTAACTTTTTTTTTTTATATATATATTTTTTCTCCATTTTTTTCATTTTGTCATTGTTTCCAATTTTTTCCTTCCTGGTTTCTCTTTAGGTTTAAATTATATTTTTTAATATAGTATGGATTTTTATATATTCCCTTGGTCCATTTAATTTAATGTTATGGTTGGTCTTGTATTAAATTTATAATAATAAAGTATTTTAATTATTGTGGTATTTCTTAGTGCATAGACTGAGGGTAATAAATTATCACTTGGTCATCATTAATGTAATTTTATTATTTAATTTATTTGCACTCACTTATATTATTATTATTATTATTATTATTATTATACAGTATTTATAAAGCGCCAATAGTTCGCTCAGCGCTGTACATTACAGATTATGAAGCTTCCGGTGTGGTGGCTATTGTATTCATTTACATAATAGTGCCATCGAGTTGAGGTTATATTTTCCTTTTCCTTTATAACACCATTTGGCAATATGTTCCTCAGCGTTGGAAGTGACGGACTCCAGTAAAATGTCCACTGGGAGCCCGCCCTTTCATTAGGAACATCATCTGGTTTTCCCCTTTCGTCTTTCAGGACAGCACCTTGAGAGACCTCGGCTCCTCCCCACCTGAGGAAACACCTCCACCCAAAATAAAAGTTCTCCATTCCCCTCCGACCTCAGTTCTGGTGTTTCCTCCGGGGGGGGGGAGACACGGGAGGAAGCGCAAGGTGCTGTCAGGTAGACAGGCAGGGGAGCCGAGGGTCGGAGAGCCGGCTGCGAGGCTCGGGGCAGCCGGGAGTGAAGGCCGGAGCGTCCGGCTGCGATCCTCCCTGGGCAGGCTGCCGTGCAGTGAGCGTGCACCCTGGGGGACAGGAGACAGCACGTACCTGTTCTCGCCCCCCGACCCCCTCCGGCGAGTTGGGGCGTCGGGGCGGCCGTAGTGAGGTCTGGAGAGGATCGGGGAGGAGTCCCACTCCTTCCTATGCTGGCGGGCAGTGGAACTTGCCGGACGTCGGGAGACGGCGGTTTCCAGCGGAAGGGGCGGGGCTTCTCCCAGGACCGTGGCTTCCGGTCGCGGCCCTAGCACTACGACGGCGCGAAATTTGAAAAGGTGGTGTGGTGCGGAAGAGCCTGGGGGACAGGCCAGCATGGGCGACCACCCTCCTGAGAAGGATGTCGGAGGCACCGGGACCAGGGGATGCCAGCACTAGCCAGTCTCAGGTAAGGTGACTCGTAGGAGTCCTCCCCTACCTGGTGGCCCCTAGCTCCTGGGGTATTCCCGGACCCTCTGGTGGTGAGGGTCTTCATGGGCAGGGTAGGGGGTCTGTGGAGAGCTTAGGCCCTGCTAGGAAGGGGGGGGGGGAGTAGGGGTGATGGCAGTGGGTGATAATCTTCCTTTCTGCCCTCTTGTGTCTTTCAGGGCAAGGCCCGGGCAAAGCTGAAGCACCAGGAGCCTAAGCGCAGGTGCCCATCCTGCAAAGAAATTCTGAAAGAATCCTGGAGGAAGGTTCTTTGTGGCCCATGTATAGAAAGGTTGGTAAAGGAAGAGAGGCCAGAGCAGGGTGACTTGGTCAGGTCAGTGAAGGAACTGACCAGTACCTTCGACTCGTTTAAAAACCTTATGGAAAGCTTAGCCGTTCCCCAAACCACACCGTGCCCCCCCCCCCCCGGTGGCCTCAGTAGGTCAGAGCTGGGAGACCCTCATAGCAGGGGAGGAGGAGGAGTCTGCTGGGGAGGGCCCCTCAGGTGAGGGCAGGGGTCCTTCTCATTACAAACTGTCCCTAGAGGAGGTTGACGACCTTTTAGGGGCTATATATGAGACCCTAGACATCAAGGAGGAGGTTAAGACCTTGTCCTTGCATGATCAAATGTATCAGGGGTTGGAGGAACAAAGGCACAGCGTGTTTCCGTTATACAGTATTTTACCATCAAAAAAGAGTGCCAGGATCCAGAAAGGAAGATTTCCGTTTAGTGAGGATCCGGAGGCTGTGTGGAATAAAAACCCCAAGATTGACGCAGCCTTTTCTCAAACAGCGAGGCGGACGAACCTAGCATTTGAGGATATGGGGGTCTTGCCGGATTTATTGGACAGGAGAGCGGAATCTCTCCTCAGGAAGGCTTGGGATTCAACCCTGTCCAACTTGAAGCCTGCCATGGCCACAAATGTCGTGGCCAGGAACCTAGAATACTGGTTGACACAGTTGCAAACCCATATTGTGGCGGACTCCCCCAAAGAGAAAATCTTGGCTTCTTTTGAGACCCTGTTACAGGGTGTAGGTTTTATCGCGGATGCTTCCGCAGAATCAGTAAGGCTGGGGGCCAGGTCGGCAGCCCTGACGAACTCTGCTAGGAGAGCTCTATGGTTGAAGACTTGGCAGGGCGATATCACTTCAAAGGTGAGGTTGTGTGGCATCCCCTTTACGGGAGATTTCCTGTTCGGGCCAGGGTTGGAGGAGATTCTAGACCGGACGGCAGACAGGAAAAAGTCCTTCCCCCTAAAAAGGAAGTTGCAGGAGGGAGGGGACGTGAAAGGCTCGCCCAGCAAAGAGACAGAACCTCAGGCTGGAAGGACAGAGTAGGTCTTGGGGGCAGAGAGGTAGGGGCAGGGGAGGGGTGATATTTCGCCCTCCTGAGCAGCCCCAGAAGCCACGGTGACTCGCTTCCTCCTGTGGGAGGAAGATTGGCGGCCTTTCTCCCACAGTGGGAAGTGGCGGTTGCCAGCCCCTTTATTCTGGACGTCGTGAGAAGGGGTTATCGAGTGGAGTTTTTGGAGCCGCCGCCGGGGAGGTTCTTTGTGAGAGCCCGGCCAAGGGGCCTGGCAAGGGCCTCTGGCCTAATGGGCGCACTGAGGGATCTGGAGGACAAGAAAGTTATCACTAAGGTCCCAGAAGGGGAAAAGGGGACAGGGTTTTATTCCCACGTGTTCATGGTTCAGAAGCAGTCGGGGGCGTTCAGGCTGATTCTGAACCTGAAGCCCCTAAACAGGTTGGTGCGATACAGGAGGTTCCGTATGGACCCCATTTTCACGGTCAAAGCCCTACTCCCGCCAGGGACATTTATGGCCTCCATAGATTTAAGGGACGCATACCTTCACGTGCCCATCGCGGAACCCTCACAATGTTTTCTCAGGTTGGCGGTACGGGGGGAAGCGGGAATACGGCACTGGCAGTTCAGGGCTCTGCCGTTCGGACTATCTTCCTCGCCAAGGGTATTTACCAAAATTTTGACAGAGGCACTGGTTCCCATCCGCATGAAAGAGATTGCAGTTATAGCCTACTTGGACGACCTGCTGCTCTTTGCGGACTCAGAGCTCCAGCTACAGCAGAACATTGCCATAGTAAGAGGTCATCTAGAAAACCTGGGGTGGCTTTTGAACCTGGAAAAGTCCTGTCTTGTGCCCTCCCAAAGAGCGGTTTACTTGGGGTACATTCTGGATTCCGTAAGGCAGAGGACAATCTTAACTTCGGAAAAGGTTGCCAAATTAGAGGCAGGGGTCAGATTGTTACAGGGGAGCAGGTCAGTAACATTGAGGCAGGCCATGTCGGTACTGGGGTTATTAACGTCTTCCATTCCAGCAGTGCAGTGGGCAGGCTTCCATCTGCGTCCCCTCCAGCTGTGGGTGTAAGGGACCGCCCGGCGGTACTACTAGCACTCCACTGAATAGGCGTCCCCAGCGCATGGAGTCTAAGTCCCAGGGTGCTTGTTCACCAGGGCCCCTGATGGTGGGGATGGACTTGGAGCTCCCTGAGACCAGGTCGTGACTACCGGGTGCGTCCGTCAGTGGTAGTAGTATGCGCAAGGGGCTCCCACGGGGAAGAGTCTGATGTGAGGAGGTCAGAAGACCCCACTGCACGGGATGGATGGATGGATGAGCAGGGTCAGACGGGCCGGGTCGGTAACAGAGAGGGCGGCAAGGTACAAGGCAGCGGGCATAGAATGGTCGGGTCACACGCCAGGTCAGCAACAGCAGGTCAAGTCCAATAGGGGGCATTCAGGAGAGAGGTCAGGCAAAGCAAGGGTCAGAACAGGCGAAAACAGCAAGGTCAGGTACAATCCGGGTCAATAACTTACAGGGTACAGGTTCACAGGATTCAGAATGCAGGAAAGACCAGAAGGCACTGAATGACAGCTCAGGGTCGTTTAAATATCCCGCCCTGCGCTGCCATTGGTGCCCAGCGGGCGGCCGCGGCTTCTACTGCGCATGCGCGAACTCGAACGCCGCGGCCGGCCCGGAACCAGTGCTCGAGTCCCTGCGCCGGGCGGCATACTGCGCCTGCGCCGGGACCAACGCGGCGGGGATCGAGGGGATCCCTGACATTGCCCCCCCCCTACGGGCAACCTCCGGATGCCCACCCGATCTCTCCACCACGGGTGATCGCGAAAGAACCTCCGGACAAGTCTGGGTGCATGGACATTATGGGCCGGTTCCCAAGAATTGTCCTCAGGACCATAGCCCTTCCATTTGATAAGGAATTGGGTCTGGCCTCCCCTCCTTCGACACTTCAGGATTGTTTCAACCTCAAATTCTTCTTCTCCTTCGACCGTTACCGCTTCCGGGGGTCTAGATTCCCGGTCAGGGAAGGCATCTGGGACCACAGGCTTCAGGAGGGATACATGAAAGACCGGGTGGATCTTGAGCGTGTCAGGGAGGGCGAGTTCATAGGCTACTTCGTTAACCATCCGTTTAATGCAGAAGGGGCCTATGAATTTGGGTCCCAATTTCTTTGACGGGCAAAGCATCTTTAGATTGGACGTCGCCAGCCAAACCTTCTCCCCAGGCCGCAATACCAGATCTCCTCTCCGTTTCCTGTTGAATGCTTTCCTGTAGTCTTCCTGGGCCCGACTGATGGCCACTTGAAGCTTCTTATTGTTCGCAGCGAAGAACGTTACCACATCTTGTGTTGCTGGTACTGGGCATTCCGACACCAAATCCGGGAGGAAGACTGGGTGAAAGCCATAGTTGGCGAAGAACGGGGACTGCCCTGTTGCTGAGTGGCGGGCGTTGTTATACGCAAATTCTGCTAAAGGAAGAAGTGGCAGCCAGTCATCTTGAGTAAACGAGGTATAGCATCTTAAATATTGCTCTAAGGTCTGATTGGTCCTTTCGGTTTGACCGTTAGTTTGAGGGTGGAACGCAGAAGAGAGAGATAATTTGATGTCCAGGGCTTTGCACAGTGCTCTCCAGAATCTGGACGTGAACTGGACCCCTCGGTCCGAGACAATGTCTTCGGGGACCCCATGCAACCTGACTACCTCACGAATGAAGACTCGCGCGGTCTCGGCCGCCGAGGGGGTCTTCTTCAACGGGATGAAGTGGGCCATCTTGGACAAGCGGTCCACGACTACCAGGATTGCCGTGTGGTCTCGGGATGGCGGAAGCTCGACTGTAAAGTCCAGTGAGATCTTTTGCCAAGGCCGTTCAGGAATAGGTAAGGGTCGCAGCAGACCCCAAACCTTGTTTCTTGAGGGCTTGTTCTTCTGGCAGGTGACACAGGACCTGACATAGCCCTTACAATCTTTAGCCATGTCTGGCCACCAGAATGAGCGTCGGAGAAGTTCCAGGGTCTTTTCTGGGCCAAAGTGCCCCGCCATTGGGTGGTCGTGGCAATGCCCCAAGACCAGGGTTCGAGCTTCTTCCGGCACCACAATTCGATCTTCCCTCCATAGGAGTCCCCCCTTGTTCTGGAGCGGCCCTCCGCCTGGGGTAGAGAAGTTTGTGGATGCCTCCATTAGCCTGGAACGAAGGTCCGACTGAAGGACCAAGAAGTTACCCGAGGACAGGATGGTGTCAGGTACTGGGGTCTCCTTGGCGTCTTCGTACATCCGTGATAACGCATCCGGCTTAGTGTTCTTTGATCCCGGCCGGTACGTAATATGGAAGTTGAATCTTGAAAAGAATAGTGCCCATCTCGCCTGTCGCGGGCGTAGACGCTTGGCAGTTCTCAGATACTCTAAGTTCTTATGGTCAGTAAATATTAAGATGGGGTGCACCGCACCTTCCAGCAGGTACCTCCATTCCTCTAACGCCGTTTTGATCGCTAGTAGCTCACGGTCACCGATATCATAGTTCCTCTCCGCCGGAGTCAGCTTCCGTGAGAAGAACGCTACCGGGTGGAGCAGTTCCTTGGTGCCTTTTCGTTGGGAGAGGATGGAGCCTACCGCATTCTCCGATGCATCTACCTCCAAGATGTAGGGCAGAGCGGCGTCTGGGTGACCCAAAATGGGTGCCGAAGTGAACAGCTTCTTTAAGGCTTCGAAAGCTCCCTGCGCTTCTGGTGTCCATCTGAATCGGGTTCCCAGCTTGGTTAGCTGAGTAATGGGGGAGACCAGACCCGAGAAGTTCTTGATGAACTTCCGGTAAAAATTTGCAAAGCCGATGAATCGCTGGACGCCTTTCCTGTCTGTGGGTTCAGGCCAATCCAGTATTGCAGCGACCTTCTGGGGATCCATCGCGACCCCCGCGGTGGAGATAATCAGGCCCAAGAAGGCAATGCTGGATTGTTCAAAACAACATTTTTCTGCCTTGGCGTACAACCCATGCTGCCGCAACCGCCCCAATACTTTTGCTACATGTATTCTGTGTTCCCCCAGAGACGGGGAAAAAATCAGAATGTCGTCTAAATAAACGATCACAAAGACATCCAGAAAGTCCCTAAAAATATCATTTACAAAATGTTGAAACGTGGCCGGAGCATTACACAACCCGAACGGCATGACCAGATATTCAAAATGTCCGAAGCGGGTGCGGAAGGCCGTCTTCCACTCGTCCCCCTCCCTTATGCGAATCAAGTTGTACGCCCCCCTCAGATCCAGCTTGGTAAAAACTACTGCTGACTTTAAACTTTGGAACAGCTCAGGTACTAACGGTAGTGGGTAACGGTTTTTTATCGTGACCCTGTTCAATTCCCTGTAATCGATACATGGCCTTAAGGTTTTGTCCTTCTTTTCAACAAAGAAGATTCCCGCCCCCGCCGGTGAAGTGGAGTGGCGGATGAACCCCTTCTGGAGGCTGTCCTCGATATATTCCTTTAGGGCCCCCAATTCGGGCTCTGAAAGGGGGAAGATTCGCCCAAAAGGAATTTCTGAGCCGGGTAACAGGTCAATGGGGCAGTCATAAGGGCGGTGGGGGGGTAGAGTATCAGCTCCCCGTTTGCTGAACACATCTAGAAACCCATGGTAGGCCGCAGGGATTACTTGTTTTAATTCAGCTTCCCCCTCAGAGCACAGGAGGATTTGGGGGGACCCCGGGCCCGAAGTGCGGCAGTATATTCGACAGTATGGGGAAGGGAACGTGATTACTCCGGTCTCCCAGTCAATCTGGGGGTTATGGGCCCGTAACCATGGGAGCCCCAGAATGACTGGGAAGAGGGGTGAAGCTATAGCATCCAGGCGGAGGAGTTCCTGGTGCTGGCCGGCAATGACAGTGGTGATGGAGGGGGTTTCCTGGTTCACTACCCCCGATTTTATTCGGGAACCGTCGGCCAAATAAATATTGAACCCCTTCTGTTTCAATTGAAGGGGAATACCCTGCTGGTGAGCAAAATTAATATCCACGAAGCAGCTGCATGCCCCAGAGTCAATTATGGCCGATACTTCCACGGTCCTTTCTGGAAGCTGAAAGGAAAGGGGCACCACTAAGTATTGGGATGGACCAACATTGCCAAGGGATAAGGAAGAAGAGGTGCACTTACTCAGTTTCTGCGGGCAGGAACGCGCCATATGACCAGCTTCTCCACAATAGAGGCACAGGTTCTGGGATCGTCTGCGCAGATGTTCCTCTGGGGATAGTTTAGGCCGTGCCAGGCCGAGCTGCATGGGTTCGGGGTTGTCTCCAGGTGGCCGGTTTTGGATGACTGGCCTAGGTGTTTGACTGGGACCCTGAAATGATCCCCAGGGATTTCCGTGACCCTGGACGGACCTCTCAAACCTGCGTTCCCGCAGTCTACGGTCAATTTTAATGGTCAGTGCTATTAGGTCCTCTAAAGTCTCAGGTACCTCCACCCGGGCGAGCTCGTCTTTCAGGCCGTCTGATAGGCCAACACGGAACTGATGCAGGAGTGCGAACTTGTTCCAGCGAGTATCCCCCATCCACCGCCTAAATTCAGATGCGTACTCCTCCGCCGCTCGGCGGCCTTGCCGGAGTGTGTACAGAGTAGCTTCAGCAGAAGCTGCCCGCTGCGGGTCATCATAAAGGATGGCCTTAGCATCAAAAAAACTGTCAACCGAACCAAGGTGAGGGTCATTTTTTCCCCGTAATCGATGGGCCCAGTCTTGGGGTTCACCCTGCAGGAGGGATATGACGAACCCCACCTTCACGGATTCAGTCACGAAGGTTCGGGGTTGTAGCTCAAAATAGAGGAGGCAGGACTCGCGGAATGATCTGAACCGAGTGCGGTCCCCGTGGAAACGTTCTGGTAAGGGTACTCGGGGGTCGGCCGCCGGGAGTGGTGCGGATGCCCCAGACACCAGCACAGGGACTGCTACAGCTGGAGGTGTGGGGACCGCGGCCTGTGGGGCAGGAACGGATATAGTGCAGGCCTGGAATTGAGTTTCAATCTGCTGACATCTATCCTGCAGGGCCGATACGGCCTGTGTCAAATTGGATAGGTGCCTGCAGATCTCCTCCAGCGGCGAGGGACCTCCTCTAGACTCAGTCATGGCCTTCTGGTACTGTAAGGGACCGCCCGGCGGTACTACTAGCACTCCACTGAATAGGCGTCCCCAGCGCACGGAGTCTAAGTCCCAGGGTGCTTGTTCACCAGGGCCCCTGATGGTGGGGATGGACTTGGAGCTCCCCGAGACCAGGTCGTGACTACCGGGTGCGTCCGTCAGTGGTAGTAGTATGCGCAAGGGGCTCCCACGGGGAAGAGTCTGATGTGAGGAGGTCAGAAGACCCCACTGCAGGGGATGGATGGATGGATGAGCAGGGTCAGACGGGCCGGGTCGGTAACAGAGAGGGCGGCAAGGTACAAGGCAGCGGGCATAGAATGGTCGGGTCACACGCCAGGTCAGCAACAGCAGGTCAAGTCCAATAGGGGGCATTCAGGAGAGAGGTCAGGCAAAGCAAGGGTCAGAACAGGCGAAAACAGCAAGGTCAGGTACAATCCGGGTCAATAACTTACAGGGTACAGGTTCACAGGATTCAGAATGCAGGAAAGACCAGAAGGCACTGAATGACAGCTCAGGGTCGTTTAAATATCCCGCCCTGCGCTGCCATTGGTGCCCAGCGGGCGGCCGCGGCTTCTACTGCGCATGCGCGAACTCGAACGCCGCGGCCGGCCCGGAACCAGTGCTCGAGTCCCTGCGCCGGGCGGCATACTGCGCCTGCGCCTGGACCAACGCGGCGGGGATCGAGGGGATCCCTGACAGTGGGTTCTGAGGATTTGGGACAGAAGGATTCAATCCTTGGAGGACCAGGTCTTTGTTCCCCCCCAGTGTGAAGAGGTCTCTGTGGTGGTGGAGGAGGTGTTTCCCCGTGACCAGGGAAGTCACCACGGACACCAGAGCTCTTGGGTGGGGAGCCCACCTGGGAGATTTAGTGGTTCAAGGGGAGTGGTCCTCAGTAGAGAGGAAAGAATCCTTGAATTGGAGAGAGTTAAGGGCAGTAGGAGAGGCTCTCCGCTCCTTCCAAGACAGGATCAAGGGCAAGCACGTACAGGTCTTGACGGACAATGCTACGACAGTAGCTTACATAAACAGGCAGGGGGGAACAAGGAGTAGGGCTCTCGGATCCCTAGCGGCAGTGGTTTTATCCTGGGCAGAAAGAAACCTGGCTTCCCTGTCTGCGGTATACCTGAAGGGAGAACTGAATCAGAAGGCAGATTTTCTGAGCAGGACTCGGCTCAGAGAGTCGGGGTGGGCCCTGAACACAGAGGTTTTTCAGGCGATCGTAAGACAATGGGGGTCCCCGGACATAGATCTCTTTGCCTCAGGAAAGAACAACAGGGTCCCGAGGTTCTTCTCCCTGAACCGCGTGGACAGGTTAGAAGCGGTAGATGCGTTAGGACAGAGGTGGGATTACCCGCTGTGCTACACTTTCCCCCCTGTCCCCTTGCTCCCCCTGGTGTTAAGGAAATTCAGGGCAGAGAGAATCTCGCTCATCCTTATCGCCCCTTTCTGGCCACGGCGAGCGTGGTTTGCTACCCTAAAAAGCTTAGCCACACACCCGCCCTGGGAGTTACCACCAAGGAGGGATCTGCTGACACAGGGGCCAGTCCTATGCCCCAGGTTGGAGAGACTGAGGCTAAAGGCCTGGTTTCTGAGTGGCAGCTCCTGGGCTTTCAACCAGGTTAGTGGCAACATTGCTGGCTAGTAGAAAGGAGGAGACTCAGGCCATTTATAGCAGGGTTTGGGGTTGCTTTACGGCCTGGTGCGATAGGGCGTCAGTGGCAACCCATACCATGGTTTCAGTATTGGTGTTCCTGCAAGCAGGGGCGGACAAGGGGCTTTCTATCAGCATGCTGAAAGGCCAGGTTTCGTCCCTCAGCGTGTTCTTAGAGACTCTTTAGCCAGGGAGGCACTGGTAGGGAGATTTTTTTAAGGCCCTGGCGAGGCAGAGACCTCCAAAGTCCGGGCCTTTTCCAAGGTGGGACTTAGCCAAGGTGCTTGGAGTACTGATTAAAGGCCCCGTTCAAGCCCCTAGAGTCCTACCCGATAAGAGATCTTACGATTAAGACAGCCTTTTTAGTGGCAATTACCACAGCAAGGAGGGTGTGTGAGCTAGAGGCCCTTTCAGTCAGAGCCCCCTATTTACAGATTTTTCCAGATAGGGTGGTGTTAAGGCCGGACCCATCCTTCATTCCGAAGGTGGCCCAGAGCTTCCAGAGGGAGCAGGATATAGTGCTACCCTCGTTTTTTCCTGACCCGGTTGGGAAAGTTCAGGAGAAACTACATTTCTGGATGTTAGAAGGTGCGTACTCCTGTACCTTGAAAAGACAAAAGGGTTTAGGAGCACGGAATCTTTTTTTGTTTCGTTCGCAGGGGCTAGGAAGGGCAAGAGAGCTTCTAGAACAGCGGTTCTCAACCTGGGGGTCGAACAACCCTTTCACAGGGGTCTCCTAAGACCATTGGAAAACACATATTTCCGATGGTCTTAGGAACCGAGACACCGCTCCTCTATCAGTCTCCAGGCGGGTCCGCCCACATGAAGATACGTCCACATTTCCCTGGACTGCGATGTGTGCGCGGGATGACATGCCGCCCCTGTCATCTGGCCACATCCCCGGGATCACTCAACAGCTCCGCCTCCTCGCCAGTAATTGGCCGCCGGAACTGTAGCTCAGGAGAGGCACACTGGCGGCCAATCACCGGCGAGGAGGAGGAGCCGAGCAGCAGCGCGAAGATCAAAGAAGATCGAGCAAGGGAGCGGCCGGAGAATGAAGACAGCTGACAGGTAAGTGTCTGTAGCGTGCAGATGGTGCTGCTGCAGCTAGGTATGCTGGTCGTAGATGGGACAGGGAGGGAGCGAGCCCAGGCTGGAGCAGGAGTCAGCAAGGTAAGTATCATTGGTGTCAGTAGGAGGAATAGTGCCCCATCATTGGTGTCACTAATGATGGGGCACTATTCCTCCCACTGACACCAATGACGGGGCACTATTTCCTCCCCCCCCTCCCACTGACACCAATGACGGGGCACTATTTCCTCCCCCCCCCACTGACACCAACGATGGGGAACTATTCCTCCCCCCACTGACACCAATGATGGGGCACTATTCCTCCCCCCACTGACACCAACGATGGGGCACTATTCCTCCCCCCACTGACACCAACGATGGGGCACTATTCCCCCCCACTGACACCAATGATGGGGCACAATTCCCCCCCACACTAGCATCAATGATGGGGCACTATTCTCCCCCCCCCCCACTGACACCAATGATGGGGCACTAGTCCTCCCACACTGACACCAATGATGGGGCACTATTCCTCCCACTGACACCAACAATGTGGCACTATTCCTACCACTGATACCAACGATGGGACACTATTCCTCCCACTGACATCAGTGATGTGGCACTACTCCTCTCACTGACACCAATGATGGGGCACTATTCCTCCCACTGCAAAATTACAGTTATGAAGTAGCAACGAAAATAATGTTATGGTTGGGGGTCACCACAACATGAGGAACTGTATTAAAGGGTCGTGGCATTAGGAAGGTTGAGAACCACTGTTCTAGAAGGACACTGGCCAGATGGTTAAAACTGGCAATTAGAGGGGCGTACCAAGCGGAAGGCTTAGAGGCCCCGGAGGGAATCAGGGCGCATTCCACCCGAGCAGTAGCGACTACCCAGGTGGAGCTAGCAGAGGCTTCCCCAGGACAAATCTGCAGGGCAGCCACCTGGTCCAGCTATGACACGTTTGTAAGGCATTACAGACTCGACCTGGTCTCGGTGCAGGAACAGGCCTTTGGGCGTAAAGTCTTGCAAGTGTTGCACATACGGTAAATAATTCAACTGTGCGAAGGATGGGTCGTGTGAAACCAGAAGTGTTTTATTAGGAATGGCTGTAACAAACACAGAAAACCCTTAATTACATGTGACTGGATATGTTCACTGTAATCACTGTCCTCTATACATTACTAAATATTTCCATATACATTAATAAGTATTTTCCTATACATTAATAAACATCTTTAATTGCAATACTGAATATCTAGACCTCTGCAGATATGCTAGTGACCTGTTCTGCATAACAATAGCGTATTACAATAGAGAAATCACATTCCCTGTATCTTAGAGCCAAATCACATAGCTGCAATATATATTCACATTTATGCTACAAGTAATCTGATTGCATAATAGTAACAGCGACATTTACTGACCACCAGGACATGTTAAGTCATTTTGTCCTATTTATCATGTTAAACAGCCTCCTGCTTACCTGTAACAAACACAGAAAACCCTTAATTACATGTGACTGGATATGTTCACTGTAATCACTGTCCTGTAGAAAACAAAGTGTTAGACTTTTTGTTCCTACTTCTGTGTCTTCCTATTATCACAGGAAGTAGTTCTGCCCTCTTGTTATGGTACAATAAAAATGCAATCACTAGTATCTTCTATTGACAAAGATAGATTACTGTTATATTAGGTATTAGGCTTTGGATTTAAATTTTATGGGGCTGCCTATTTTCTATACCTCTTACACTCTCCCCCACAAATTTGTTATGTCGTCCCTGACATACGCAGAATTTTTTTAAGAAACATTCTTTTACTTGTCTAGTAGTAACCATAGGAAGCCAATGGTAAGTAGTAACCAAGTTACTTGAGGAAACATCCTCCCTGTGACATCTACTCCCTATTACATCACAGCTTTCCACCAGGCCCACAGCGCTATAGTACCTGGCAAGATATAGTTGCGTGTAACCAACTATTTAGTAAAAACCCTTTCTATACATATTTGTATAGGTTACTAAGTTTAGACAAAGGTGACGAGAAACTAGGGAACATTTTATTACTTTTATACCTTTTTATCATAATGGCGGAATACCCATTGTACATCAACAATGCAGCATAACGTTGCCATCTACCGCTCTGTACTTTTATCGGCCGACTTTGTCTCTTTGTAACATCTAGTTCCCTCACCTAAAACTGTTTCTGCCTGACCTACAATATCTGCAGTACAAATGCAATTATATTTTTCCTTACTTGAACCAACAGAAAAGTAACATATAATTATTCTGGTTTTGATAATTAACTTTGGTATAGTGTCCCAAATAGGAAACAATGGATCAATAAACATAATCACTTCTACCAACTTCTATAGTCTTCAGCAAAACATTCTGAACTGAAATACCAGCTAGAGTCAACAGGTAATGTAGGAATACTGTCTATAACCTGTATAGATGAAACTCTGGTAACACTACTGGGTTGACCTAAAGTGTCATATGTCAAAATCTTTGGTTGTCTCCTGTTCCTGTAGGGTTGTATTCTACATTGAGGAAGTGAATCTGAAAGGTCCTCATTCTCCTCTACATCACTTTCAACAAGTTGTTCTGTGTTCTCTGTTGCTGGGCATTCTTCTTCTATACCTCCAAATGCATACTCAGTTTGTTCAATTTGATCTATAGGCTCAGTCTCTCTGACTCCTTCTATATCATACTCACTTACTTCCAGCTGACGTGGGTAGAACTCAATAGCTTCTGGATTTAGCTCTGTACTTTCCTCTGGGTGGTCATGCTGGGTGACTGGGATGAAAGATCTCCAGTGTCTTTGTTCGTGATCTGATTCATTTTCTGATTCTCCCTCAGATCTCTGTGTAGGTTGTTGAGTTGTATTTCGATCCTTCCCTTGCTTCCTTGCACTGGTTCTTTTGGGTATCTGTTGACCTTGGTCGCTAGGTAGATAATCACATGGCAATAGTAAGTTGCGATGTAAAATCCTTGTTCGGCCTTTTCCAGTTTCTGGTTTGATTTCATACACTGGACTGTCTGCACACTTCTTTTTAAGAACAACATGTATGGTATCTTCCCAAAATGATCTCAATTTTCCTGGACCTCCTCTTTCGGTAAGATTTCTGACTAGAACTTTGCTACCTGGTAGAAGTTCAGCTCCATGAATTTTCTTGTCATAGTGTTCTTTTCCTCTCTGTGCATCTTGAGTAGCTATTTTTGAAGCAACCTTATAGGCCTCAGACATTCTATCTGTCCATATGTTCACATATTCAGAGTAGGTCTTGTATTTTTCAGTTACTGGAGTGTCAAACATACTATCAATGGGTAGTCTTGGAGACCTTCCAAACAGTAGAAAGAATGGAGATTGTCCTGTAGCTTCACTTCGAGTACAATTATATGCATGGACTACCTTTGCTAGTGAATTTTTCCAGTCCTTTTTGGAATTTGGTGACAGGGTACGAAGCATTGATAGCAGGGTACGATTAAATCTTTCAACTTGCCCATTACCTTCTGGGTGATATGGCGTTGTGTGAGAATTTTGGATGTGGCAGTGCTTCCCTAATGTCAAAAACAAGTGATTTTCAAATTCTCTACCCATATCATGGTGAATTCTGGTAGGAAATCCGAATTTCAAGACAAAATCATTGAATATTTTGTCAGCAACAGTTTTTGCGGACTTGTTCTTGGTTGCATATGCCTGAGCAAATCTTGTAAAATGATCTATTACCACTAAGATATACTCATATCCACCTTTACATTTCTCGAGATGAAGAAAGTCAATGGAGACCATCTCAAAAGGATAAGTTGTCACAATATTGTTCAATGGGGCTCGAACAAGCTTATTTGGCCGTTTGTCTTTCAGACAAGTACATTGACGTGTGATATAATGCTCAGTGTCTCTTTGCATATGTGGCCAAAAGAATCTTTCTCTGATTAAATTTACAGTCCTTTCTACTCCTAAGTGTCCCATCTCTTCATGTAACTCTTTCCATACTAAGTGATGGTACAACTTGGGCAACACTAGTTGAGAACCAGATGATGTTTTCCGTCTCAAAATGTTATCGTCGTCGAGGTAGAGTTTGGTCCATTGTTTCATAAGTATGAAAAGATCAACAGGTTCACCTTGTCGTTCCTGTTTGGATGGAAACTTGTTTTGGCTTTTATACTTCCATACTTTTCCAATCACAGAGTCTTCCTTCTGTGCGGTTCTTATTGTCTCTTTTGGTATTTGAGTTACCTTCTTTGGTGCTGCATCGGTTGTATTGGCAATCGTCATTGGACATAGCCAAGGTATCCTTTCTTTTTGATGTGCTTGAATTGCTTGGGTTATGCAAGTGATGACTTTGGGTTCTACTGCTTGTGAACATTGTTGCATATATTGTTCAGGACTCAATGGCATACGAGAAAGTACATCTGCATCAGCATTCCTTCTCCCAGGACGATATTTAATAGTGAAGTTGAAGTCAGCTAGTTCTGCAACCCATCGATGTCCTGTTGCATTCAATTTTGCTGTAGTGAGGACATAGGTTAGTGGATTGTTGTCAGTATATACAAATGATGGACAGTAATATAGGTAATCTCGGAATCTATCACATATTGCCCACTTCATTGCTAGAAACTCGAGCTTCCCTGAATGCATGTGGTAGTTTTTCTCAGCAGATGTGAGAGTTCTAGACCCATAAGCAATCACCTTTAGTTTCTCCTCTTGCTCTTGGTATAATACGGCTCCTAGTCCTTCTTGTGAGGCATCACAGTGAAGAACAAAGGGTTTGGAATAATCGGGGTAACCCATAACTGGAGGATGAGTTAACACTTCAATGAGCTGGTTCAGTACTACCTGATGATGGTCAGTCCAGGCGATAGACTGATAGGATGGAAGTTGACCTTTTGACTTTGGGTTTGGTTTCCTCCTCTTCTTTGTCTGGTTATCTGGTGTTGAGGTTGTGGTAGGTGTCAAACCTGCTGACAATAGTTCATAGAGAGGTTTGGCAATTCTGGAGAAGTTTTGAACATAAGGGCGATAGTAGGAAATAAATCCTAATAGTTTCCTGAGTTCTCCGACAGTCTTTGGTTGGTTGTTTCTGAAGGCAAGAACAGGTGCCCTGTCGGCCGGGTCCATAGAGTGGCCTTCTTTCGACACAATCTTGCCCAGGAATCTGACTTTATTTTGAAAAAGTTCACACTTCCTGGCTGTTAACTTGATTCCGTGTTGTTGGTAACGTTGGAGTACTGAAAGGACATGCTCCATATGCTCCTGGAAGGATTTACTATGAACAAGGTTGTCATCTAAGTATGGCAGGCAAATCTCAACTCTCAGTCCTATTAAACATGTCTCCATACTGCGTTGGAATTCGGCTGGTGCAGAGCTCAGACCAAAGGGTATTCGGATCCATTCATACAAACCCCAAGGTGTAATGAATGCTGTCAATGGTCGACTGCCTTCTTTCATAAATCCTTGATGGTATGCTTTCCCCTGGTCTAGCATAGAAAACCATGAACTTCCTCCTAGACTGTCCAGCATGTCTTGGATTCTAGGAATTGGATGACGGTCAGGAATGGACTTCTGGTTCAACTCTCTATAATCGCAACACAGTCTTAAACTGCCATCTTTCTTTCTTACGCACACAATGGGTGAGGAATATGATGATTTTGATTCTGTAATCCATCCTCGATTTATCAGATCCTGCAGATATTCCTTAACTTCTTGGTGCAGTGGTTTCGGCACAGACATGTAAGTTCTTGTGACCGGTGTACTGTCTTTGAGACGAATCTGTAACTGTAAAGAAGGAATACATCCTACATCAGAGTCATCTTTAGCAAAAGCATTGCATTCTTCCCTTAGCATTTCTTTGACGATTTGTTGATCTTCAGGAGGGAGGTGTTCAAAGGCACTGGCAGGTCCCAGCACTCCTGATTGTCATCCCCCACCCGCGGATAAGTCTCATTTGGATTTCCAATTTTCCCTTTTGGTCCTACCTTGAGTGTCTGTGGTTCAGAGGTCACCGAATTAGTAAACACATTTGTTGATTGTTTCAATTGTACTTGAGCCGGATATGTTGTTTTTATGGGCTCTACACCTCCAATCTTTGTTTGACCTGGTAACACAATGTCCCGTTTAGTTGTATTCCAAACTGGAATGGTCAGTTTGGAGAATTGTGCTCTTTGAAATGAGACTAGTGTCTCACCAATATGCAGTCCATCCGCAAGGTGATAAGCCTCACTCGGTGTAAACAAAACTGTCTGAGCCTGCAAGGACGGTTTGGTGTGAGCACTACACCGGATGTATGTTACAGTATTTGCAGGGATTCTTTGGTTCTTAGTACCAGTCTTTACGATAGCACCACTGGTTTCCCTACAGTTGGCTTGTAGTAAGCTTACAAGGACTTCTGCTTTGGGGGTTGGCAGTTCCAAAGCTGTTCTTAATATGTCCACAAAACCTGGGATAACTTTCTTCCCATCAGCAACTGTCTCTTTGAATGTTTCTTCAATTATATTATAGCTGATAATTGGCTTCTCAGCCACTTTCTCATCCTCAGAGACTACTAGTGGTACTAATAACTGTTTGGTAGTATTACTGCTCGATGTAAGCTGAAAGGTTACCTCAATCCAACCTGAGAACGGAATCTCTATCTCATTGGCTGCTTTCCCTTGGAGTACCCCTGGTCCTAGCAGTTCTTCAAACGATCGGAGCACAGTGTGTGGCAGTACTCGCTGTCTCCAGCCCTCATTGATAATGCTAACCTGAGAGCCAGTATCCCATAAGGCCTGGACAGGAGTATTGTCTATTTCACAGTTCACAATGCATCTCTTTCCAATTAGACCCAGTAGCTTGTTGTGCTTTTTCAAAGTGATGCCATTCACATTGGTTGGCAATTTTTCAGCTGTCGGGGATAGTCTTTGAGCAGGGCAGGTTGGCGTTTTCCTCCAGTAGTCTGCGTTTAACTTTCCAGCCAGGGCTCTGATGGTAGGTCGGGGACTAGTTTCTTTACTACTGACATTTGCACGTTGGGACGCAGGTTTGGTTCTGGCACAGGTTACTGTCGGTCCCTTAACAGCAACCTTCTCCCGTTTAACTGATTTTGTTTGGCCGCTCTGCATTGTCTCACCCTATGTCCAGCTCGACCACAGTTAAAGCAATGGTCACATGCAGTTCTCTGATCAGTCTTTTCACAAGATTGACAAGTCCCTGTCCTTTGTCCAACAGTTGTTCTAGGTCCTCCAAAGCCATGCTCTTGTCGAGTTCTCGAATCTTGGAGAAGTGTTTTCATATCGAATATTTCTTGTTGCAACTGTATTACTATCTTTTCAAGGTCAGAGTTACTCTTTGAAGGCTGTTGGATTGCCAGACTACTTGTTTGTGATGGAAGCAAAGGGAGGGTGCCTGGTACCTGAGAACAATGGAGGATGTTGGCCTGGCACTCTCTTCCCTTCGTCAGGTTACTGTGCTCAGATTTCTTTTGTTTCTGCTCCCTTTCCATCTCCATGTTTGTAGCCTCATTCATCTTCTCTATGAGCAACTCATCTGAGACTGTAGGATCGTCCAAGTGTTGTTTTAGTTGAAACTTGATATGGTCACTTCTCAGTCCAGTGCCCACTGACCTTAAGAATTTCTTTTGTATAAATTCAGTGCCAAAGTGTTCATCTGAACCTTCCCCTTGTGAAACGAACAGCAAATGGTCCTTCAATGCAATGGCCCTAAATAGGAAGTTCTGGGGAGTCTCTTTACTATTCTGTGATATATTGAGCAATTGTTGGTATAGTTCAGAAGCATTTTCCTCTTTATAATGGCTCTTTAGGATTCTCTTGAGTGGCACTAGGGTCAGTCCACTCTTCAGCTCTAGCATGCCTCTGAGACTTGACCCAGGACTAATGGCTTTCACCACAGCTTCCACAAGCTCTGACTCGGAATATCCCTTTTGCAGTCCCATGTCAATCTGGTGCATGAGGTTAGTATAGGACAGCTTATCT
The DNA here is from genome assembly GCF_062004578.1 of Staurois parvus. Taxonomy (NCBI): domain Eukaryota; kingdom Metazoa; phylum Chordata; class Amphibia; order Anura; family Ranidae; genus Staurois; species Staurois parvus. The sequence goes on along the minus strand of NW_028318245.1, from coordinate 4,830,016 downwards.
TTCTGTTCCTTTTCGCCTATCTGACCAGCAATTTTAAAGTCCTTTCTGATTGTAACTTCTGGCAAGTTAGTATGGGAAAGTCTCTGAGCAACTAGATTAGGGTCTTGATTTGCAGGACTTCCTTTTGAGTCTTTGTCTTTAGTGCTAAGTTCTTTCATCTGTCCCTCTATCATCTTGGCCGTTTCTTGAAGTTTTTCCTGTATACTGTAGTATTGCTGTTTTAAATCCTTTAACTGTTGTTCTGCTTGAGGGTCTTTGCCACCATCGCTTGGTGCTTCCCTGTTATCTCTCTTCTCTAACTCACCAATGAATTTCTTAGTTGCCTACAGAAATTGTGTCACCACTTCTTCACTTTCAGTCTCTACCAGTTCATCTAACACCTCATTCACTATCCGCATGTAATGGCGCCGGGTTTTTCCTTTTGCCATACTTGCTTCGGAGGCCTTTATAAACTGGCAAGTCTCCATGAGATCATCGACTGTTATGTGAATCAGGTGTTCACTGATTTCATCTTGCAACTTTTCGATATCCATACTCCTAATGTTTTTCTTTAACTTCACCACGGACAGCATAGTCACTCCTTTTCACTTCCGGACCTTTTGGCGTTCCTTTCACCCGGCCCCACGTTGGGCGCCAATTTTGTTGCACATACGGTAAATAATTCAACTGTGCGAAGGATGGGTCGGGTGAAACCAGAAGTGTTTTATTAGGAATGGCTGTAACAAACACAGAAAACCCTTAATTACATGTGACTGGATATGTTCACTGTAATCACTGTCCTCTATACATTACTAAATATTTCCATATACATTAATAAGTATTTTCCTATACATTAATAAACATCTTTAATTGCAATACTGAATATCTAGACCTCTGCAGATATGCTATGAACCTATTCTGCATAACAATAGCGTATTACAATAGAGAAATCACGTTCCCTGTATCTTAGCGCCAAATCACATAGCTGCCATATATATTCACATTTATGCTACAAGTAATCTGATTGCATAATAGTAACAGCGACATTTACTAACCACCAGGGCATGTTAAGTCATTTTGTCCTATTTATCATGTTAAACAGCCTCCTGCTTACCTGTAACAAACACAGAAAACTCTTAATTACATGTGACTGGATATGTTCACTGTAATCACTGTCCTGTAGGAAACAAAGTGTTAGACTTTTTGTTCCTACTTCTGTGTCTTCCTATTATCACAGGAAGTAGTTCTGCCCTCTTGTGATGGTACAATAAAAATGCAATCACTAGTATCTTCTATTGACAAAGATAGATTACTGTTATATTAGGTATTAGGCTTTGGATTTAAATTTTATGGGGCTGCCTATTTTCTATACCTCTTACACAAGCAGTTAGCCCGCCCGAGGGGTGAGTACTCGCTTATCCTCTCAAGGTGCTGTCCTGAAAGACGAAAGGGGAAAAATCAAGTTACGCTTACGGTAACGTCTTTTCCGGTAGTCTTTCAGGACAGCACCAATTGCCCACCCAGTGTTGATATTTGGTTATGTGAGATCGTCTTATTACGGTCATGTTGTCTTATGTTGTGTCTCCCCAGGTGACCGGAGGTACGATTTAAGAACTGAGGGGAGTGGAGAACCTTTATTTTGGGTGGAGGTGTTTCCTCAGCTGGAGAGGAGCCGAGGTCTCTCAAGATGCTGTCCTGAAAGACTACCGGAAAAGACGTTACCGTAAGTGTAACTTGATTTTTTCTTTATATAAACATATCATGGTCACCGGTGGGCGTTAACCCTGATGAAGTCATGACGCGCGTGACGCAACTCGTCGGTATGCCATTTCCGGTCACGAGGTGACGCATGTCCGGACGCAGAGGCCATATTGGTTTCCCCAGATACCATGTAGTACACCCATAGGATGTGGTGACAGGCTGATGTGTTGGGGAATACATGTGAGTGCAATTTCATCTTATATCCATTTTAAATAAACAATATTGCACTATGGAAGGATCTTTTTGTGTCTCACTTATATGCCCTTGAGTGGAGGTGGAGCAGAATAAATACGCTGGGGAGGAGTCTCTATTTATCTTGTGGTCCCTGGATGAGGAGCATATTTATGAGGATCTGGTACAGAGGAGGTTATTAGCCTTTTGGCCCAGTGTGGGTCATTGTGTGGAGGTGAGCAGGCAATGCTGCCATTTGAGGATTTTTATTCACCAGAGTGAAGATCACCTTTTAACACAGTCTCGCTTGCATTGACTTTATATCTTGATTATTCACGGATGTTTTTTTCGCATTTGATTCACATTTATATGCTAATATACTGAGTGGTTATTAGGTTTGAAAATAAATGGTTTATGCACATGATATTTTTTATATCACTTGTATTATATTCACTCAATGTTTGTGTAGTAGTTTCACATTAAGGATATATTCCTGTTTGGGGGTCAGTTTACCACTGAGCACTAATATTTTGTCAGAGAATGTAGTGTGGATGGGGGGGGGGAGAGCTGTCAGAGACTGCAGTGTGGATGGTGGGGGGAGGAGAGCTGTCAAAAAATGGAGCAGAGTGTTTAGTGATGTGGACTCTGCTGTGAGAACAATGTGTGTTGGGGATTTAGACACTGATAATAAAGGAAGATCTCTGCCAAGGTTCGGTTATTATTGAGGATACTCAATGAAAACAATGATAAGAGCTGAAGTTTCTTTTCTAGTAAATTCATTCCCAATGATAGAATCTATATAACAGAATTTGTATATTACATCTATTTAGACTTTGTTTTACATTATTTAATTTCAGCAAAATTGTAAATATTAAAGTCCACTTAATATATATTGTTTTATTGCTTTATTACATTTTTTTTTTTTAAATCAAAGAGTTATATTCTATATGTGATAATAAAAACATTTCATATATGATGATAGTAATAGCTATGTATACAGTCAGGTCCATAAATATTGGGACATCAACACAATTCTAACATTTTTGGCTTTATACACCACCACATTGGATTTGAAATGAAACGAACAAGATGTGCTTTAACTGCAGACTGTCAGCTTTAATTTGAGGGTATTTACATCCAAATCAGGTGAACGGTGTAGGAATTGCAACAGTTTGCATATGTGCCTCCCACTTGTTAATGGACCAAAAGTAATGGGACAATTGGCTTCTCAGCTGTTCCATGGCCAGGTGTATGTTATTCCCTCATTATCCCAATTACAATGAGCTGATAAAAGGTCCAGAGTTCATTTCAAGTGTGCTATTGGCATTTGGAATCTGTTGCTGTCAACTCTCAAGATGAGATCCAAAGAGCTGTCGCTATCAGTGAAGCAAGCCATCATTAGGCTGAAAAAACAAAACAAACCCATCAGAGAGATAGCAAAAACATTAGGCGTGGCCAAAACAACAGTTTGGAACATTCTTAAAAAGAAGGAACGCACCGGTGAGCTCAGCAACACCAAAAGACCCAGAAGACCACGGAAAACAACTGTGGTGGATGACCGAAGAATTCTTTCCCTGGTGAAGAAAACACCCTTCACAACAGTTGGCCAGATCAAGAACACTCTCCAGGAGGTAGGTGTATGTGTGTCAAAGTCAACAATCAAGAGAAGACTTCACCAGAGTGAATACAGAGGGTTCACCACAAGATGTAAACCATTGGTGAGCCTCAAAAACAGGAAGGCCAGATTAGAGTTTGCCAAACAACATCTAAAAAAGCCCTCACAGTTCTGGAACAACATCCTATGGACAGATGAGACCAAGATCAACTTGTACCAGAGTGATGGGAAGAGAAGAGTATGGAGAAGGAAAGGAACTGCTCATGATCCTAAGCATACCACCTCATCAGTGAAGAATGGTGGTGTTAGTGTCATGGCGTGGGCATGTATGGCTGCCAATGGAACTGGTTCTCTTGTATTTATTGATGATGTGACTGCTGACAAAAGCAGCAGGATGAATTCTGAAGTGTTTCGGGCAATATTATCGGCTCATATTCAGCCAAATGCTTCCAAACTCATTGGACGCCGCTTCACAGTGCAGATGGACAATGACCCAAAGCATACTGCAAAAGCAACCAAAGAGTTTTTTAAGGGAAAGAAGTGGTATGTTATGCAATGGCCAAGTCAATCACCTGACCTGAATCCGATTGAGCATGCAATGCCCCAAGAACAAGCAGGAACTGAAGACAATTGCAGTAGAGGCCTGGCAGAGCATCACCTGGGATGAAACCCAGCGTCTGGTGATGTCTATGCATTCCAGACTTCAGGCTGTAATTGACTGCAAAGGATTTGCAACCAAGTATTAAAAAGTGAAAGTTTGATTTATGATTATTATTCTGTCCCATTACTTTTGGTCCCTTAACAAGTGGGAAGCACATATGCAAACAGTTGTAATTCCTACACCGTTCACCTGATTTGGATGTAAATACCCTCAAATTAAAGCTGACAGTCTGCAGTTAAAGCACATCTTGTTCGTTTCATTTCAAATCCATTGTGGTGGTGTATAGAGCCAAAAATGTTAGAATTGTTTTGATGTCCCAATATTTATGGACCTGACTGTAGAACTCCAAACGTTTCAAATAAATTAATGGCTAACACTTGACTACAGTTTTGAGTAATAAATCACTATCAAATTATTATCTTTCATTCACTTTTTTTTTATTAACCACTTGAGCTCCTGAGGATTTACCCCCCTTAATGACCAGGCCTCTTTTTGCTACTCGGCGCTGCACTAATTCAACTGATAATTGCGCAGTCATGAAACGCTGCACCTAAACAAAATTTACGTCCTTTTTTTCACACAAATAGAGCTTTCTTTCGGTGGTATTTGATCACCTGTGCGCTTTTTATTTTTCACGCTATAAACAAAAAAAGATCAAATATTTTGAAGAAAAACGATATTTTTTACTTTCAGCTATAAAAAATATATAGTAAACTCAAAGTTAGTTATAAATTTAAAATGCATTCTGCTCCATGTTTTTGGTAAAAAAAATCCCAATAAGTGTATATTGATTGCTTTGTGTGAAAGTTATAGCGTCTACAAACTATGGTATAGATACTGCAATTTACGACATTTGCTATACAGCAATGCGCTAGTTTAACGGACAATTGCGCGGTCATGCAATATGGTACATAAATGAAATTTATGTCCTTTTTTAACACAAATAGAGCATTCTTTTGGTGGTATTTGATCACCTGTGCACTTTTTATTTTTGGCGCTATAACCAGAAAAAGTTTTGAAGAAAAAAACATTTTTTTGAAAAAAACAATATTTTCTCATTTTGGTCATAAAAAATATCTAAAAAAACTAAAATTTCGTCATAAATTTAGGCCAAAATGTATTCTGCTACATGTTTTTGGTTAAAAAAATCCCAATAAGTGTATATTGATTGCTTTTTGTGAAAATTATAGCGTCTACAAACTATGGCATAGATAATGGAATTTACATAGCTTTTACTTTCTGACTGCCCATCACATTTCTTGAGGTGCTAAAATACCAGGATAGTACAAACACCCTCAAATGACCCCTTTTCAGAAATTAGACACCCTAAGCTATCTGCTGAGAGGCATATTGAGTCCATGGAAGATTTATTTTTTTCCACAAGTTTCTGGAAAATGATAAAAACTTTTTTTTTACACGAAGTTGTCATTTAAATGATTTATTTCTCGCACAAGACATGGGTATATGTGGAATTACACCCCAAAATACATTCTGCTACTTCTACTGAGTATGGGGATACCACATGTGTGAGACTTTTTGGGAGCCTAGCCACATACAGGAGCCTGAAATCCAATGACCACTTTGAAAGCCTGAAGGTGCGTAACTTCCTCATTACACTTCCTCACTACCTATCACAGATTCGAAGGCCCTGACCTGCCAGGATAGCCACAAACCCACCCCAAATTACCCCTTTCTGGAAAGTAGACACCCCAAGGAATTTAAAAAGAGGCATGGTGAGTATTTTGCAGATCTCATTTTTTCTCACAAGGTTTTGAAATATAAAAAAATAGAAAAAATATGTTTTTTTGTTGTTTTTCTTCATTTTCCAAAAACTTGTGGCAACAAATGAGATCTGCAAAATACTTACCGTGCTTTTTATCAAATTCCTTGGGGCATCTACTTTCCAAAAAGGGGTAATTTTTTTTTTGGGGGGGTTAGGTGCTATCCTGGCATTTTAGGGCCTCCGAAACTGTGATAGGTAGTCTGGAAGTGTAATGAGGAAATAAAGCCCTTTAAAAGCCTGAAGGTGCTTATTGGATTTTGGGGTCCTGTACTTGGCTAGACTGCCAAAAAGTCTCTCATATGTGGTACCCCCATACTCGGGAGAAGTAGCAGAATGTATTTTGGGAAGTAATTCCACATATAACCATGGCATGTGTGAGCGGTAAATCATTTAAGTGACAATTTTGTGTAAAAAAAAAATATATATATTTATTTTTGTCATTTTCCAAAAACTTGTGGTAAAAAAATAAATTCTTCTATTGATTCAACATTCCTCTCAGCAAATTGTTTGGGGTGACTACTTTCCGAAAAGGGGTCATTTTGGGGGGTGGGGGCCTTTTATGCCCTGCATTAGAAGTTTATGTCACACATCATTCACTCTTATAACCACCTGAAGACCAAGCCTTTTTGTTCACATGAAAAAAATCTGTATTTTTTGCTAGGAAATTAATTTAAACCCCCAAACATTATATATTTTTTTTAAAGCAGACACCCTAGTGAATAAAATGGTGGGTACTACAATTTTTTATGGCACATAGTACTCGCGCAGCAATTTTTCAAAAGCTATTTTTTTTTAAAAAAATACACTTTTTTTTACTTTTAATGCACAAAAACACAATATATTGGCCAATTGTTTGGTAAAAAATAGTGGTATGCCGAGTAAATAGATCCCAAACATGACATGCTTTAAAACTGTGCATGCCCCGTGCAATGGAGACAAACTGCAAACATTTTTAATATCCATAGGCAGCGCTTTAAAAGTCTTTAAAAGCCACCATTTTAGATTTACAGAGGAGGTCTAGTGTTAGAATTACTGCCCTTGATCTGACGTTCACAGCAATACCTCACATGCATGGTGCAACCGCTGTTTACATAACGGCACAGGGTCAAGGCTTGTGCACACAGGTGTGCGCACATGGGAGGGGCAATTTTTTTTTTTTTAGTTATTTTGATTTTTTTTTTTATTATTTTTACATTGTACCTTTCATTTTTTCTTTTTATTTTATCACTTTTAATGCTATAACAGGGAATGCAAAAAAACCCCTATAACTTCAATGGGCATTGTCATATTCTTTTTTGAGAAATCTGGGGTCTATCATACTCTAGATATCTCCTCTGCCCTTACATTATCTAATCAAACCAAAATCGGTGTGATCAGATGCTTTCCCAAATTACAAATGGCGCTGTTTATATCCTGCGAAACTGAAGTGATGAAATGCTTGTATCTTCTGAATTCTTAGACTATAGAGATGATTGGCACCATTCTGGTCTCCAAACAGCTCTATGGTCAGCTGGCAGAAACACCGGCTGCATTCTCAGGTTCCCCTGATGGCACGGGACTGCCCGAGAAGGCCGTGGAAGGCAGCGGGGGAGGGGGGACATCATCTCCCACTGCTTGTAAAAGCAATCTTGCAGCTAATTAGCCACTAGGATTGCTTTTACATGAAAGCCGATCACCAGCTGAAAAAAACGATACCAGGATGATGCCTGCAGCTGTAGGTATCATCCTGGTATAACCATTCAAATCCAGTGATGTACCAGTACATTGCTGGTCCTTGTTGGTTATATATGCTATGTTCTTATTTTTTATGTATGCAGCCAGTGGACTGAATGAAAAAATGAGAAGAAATCTCTGCCAGAAAAAGTGTGTGGTATGCCAACCATTAGAATATACTGCCCTGCATCCACCCACTTCTAATGGTGGGCACACATTAGGTCACGCTTTGCCACAAGTGCCAGTTCCAAGATTGAATAAATGTCTAAATAGTGGCACGCTTGAATAAAAATTGTCCACGTATAAGTGGTACCCCATATGGAGAAATGATGACACCAAGTCCCAAACTATCTTGCCACTGCTCCCTATATAGTCTCGGCATCCGGGCGGGCTCCACGTGACTATCTTTTCCCTCGTAAATCCGAAACTTATAAGTATAGCCTGTTGTCCTCTCACAGGTCTTCTACATCTTGACCCCATATCTGGCACGCTTGCAGGGGAGAAATTGTTTGAATGCAAGGCGGCCAGAAAAATTAATAAGGGACTCATCAACGCAGATGTTTTGCTGGGGAGTATAGACATCTGCAAATTTTAGGTTAAGGTGATTTGCGAGGGGCTGAATTTTGTGGAGCCGGTCAAATTCAGGGTTACCCCGAGGATGACAGAGTGTATTGTCGCTGAAATGCATAAAACACATTATACTCTCATATCTATGCCTGGCCATGGCAGCAGAGAACATGGCATATGATGAATTGGGTCTGCAGACCAATACAACCACAATTCATTTATTTTAGTAATGCCCATGTTGAGGGTTAGGCCCCAAAAAAATGTAAATTTGAAAACCGTAATGAGTTTACATGCAAATGGTCTGGCAAGGTTTGAATTTGGGTTGGCGGCAATAAATTGTTGTGCATATAAACTGCTTTGATCCACAATCAACGCATACAGATATTCCGTGAAAAACAGCTCCAAAAATCAAGGAGGTATGTGAAAGACCAGGATGTACTCGACCGCTAGTACTCGCCAGTTCACCAAAAGGTAGAGCGGCACTAGTACTGGCACTCTGCTGCATATGAGAGTCATCAAAATTTACCGACAAGTGCTAACAGAGATCAGGCCTGATTCTGCGAACACTGCGGTTTTGTGTGCAATGTATCAAGTGACAGTGACCTACTGACACTGCACTTGCTGGGGGAGAAGGGGGGGGTAAGCGTAGGGGCTAAACGCAAGTGCTGGCAGGTGCCGGGGCTGATCCCGCTAACGCTGCGTTTTTGGGGACGCTATACTAATGTGAACGCTAGTATAGTGCTGATCTGATCAAAGATATTGACCCGTTCAGACACTATACTAGCAATGGAGGCTTATTGTACATGAGCGTGCTCCTGGCAATCAAGGGGTTAAATGTGATGACTGGTGTACTGTCGGGCAATCTGACGCTATCTGGGAGGGGTGTGAAAGCCACGGGAGCGTGAATCACGTATATGTATATATATATATATATATATATATATATGTGTGTGTGTGTGTGTGATTTTGCGTACCCATGCCGCCCTGTAGCAGTATTTCTGCTGTAGGGTGGTCAGGAAGCGGTTACAGAAGAGGTTTGTGTTACGGTGCTGCGTTACTTTAACTGAGAATTGCGCGGTCATGCAACACTGCACCCAAATTAAATTTACATCCTTTTTTTCCCCACAAATTGAGCTTTCTTTTGGTGGTTGTTAAATCTAAATTATGATTCGGCACTTATATTGATGGCAAGCTTGCAAAATATTTGGTTTTTATGATTAGTCATAATTAATATTATATGTGTGAATGGTCTTTGACAAATGGTAGTATTTACTATTCTTCAATTATAGCTGAGACCAAAAGATATACAAGTTAAGCTGAGATAGTATATACCAGTTGAAAGCTGAGTATACTATATTTAGGCATAAAGTATCTGGTAGTTATGTCAAGGCTATTAGGAGGACTCATTATCTATGTATTTTAATAGTATCTGTGTGTATTTAGTATACGTTTCTAACATTGATACATATATAGTTTAGTGATTATACATTGATATGTTCTTAAGCTATATTATTCTTTAAATATAGCTGAGGGTTACGTCATTAGCTTATAATATTATTTACATCAGCATACATATGTTCCTGTCCATCAAACATCATATGTATAGTATCCCCTCCCTTATATGAAATGGCTTTGCTAAGCAGTAATAATTTCCATAGAAGGTATTAAGATCACTAACTATGACGTACATTTGCCTCATAAAAGACCATCAGATAACGGACAAGAGAGACACTCACGCTCACACACTTACACGCTACATAACTCTTGCATACACACGTCTGAAAAGCTGCAACAGGTGCATACTGCTGCTAGATCATCATATCCGTCTACTTCCGGCTGCTTCTTCAACAAAGTCATTGAGTTGGACAAGGACATGAGAATCACACATGGCAAGGACAGCCATGACAGATAATGGTGACTTTGTTTTAAACATTTGCTTGTTATTTTTACAGTAGTTTTATCTACATGGAACTGTTCATAATACGCTTTACATTGTTATTTGACACCATTGTGTGATAGAATAAAATCACACTTCATTTTTTATTTCAATGGCTCTTTCATTCATAATCGCCTCAAGACACTAGAAGAAGTATTACATGCGTCTAAAAATCCAACAGTGGTATTTGATCTCCTGTGCGGTTTTAATTTTTTGCGCTATAAAAAAAAAAAAGGCTGACAATTTTGAGAAAAAAAAAACAGTATTTTGGACTTTTTGCTATAAAACATGTCCAGTAAAAAAAAATTAAAAAATCAAATTTTGTCACAAATTTTATCCAAAATGCATTCTGCGACATGTCTCTGCTAAAAAAATCCCAATACGTGTAAATTAATTGGTTTACATGAAAGTTATAGCATTTCCAAATGGCGGGAAAGATACTGGGATTTTAAATTTTTTTTATACTAATAATGGCGGTGATCAGCGACATATGGCGGCGATCAGTGACTTTTATGGCGGCGATCAGCGACTTATGGCAGGACTGCAGCGGACATTTTGACACTGGGGGGGAACTGACTTGGGGTCACTGACATCCCCAGTGACACTAATACAGTGATCAGTGAAAAAAAACCCCCACTGACACTGTACTAATGGCACTGGGGAGGAAGGGGTTAACATTTTTAGTGTTAACTGTGTGAGGGGAGTGTTTTACTAGGGGGTGGGGGTGTGTGCTGGACTGGGACAGGCTGATCGAGAGAGACAGGCAACTGACAGAGAGCAGGGCTGTGTATAAACAATGCAGCCCTGCTCTCTGTCAGCGATCACCGCTAATTGCGGGGAAACGGCCGGTAACGACCGGCCGTGACCCGGCGGCGGAGACCCGCTGCTGACACCCGCGGGACAGGTAGGGCAGGCACGCGCCTCGCGCGTTCCCCCTACCTGTTTTGCAAAACCATGTTTTAAAACGTGGTTTTGCCCAGCCGTGCCTCCCTACAACCGTTTTTATGCAGTGGCTGGGGCTGAAGAAGTTAATTAGACGACGTTACCTATGATATTGGATGAGATACAATAAAAATACACCACAAGGCAACTAGTAAAATATAGAAACAATGCAGACTGCAGTATCTGAAAGCCCACAAGGTGGTGATCTTGCTTATAGTGTGTGGAATACTCAGACAGGAAGTGATGTATGATATAAAAAGGAAGTTCTGGGTGAGAGGAGACATTGCTGGATCTGGCAGCAGAGGAGGTAATAAGAACTTATTTTACATTTACACCCAGTAACCCCCCCCGTCATGTCCGTCCTCTTCATCTATCATCACCGTGACGTCCACCAACTGTCCATCCAGAACCTCTGGTTTATAGACCGGATACGTCCTAAATAAAGGACCATTTATCCAACTGTCCATCCAGAGCCTCTGGTTTACAGACCGGATACATCCTAAATATAGAACCATTTATCCAACCGTCCATCCAGAGCCTCTGGTTTATAGACCAGATACGTCCTAAATATAGAACCATTTATCCAACCGTCCATCCAGAGCCTCTGGTTTATAGACCAGATACGTCCTAAATATAGAACCATTTATCCAACCGTCCATCCAGAGCCTCTGGTTTATAGACCGGATACGTCCTAAATATAGAACCATTTATCCAACCGTCCATCCAGAGCCTCTGGTTTATAGACCGGATACGTCCTAAATATAGAACCATTTATCCAACCGTCCATCCAGAGCCTCTGGTTTATAGACTGATACATCCTAAATATAGAACCATTTATCCAACCGTCCATCCAGAGCTTCTGGTTTACAGACCGGATACGTCCTATATATAGAACCATTTATCCAACCGTCCATCCGGAGCCTCTGGTTTATAGACCGGATACGTCCTAAATATAGAGCCATTTATCCAACCGTCCATCCAGAGCCTCTGGTTTATAGACCGGATACGTCCTAAATATAGAACCATTTATCCAACCGTCCATCCAGAGCCTCTGGTTTATAGACCGGATACATCCTAAATATAGAGCCATTTATCCAACCGTCCATCCAGAGCCTCTGGTTCATAGACCGGATATGTCCTTAATATAGTACTGAGCTCAGGGAACGATCTCATCTTTCTGTAATATAGAGGAGGAATCTCACCACTCTGAAGGACAAGAGGGTGTAATGGGCAGAAAGTTCCTTCCGGAAACAAGCACCAGCAACAAGTGTTCTGGGCAATATGTCCTCTCTCTACCAGCCACTGGGGTTTTACTGTTCCCGCAGATGTCCAGAACGGAACGGTGTGATGTGCTTTTTGTTTTTTTTTCTCTTTTCCAACTTTATTGAAATGTCAAAATGATCATACATTAATTTCTGTGCAGCATTGCGTAGAAATGGACAGTCACATGGAGCTTTGTTTCTTTGCCAAAAAACGTGTTTCGCGCACATTTTTCTGCACGGAGCCCAGGGGCTCTGTTGCAGTGTGAACAGGGTACATAGAAAACAATTGTAAATGGTGTTTCTTTAATGCAGGATAAAAATGGGGTTCTATCACAAGTGATGGCAGGGTGAAGGGACTGTCAGGGACTAGTTAGTGCAGACCCTTCCGCTGAACTGGATTTGCAAGCCACGTTGACTAGGGACCCAGCTGGTGGACTTAGGTAAGTATAACTTGCTTCACTAGGTAAGGAAAACGAAAAACCTTTCAGGATGGGGGGGATGAAAGGGATGGGAATGGAGTACTATTTTTTCCACCACACCTGTAACAAGTGCTCTCCTGTGTTGAAACTTATTACTCCAAAATAAAACTTGCATCTCTACAATACAACCCTTTGAAGCAGCGTGAGTTGTCTTGAACCTCGTCTTCATTTCTTGTCTGAAAAAATTCCAATCATCATGAATCCCCTCTCCTCCTGACTTGTAATTGCCCACCCCTCACAGCTATTAGCTCTCTCTGCACCAATTGTTTGGTTTCCAAATATTATATGAAAGAACATGTTCCTGGCATCCCTTTAGTTGTGTATGTTCCAGATTGCACGTAGCAGTGAATTCCTGCCTTTGCTGCCACATTGTAATAACAGTACAAAAAATGGCCGCTGCCCCAGTCTATAACTGGCCTTCACAGCAAGGAGCACATGGAATGGCGACGCATTCCAACAACAACATAGAGAAATTCCCAGCTCAGCTTGCCAACCAGCCTGCAAACAAACCGAACTAACCTGTCTGACAGTATGCGTTAAAAACAGGAGTTTAGTCAGCACACATTTGCAAATATCTGCGTAAGCTACAGAGCCTCATCACAGCACCCCGATTTTCTTAACTCTTCAAATTTTAAGAGCCCCCCCCATAGTAGAAGCACATGTATTTAATGGATAGACCAAGGGCAGGTGGACATGAGGGAGTCCACCTTTACTTAAAGGTACAGGAGCGCACTGGACACCCAGCATGTAGTACAATGGCAGCTAAGGTGTCCTGTGCACCCCCTCAACCAACAATTCAACAGTACAAAAACTGAGAGGAGAGGAGGATTCTGGAAAGATCACATGACATTGAGAGTTCCATCAGAATGATCATTGCTTCTTCCCTTTACACAGGACTATAAAGTAGTGAAGAAAATATCTGGTGAGCCATTACCACTTAGCAACCATCTTCATAGGACATCACCCATCACAGTGCCTCCACCTCACTGCCTGACAACAGAGGAAACCAGTGCCAAGAAGATTCTAGAAGTCACCCAGAAGATCATTGATCTGCTGACAGGAGAGGTGAGCGATGCCGGGAATTCTGGGACATTCTCCAGTAACAGACAAGGGATGTGTCTGGATGGTGACTGTATCATTGTGTGTGTCAGGTTCCTATAAGGTGTCAGGATGTCACGGTCTATTTCTCCATGGAGGAGTGGGAGTATTTAGAAGGACACAAGGACCTCTACAAGGACGTCATGATGGAGGATCAGCCGCCCCTCACATCACTGGGTAAGAGGAGACTTTATTGTAAAGGAGAGAGCAGTACAGAGGGTCCACCTAGATCCCCCATCATCTGATAAACACATAGAAACAATGGATTCAGTCAGTGTGTGTGTTTCCTACAGATGGATCCAGTCATGGGAACCCACCAGAGAGATGTCCCCGTCCTCTGTATTCCCGGGATTCCACACAGGAAGATCACACCATCCCCCACCATCAGGTAGATGGATCCAGTAATGGGAACCCACCAGAAAGATGTTCCTGTCCTCTCTATTCCCGGGATTCCACACAGGAAGGTCACACCATCCCCCACCATCATCGGGCAGATGGGTCATGTAATGGGAACCCACCAGAGAGATGTCCCCATCTTCTGTATTCCTGGGATTCCACACAGGAAGGTCACATCATCTCACATAAGGTCAAAGAAGAGATAAAAAATGAGGATGATGAGGTTGGTGAGATGGATGAGTTTACAGAAGGACACAAAGACCCCTTCAAGGAGATCATCATGAAGCCATTCAGTGACACAAACCCACCAGAGAGATGTCCCCGCCTTCTGTATTCCTGGGATTCCACACAGGAAAGTCACACCATCCCTCACCATCATCAGGTAGGTGGGACTGAGCATGTAGACCTTAGACTACGCGAGGACATTCTTCTTTGTATTCTCTTGTTCCTTTTTATGAATGTATTCCATCATCTTTGGGGTTTAGGTTGAAGACCTGGAAGACATCAAAATTGAGGTTAAAGAGGAAGAAGAAGAGATGTTGGTGAGTGGAGATCAGCAGTCTATGGAGGAGGGGGAGATGGATATGAAAAGTAAACTGGAGGAGTCTTCTCTACATATGGACACAAGTAAGTGATAATCACAAAATGCACTCTGGCTACATGGCCAGTATCCAGAGCTGTCCAAGATTGGATTCTTGGTGACACCCTCCAGTTGAATGCTCCTCCATTGTTTTTTTACACTCTCTATCTTTCTTTTTCCTTTCCACTCATTTCCTGAATATATTCCTTTTTTCGGTGACCTTTTTTAATTGACTTACTGAAAGAAAAAATATCAAATGAAGAACTGTAATATAAGTCTATGTTTGTACCCAATCCATGAATGTCTCCTGTGACATGTCCTCGGTCTCCAACCACATTTGTTGCAGCTTTAGTAGCAATGTCTCTATCCATTTAATGTGGCATAGTTATAGTTTTCTATAACATTTCATACAATGAATGACCGCTTGCCGACCACATAACTTACATATATGGCGGCAGAGCTGCTTTTCTGCCTTGGATCACGTGCCTAGTACGTGATTAGCACTTCCGGTTAGGGTACGTTCCCAATGACCAGGCTCTGCTGTGGTTTGTTACAGCACAGGGCGGTCAGCAGGTCCCGGCTAATGATTGACCGCCGAGACCCAAGGATCGGCTCAGTGCTTCATGGACAGGGCTCTGTGTAGTGACAGGCGATCTTGTTTTTTCTGGTCCCTGCTAAGCAGGGGAAAAAAACAATAAGAACTCTTATAAGATCAGCACACATTAACACTTCCTAAGCACACGGTTAACCCCAATGGGTTAAAGTGGAACTTCGCTTTCTCACTCAACATGGACTATTCTAAATCCGTATGCTGCTGGCACTAGTAGATAGATAGAAAAGTATATCATATTTACTTATTTAATTTTTTTTTATATACAGTATATATATTTCTTCATTTACTTCCTGGTTTCAGTGCCTAGGCAAATGATGTAATACATCCTAGGAATCTTCAGGATAGGGGGGGTGGGGGGAAGGGTTCTCAGGCCAGCCAATGCCTGAGCTAAGAGCAGATGGGTTCCGGGAAGTAAATGCTACATGAATCATTTGCCCTTACTTGAGATGGCCACTGCCAGCAATACCAAGGGTTGAGCTAAGAGCAGGTGGGTTCCGGGAAGTAAATGCTACATGAATCATTTGCCCTTACTGGAGATGGCCACTATCAGCAATACCAAGGGCTGAGCTAAGAGCAGATGGGTTCCAGGAAGTAAATGCTACATGAATCATTTGCCCTTACTGGAGATGGCCACTGCCAGCAATACCAAGGGCTTACCTGTAAAAACGCTCTAACACTCTGTAAAACGTGCAAACTGGCGTTTTTGGATGTTTTTTTTTACACCCCCAATTTTTTTTGGTAATAAAAAAACACTAAAAACTGCAAACACGGGAAAACGCTGCTAAACGCTAATGCAAAATAAAAAAACTGAAAAACTCAGGTTTTTAAAATGACTTTACACAGCTAATGTCACCAGCATTATCAACACGTCCCGTGTGCATGAGGGCTGAAAGTTATAGCTTCTACAAATGGCGGTATAGATACTGGATTTTTTTTTAAATTATTTTTTATACTAGTAGAAGAGGTAATCAGCGGTTTATAGTGGGACAGCGGAAGGCATTCTGACACTGGGGGGGGGACTGACTAACTGCGACTGACATCCCCAGTGACACCAATACAGTGATCAGTGCTAATAAAAAGCACCGACCACTGTACTAATGGCACTGGGCAGGAAGGGGTTAACATCTGGGGGCACCGACACTGTACTAATTGCACTGGGCAGGAAGGGGTTAACATCCGGGGGCACCGACACTGTACAGATGACACTGGGCAGGAAGGGGTTAACATCCGGGGGGCACTGACACTGTACTAATGGCACTGGGCAGGAAGAAGTTAACATCTGGGGGCACCGACGCTGTACAAATGACACTGGGCAGGAATGGTTTAACTTCTGGGGGCACTGACACTGTACTAATAGCACTGGGCAGGAAGGGGCTAAGATCCGAGGGCACTGACGCTGTGTTAATGGCACTGGGCAGGAAGGGGTTAACTTCTGGGGGCACTGGCACTGGGCAGGAAGGGGTTAACATGTGGGACAATCAAAGGGTTAACTGTGTGCTGTGTGTTTTACTATGGAGACATGCTGCTGTGTGCAGAGATACAAAGCAGCATGTCCTTGCTGATGGGAGAGACCTGGGTTGTTCAAATACAGACTTCACCCCTGTCAGCTTTCGATCACCGAGTGCCGGCCTGGACCCAGAGATTGACATCTCTACCCACCAATAGCGGCGCGGGCAGGGCTGTGCGTGGATATACGGGATTTTGTGCATCCCTGCTGCCCTGTTGCAGTATGTCCGCTATAGGGTGGAGGGCAAGCGGTTAATGACCTTGGATTGTGAATGCTTTGACAACACATGAAACTTGCTGATCGCATTTATTTAAATTTTTTTTTCATCAGATGGCCGCTGTGTTCGCAATACAAGTACCAGGGAAGGGAACCTCAATGTATCTCCAGAATTGAATGCAAAGGATACTGGCATTGCACCGTGTTCTTCGGTAGTAAATGGCTACCGGCTGGAAAGATTGATGGGTCCCTCTAATCCTGAAGAAGCTCCTGATAATATACAAAGCATGACTCCGGATGTTCATCGAAGTTCTCACCATGAGGATAGATCAACAGATCCACCAGAGGATGCTTCTTTTAGCCATGAAGGGGTTCACACAGGCAAAAGTTCATTGTCCTGTTCAGTGTGCGGGAAATCCTTCATTTACAACAAAGCACTAATTAGACACCAGACAAGTCACGCAGCTGGGTGTCCTTATTCATGCTCAGAGTGCGGGAAACGTTTCACTCGGAAAGGATTTCTTATCGATCACCAGAAAAGTCACACAGGCGAGCGCCCTTTCCCTTGTTTAGAGTGCGGGAAAAGCTTCACCCAGAAAGCACACCTTCTTATACACCAGAGAATTCACACGGGTGAACGTCCTTATTTTTGTTCAGAGTGCGGAAAATGTTTCTCTCAGAAAATCGTACTTCTTACACACCAGAGAACTCACACCGGGAAATATCTCTTTTCGTGTTCAGAGTGCGGGAAAGGTTTCTCTAGGAAAGAAAACCTTGTCGGACACCAGAAAAAACACACGGGTGAACGTCCATTTTCATGTTCAGACTGCGGGAAAGGTTTCACTCAGAAGGGAAATCTCCGTAAACACCAGAGACTTCACACAGGGGAAAATCCTTTTTTGTGTTCAGAGTGTGGGAAATGTTTCTCTACCAAAGAAAACCTTGCTGAACAGCAGAAAATCCAAGCAGGCGCGTGCCGTTTCCCGTGTTTAGAGTGCGGGAAGTTTTTCACTAAGAAAAAAAGCCTTCATGGACACCAGAGAATTCACAAGGGCAAGGGCCTTTTTTCCTGTTCAGAGTGCGGAAAATGTTTTACTCTTAAAGGAAGTCTAACTAGACATCAGAGTACCCACACCTGCTGATGCTGCTAACAAAAATATTGAGACCCCAGATAAAGAAGGCTGGGTAAAATCATTCCAGAGAAGATATGTCACCCCACAAGCCTCATATTTTCTGAGGGCCAATAGATCCCATTGATGTACATCATGGTATATTGGGGGTGGGGCAAATATTGGTGGCTTTACAGGAGTGGTTTAAAAGTTCTAGGCCTGCAGGGATTAAATTGTATGTTCAAGCCAGGGGCGGACTGACCATTTGGACATTCGGGCACTGCCCGAGGTCCCGGGGTCAGTAGGGGGCCCCTGAGATGCCCCTGGTACCTTTTTCATAGGCTTGTTTGGGCAAGGACACAGGGGCCCCATGATCCCCTATTGCCCTGGGGCCCCATGAGTTGTCAGTCTGCCCCTGGTTCAAGTATTACCAAAATGTAAGGCACAACCTCCTCTAGATCATGTCCAAGCAGGGCTGGGGGCAGGGGCGGACAAACAACTCATGGGGCCCCTGGGCAATAGGGGCCCCTGTGTCCTTACCCAAACTCAAAAAAGCCTATGAAAAAGGTACCAGGGGCATCTCATGGGGCCCCCTAGTGACCCCGGGCCCTCGGGCAGTGCCAGAGTTCTTGTTTGTAGGTGACCAAATACTTATTTTCCACCATAATTTGCAAATAAATTCTTTCCAAATCAGCCAATGTGATTGTCTGGATTTTGTTTCTCATTTTGTCTCTCATAGTTGAGGTCTACCTATGATGCCAATTACAGGCCTCTCTCATCTTTTTAAATGGGAGAACTTGCACAATTAGTGGCTGACTAAATACTTTTTTGCCCCACTGTATATATAATGGATCCTTCCAAGGGTAATGTCAGACCTTTCCCTGCACCAATGTAAGGGACATTCTTCCCACTGACCCCCAATGTAAGGGACATTCTTCCCACTGACCCCCAATGTAAGGGACATTCTTCCCACTGATCACCAATGTAAGGGACATTCTTCCCACTGATCTCCAATGTAAGGGACATTCTTCCCACTGACCCCCAATGTAAGGGACATTCTTCCCACTGACCACCAATGTAAGGGACATTCTTCCCACTGATCACCAATGTAAGGGACATTCTTCCCACTGACCACCAATGTAAGGGACATTCTTCCCACTGATCACCAATGTAAGGGACATTCTTCTCACTGATCACCAATGTAAGGGACATTCTTCCCACTGATCACCAATGTAAGGGACATTCTTCCCACTGACCCCCAATGTAAGGGACATTCTTCCCACTGACCACTAATGTAAGGGACATTCTTCCCAATTTTTCTTTAATAAAAATCTTGCAATCAATAAACATAAAAACATATACAGAATATACATAAATAAATAATTATATACGAGACCCTCACCCAGAGATGGACATACACGGGCAACATAAGCCGGGAGCTTGCCATGTCGGACTCTCAGACTTTTCACTGGCCCGCCATCTTCCCAGCAACGCAGAAAAGGCCTAAACCAAGACTGAAAAATATTCACCCATCCCGGCGGGGTCTCTGCTAACATATTACCAAGATTGTACTTTAACCACTTGCCTACAGGGCACTTATACCCCCTTCCTGCCCAGGCCAATTTCCAGCTTTCAGCACTGTCACACTTTGAATGACAATTGCGTGGTCATGCAACACTGTACCCATATGAAATTTTTATCATTTTTTTGAGACAGATAGAGCTTTCTTTTGGTGGTATTTAATCATCTCTGGGATTTTAATTTTTTCTTAAACAAACCAAAAACCACTAAAAAAAATTAAAAAAAAAAGTTTTTTCTTAGTTTATGTTATACAATTTTGTAAATAAGTGATTTTTCTCCTTCACTGATGTGCGCTAATGAGGCTGCAGTGATGGGCAATGATAGGCTGCACTGATGGACACTGATAGGTGGCACTGATGGGCACTGATGAGGAGGCACTGGTAGGTTGCATTGATGGGCATTGACAGGCATCACTGATGGGCACTGAAAGGCAGCACTGATACATTACACTGATATTTGGCACTGATAGGCGGCACTGGCTGGCACTAATAGGCGGCACTGACTGGCATTGATGCGCACTGATAGGCCACACTGACTGGCACTGATAGGTGGCACTGATTGCCAGCACTGATAGGTGGCACTGACTGGCACTGATGGGTGACATTGAAAGGCAGCTCAGATGGGCACTGATATGTGGCATTGATGTGCACTGATATGTGGCATTGATGTGGCACTGATGGGCACTGGCACGTGGCACTGATGGGCACTGACAGGTGGCACTGATGGGCACTGACAGGTGGCACTTCTGGGGCTACACTGATCATCAGGGCACACTGATCATCAGTGCCCTGAAGATCAGTGTACATGTCCCCTCCGCGGAAAGCAGATTACCGGCTCTCCTCTCCTCTCGAGCTGTCAGCGTGACAGCTTGAGAGGAGAGAAATGCCGATAAATGGCATTTCCGTGTTTACATGTGATCAGCTGTAATTGGACACAGCTGATCACATGACCGAGCCGACATCTTCGGCTCTTTCCATGATCCGCTGTGTCCTAGGGACACAGGACACAGCGCACAGGCGATCGCCGCGCTGCGTGCTCCCTGAGCCGCGCATGCTCAGTGAGAATGGTAGGACGTCATATGACGTCCTATCAGAACGAGAGAACCACCTTGTGCCCGTCATTGTACTATAGGGTGGGCGGAAGGTGGTTAAAAAGAGCAAAGAAAAGAAAACTAAATTGGGTTGACCATTCCTAGGCCACCTGGACAGGTATGTTACACTGCGTTTGATCAGGTTCAGCCTATTTCCCCATAACAGTTGGAAAAAAACAGCTGCAGACCTTTGCATAGAGAGATACCAGCAAGATACAGACAAAGCGGACATATACAAAAATCGAGATCAGGTACGTTTTGATCAAGTCAACCCTCTCCCTCAAGGAAAGCCTCCATCTCTTCCAGCTTGCTACTTTGGCATTGGCATCTACCAACCTGCTTTCCCAATTTCGATGACCATAGTCACCAGGACCAAATTTGATGCCCAACACTTTGATTTCCTGCTGGGGCTCCGGGAAGGCATCCGGAAGTTTGAAGCTTTCACCCTCCTCACCCATCGAGAAAACTTCACTCTTTTCATGGTTGACTTTAGAGCCAGAAGCCTCCGTGTACTGCACCATCACAGAGACCACCTCCTGCACCTCCTCAGTCCCAGAGATAACAGACACATCATCAGCATAGACCATGACCTTCAAAGGCATTTTGACTGTGGTCTGTAGATATTGATCAGGCGCAGGTCCTGCCCCCTAACAGAGACGTCAATGACCATGCATCTCCCCATTTCTACCTCAATTACCCACCGACACGTTACCATATCGGTTTTAAAAAGGACCGCAACTCCGCTGCAAGGCTCAGCCGCAAGAGACCAAAAGGAGGGACTACATCTCCACTACCTTTTTGCTAGGTGGACTTTGGCCAAAGCATTGAGCCAGGTCTCTTGCAAAAATAAAATCTCAGCATCAAACTCGCTGAGCAAAAATAAGGCCGTATCACGAGCTCTTGCAGATTTAATGCTGGCGACATTAATGGTCACCACCTTAACGGAGCGGGAACTGCCATCAAGATGATTGGGGTAGTTGTTTCTTAACCTCTACCACACTCTCATCACCCGAAACAGATCTCTTCAGAGTATGTGACTCCCCCTCATCCATAGATGATAAAGAAATGGATAAATCAGATACCATCTCATCACCTGACAAAACTCAATAGGTGTTGCCAAGAGGCACCCCTCCTGGGTCTGATTCTGAAGAAAGGAGAGCTCTTCTCATCCTCCTCTTCTTCTTTTTCTTCCTCTTAACCCTCTCCCACCCCTCATCAGCCGAATCCCCCCCAGCAGGAGGTGAGACATGGGACATGGACACCCCTCTCTGAGCCCCATTGTCTCCACCCCTAGCCAGCACCCCCACAATCTCCTGCCCACGTTTGCGCTATCAGACAGGTACCGGAGGTGTAGTAGATCGAGAGGGAAGATCTGCTAAACCCGCCACCACAGCAGCTTCCACTAGTCTGGAGGATCTACATACCGTAGGATTAGGAAGAGGAGGGACAGACTCAGGGATGACATTACTAGGGGAAACCGAATCTGACACAACAGAGGGAACAGACACAGGAGGGGCAACAACAGTTTCCTCCATAGCATCAGCTGCCTCATCTTCTTTATCCAGCTTCTGCAGCTCAGCCTCCAATCCTGGCAGGTTATGTAGTGCCTCTGGGCACTGATTATACGAATCTGGGTGCATTATTTGGCCAAATGGCCTAAATCCTGGCACAGTGAGCATTTTCTTGATGGTACAGGAGGATGCAAAGTGACCTTTCTCTCCACATTTATTACAAACCTTAGGCTGACCTTGATAGAAAATGGTCATCCTATCCCTTCCCAGAAATGCTAAGCAGGCAGTTACTGAACCACATTGCCCAGCACCCTCATTTGCAGCGACACTGTCCAGGCCCCTGTCCATAGCCCAGGCTCGTCAAGGACCTTCCGCAGTAGGGTGAGGACCTCGCCATATTGGTGTAGCCACACTACCAAATCAGCCTCTGGTATGGATTCATTGCGGACCAGGATTGTCACTGATTTTATCGAAAGCTGCCTTGAAACCACCTTTGCCACCAAACCTCTCTACTGCTGAAGGCTCCTGCACCTCCTATGTCTCTCCCAAAAACGATCCAGACCTTCAGGTTTCACAAACGATAAATTGTATTCATAACTGCCGACTGGGCAGATCAAAGCAAATACATCACAGGCTTTAAACTCCATCTCCAAAATCAACTCAGCCACCCTCTCCCTTACTGGTGGTGTTCCCTCCCATCTGAACTGCCCAACCTTCCACCTCCTGGACCCACCAACCATCCTACCACCAAACCTCCCCAAATTGTGACCATTAGGATTTCCAACATTCCCTCCACCCTCCTTGGTGCGACTCCCCAAAACAGAGGCATAGCTCCCCACATTCCTCCCAACAGTAGAAACATTTGTGTATTTGGATGCATCTGATACAACTCTAGCAGATACCAATTGCTCAAATTTGAGATTGGATGATGAATCCTCTCTTTGCTGAACAGGTTGAGAAATGTCATTTTTACTCTTGCCGGCAACATTAACCCCTTCACCACCACCTACCACCAGCACATCCATTGCTTTAAAAGTCTCACCAGTCATATTATTTGCTGACACATTCATAATCTTCATAGCAATGTCCGTACTCACTGCTGCAACTATAGAAACTTCAGCTCCAGTTGTCATCTCTTCCTCCAGGACAGAGCTTTCAGTACAGATAGTGCATGCTGTTTAGACACGGCAAAAGGTAAAACATCACAGACATCCATGTTTGTTGTTTTCTCTCCACAGGGTGCAGTGTGCTGCTCCTCTCCCCCACCAGCATCAATTAGCTCTGGAACACATGCAGATTCAGGTAAAGCAGACTCTTTGCAGGTGACAGCCATCTTGCCTGTAGAGGGACTACTGGTCTTGGCAGGAACAGCAACAGTAACATTCATCTCTGGGGTCTTTGGTGCAGGTCTATCCACATTCCCATGATGGTCTGGAGACATGTTTGTCAAGGGTTTTCCTTCCAAGTTGGCTGACGATACTTCCACAGCAGGTTGTTTGCAGCGCTCCTTCTCATCAGCAGTACTCACCACAGCCAGTGGGGCAGACATCTTGGAAGCAGCCATCTTGGTGTACTGGGATTTCTCCACCAGTACTGGCTTTGCTGGTCTGTACCTCCTCTGTCCGTCCTTAGGGACTTCTGAAGGGTCATCAGAAAAGGCAAACCTGTCTGCCCTCGGGGTGACTCCATCTGCTGGATGAAGGTCAGGGTTCCATTCTCACTCTCAACCCCCTGGCTGGTTGTTGCTGACAACTCCGCAGCCTGACATGGGGGAAGAGACGCAGAGGTAGATGGATCCGGATCATCCATTAACTGAGGCTGCTGATCCCCAGAAATCGATAATGTTTGGCTGGCAAATCTCTCATTGTCAAACTTTTCTTTAAATGCTTCACTTCTGGCTTTCAACTTTTCCAGTAATAAAGATTGTTTCTTCACCTTTTCCTCCATTTGCTGTAATTCTGGCTTCATGGACAATCTGTTCTTTCTCCAGGCCTGGCAGTATTCGACTCTGAAGGATTTGTACTCCGCTTTCAAAACTTTAAGTCTTTCCTCAGCTTTACCAATCATCAAGAATTGATCAATAATCTTCTGTCTGTACACAGAAGATTATCGATCCTCACCAGGGCCTGGACCCACAGTCAGATCCTCCACCTCCTCCTCCTCACTAGGCCCTGTGTCATCAGGGGGATCCCTCCGAGGGCCTCCTCCTGGATTAAGCATGGTTTGAAAGCCCAGGCTTGAAAATTGCTGGTTCTCAGGGAGAGATCCTTTAGTGTGTCCTCCTCCTTCTCCCATTGACCACCAATGTAAGGAACATTCTTCCCACTGACCCCCAATGTAATGGACATTGTTCCCACTGATCACCAATGTAAGGGACATTCTTCCCACTGATCACCAATGTAAGGGACATTCTTCCCACTGACCTCCAATGTAAGGGGCATTCTTC